>NC_072858.1:34220450-34523480 GCF_028858705.1 Grus americana
TTGGATCAGTGCTGCATTCAGAGCACTTAACCTTATAAATATCTTCCGTTGCAAGTCAGAGTCCCTTTCCGCCCACCTTCCCCAAGTATCTGTGGATAATAATTGACCTAAACACGTTAAAATCAGGCATGCTGGAGGTGAGCACAAAACTAATTGTGCTTTAGTGGCCAAAGCAAAGAATTTGGAATAAAAAACCCTATTAGTTTTTATCCTTCTATCAAGTCCCTCCTCTCTGCAGTATACATGTTCCCGAGTTTCTTGGTTTCAAATGTATATTGCCACTGAATTTGGTATGAATGATATACTGGCATAGTTTTCCACAAGATGTAACAAGAAAATGTATTATTAATTTGGAATACATATGAACATCTTTAGAGGAAATGACTTGAATTCAGACATCTGGAAAATGAAAGCATTATATACTGACCTAGCGTAATTTGCTATGATGCTAGTAATTTCCTATTCATTCGCCTTGGTCCCAGTGAAGAGAGCATTGTATTTAAAAGCAGAACTGCTTGTACTATATTATTTAGAACAGTACTTGAAACCCAGAAATGACTAAGGAGAACCACCGCAGCTATATCTAATCAAGCAAGACACATTCCAGCTCTGTTGCCTTTAGGTGTACAGGGTCAAGATGTCTTTGTTTGCGAAGGCATCTTCACTTCTGTGGCAAGGGGAGGCAGATCACCTGTGTGAACTGCTACCAGTTAGTGCAAAAATGCCCCACCAGCTACAGAAATTGGTGCTTTTTACAGAGTAGCTGTACCAGTTAGCCACTGAAAGTCCCTGACCCGAGGCAAAAAGGACTTTTAAAAATTAAATAAATAACTGAAGGAAGCCGTGAAATAGCAATGTGCGTGTCTAGCTCACAATTCTTGTTAATAACAGCAGAACTGCGCGCCGCCTGTTCTTTAGAGTCTGTTTGCGCTACCTTCAATTACTTGCTGCGAGCTGCTCAGATCCGGCCTCCGCGTCATTGTTTGTGTTGCACAGAAACATGAATCGAGTCTGTCAGTCTTTTGATGTGTGTGCCAAGTCAACAGTGCAGTCATTGTAAGTACTTATCAAAACCCCTCCGTGTTTTCTACCATTGAAGACAGAACAATTTTTGCCCCTTTGCTTGTTTTTATCACTCTGTCGAAGATTCCTTTAAAAGTGACATTTATTTGTCAGCTGGAAAAAATAATCTTGTCAGGTGTTGTTCTTAATTACAGATTTTGAGATTTATGAAGTTTACATCTTATTTTTCCCTTCAGGACATAATGTCTCAAAAACCAGAAAGTAAATATTAGAGCTAGCATTGCATTTTTATGCTTTCTTACTTTGGCAGTTCCCTTATAAAATTCCTCTACTTGTGAGGAATCAGCCCTAGCAACAGTCCTAGAAAGCAGAGGCTTGGACAGGTGGATGTTTACTGAATCCCAAAATACAGCTAAATACAAGCCATCCTAATCTCTTTCTGGGAGAATATTAAGCTGACATTGTCAGTTTAATTTCATCAAAGGAATAAATGTCGTGTTGCCTCAGGGACTCCAGGAAAAGGTATTTTGAGTTTTGGTCATTATGCCAGGCATAATAGTCTCTTTTTTTCTGAATCAGTGTTATGGTCCTTAAATAGGAAAAGCAGCAGCATACAGAAAATAATCTATCAAAAAACCCATACACTTTAATTTGGGTTCTCTGTAATGGACAAAAGCTCTGAGACAAAATAAAACTATGGCAAAATTCCAGCACTGGAAATTAGGAGGTCTTTTTTCCCTCTATCTAATATTGTTAATCTGGTGGCTTTCATTAGACCCACAGGTTTGGTTCTGCACTCATTAACGTTCAAGCAGTTGTAAATGAATAGTTGATGCTGGTGTCACTGTTTCAGACCAGATGACAGTGCAGAGACTAAGTAGATTCGGATACCAGAAGACTTCAGTCATAGATAGATGCAGTTTTTGGAATTACACATCTTCCCTGTTCTGTGGAAGAGGTGGCAGGGTCCAGGAGAGAAAGAAGTCAATGGGTTAGCTTAATCATCCCAGCCATGCCACGTGTCCTCCTTTAGCTATGACCATCCTCTTCCTCGCAGGCGTCCCTGGAGATTGAAGAGAAGGGCCCAAGACCTGCTGCGGGGCCGTGGGTCCCCTGGCTTCTCTCCCTGCCGCTCAGCGTCGGGCAGAGAATACCAGGTTCTCGGCCGGCTCGTTCTTCCACGCGGTGCCGGAGAACTGGCTCAGTGTTGCCGGGGCTCACAACCTGCTCCTCTCAAAGGTTCCCCACCATAAGTGACTTCTTCATTCTTACAGCTAAATGACTCCCTTATGCTGTGGGCTATTCTCTTTAAAACAGGTCTGTGGAGAATTTCTCAAACCTGTACTCATTCATTAGATGCTAGGTACTAACCCTGGAATTCCTGTATTCAAGATTCTCACCTACAGCCCATTACTCTGATACCTAATAACAACCATCAACAGTCAATTTTGTATCCCTTTTATTACATTTAAAACAAACAAAAAAGCTAACTCCATTGCTGCTAATGGCATTTGCCATAAAGCTTCAGCTGTATGTTTAGTGCAAAAAAAAAAAAAAAAAAAAAAAATCAACCACCCCCAATTCCCAGCCCCATTGAAACAACAACAAAAGCTCCTGTGGCTTTATGTAATGCAAAGATGTCTCAATTGGATTTGATCCAATTTATTTCCAGTAAGTTTCACAGTCAGAAGGGGAGAAAAAAAAAGTTTCTCTGTTTAAAGCATAATAAAAAAAAAAAATGTAATGGATTCATTTGCATTCTTCTATCAGTTATCTATGATTCATACTTACATCTTGGAATACAATACATAGATGAGTCATACAGAGAAACAGCCTCTGCATAGGAAATTACACTGTCATTTTAGAGTAACATCGCTTTTGCAAACTGAAACAAAGATGAGCCACTAGTAATCACAGATAAATCTTCACTGAGTTGGAACACTTGTTTAGAAAACCCACTCCCCTCTGCGTATATAAAGCCGGGGCCTGATTCAGAGCACATGGAGTACCTGGTTACTAATTCCCATTAGCTCTGGTGCTCCTGAGAACCTTTGCAGCTCACCAATTCAGCTTACGATTTTTCTAGGAACAAGGTATTTTCAAGGACAGCTTGAACTTTGTGTTCTGACTGAGCCTCCTTCCAGGGCCATTCTCTCTTTCTTACGTACATCTGAAGTCAGGTAGTTAGGCGTCAGACTTCGTCTGGTACACGCAAACCGTTACAGAGCACACACTTAGTGATCTTTACAAGTGGCTTGCTGAGAAGAGCAAAGTGCAGATGTATGTGCCAGGAGAAGGTCCCCTGAAGTGGAAGTGCCAGTGAGGCAGCCAGTGGCTGTCCCAACTTCGGCAGGAAGCTGAGCAGTATCCACCTGAGGAACTGCGGTCATCAAAGCACGCTGTCTGGGGAGATGGAATTACTGCTTCTCATGTAAGGCATCTGATGAAGCAGGGTCCTTTGTACATTAATGTGTCCTCTTAAAACGTCTCGAGGCTCAGAGAATAGCCTTGTCCTCTTGTTCTCTTCTGTACCAGATCATCATTCAAGACAGAAGGGATGAAGCCCAAGAGCTTCCTAGTTTATCCAGGATGCTCTGAATATTCCTGAGTGATGGAAATGGTAAAGAGAGAGAAAATATCATACCAACAGCATCTGCTGACTGTCAAATGCATTGTAATTCCCTAGCCTTTTAAATAAATGCTGTTCGTATGCATCGCAAAGCCTGCAAGAGGAGGAACCAAACATACCAGGATTTGAAGCTCCGTACTCAAGAGACTGGATGTCATTCAGACTGTGGTTCCTGAGTCCAAATACGAGTAAACCACATTTTTTCCCAAAATCCTGGAAACACAAGACTGCACACCTTTAATCGCTGGTATATAGTTTACCTGATTACTGTTTTCAGAGCATTACTAAAACTCAGAGGGGAAAACAGACATGAAAACTAGAGTATGCATGAAATATCAGTGATTATGTTATATATGCATCTGAGAATTGTACTTTATTCAAGTCAGGATCTAATCCAGCTCCCATTAAGTCAGTGGGGAATTTTGCCAATGAAAACAATAGTAACAGGATCTGGCCAAAATAATTTAATCCACCCTCTTCAGCTGCTGTGCTCACAGCAAGAATGTTGCCATTAAGAAGTTTATATGGACATAAATATTCACTTTAATTTCCTAGAGTTTGTCTACTTGCTTAAAATTGCATTTGTGATTAAAAAAAGAGCAACACAGTGTATTATGGCTGCATTTTAATCACTATAGGTTGAGGAATAAATAGAAAAACAGCTTAAATATTTTATACAGATTATATTGCAATCTTGAATTAACAATTCATTTTGGAGTTATTTCTCTTTCTTTCTCTGTTGGTTTATTTTTCTTCTGTTGGTTCAGGTTTCCAAGCTGCTGTGTGAGGGTGACTCTGGGTTGGAATTTTTTTTTTTCTCCTATAACTGCATTCTGGAAAATTGTCACTATTCACGTTGTATCATTGAATCACATCTCGTCTCGTGCTGTGATTCCATTGCAAGAGGAGGAAAGGTTTAGGGGTGTATCATACTAAAAGGATGTTTAGTAGACTGCTACAAACCTTTAGAGGATGCAAGACACTAACACGGGGAAGTCTCCAAGAGTTGAAGAGTTTTTGAAAACAGTATTCGGCGGTCTACAGAGCCAGACCCTGCAGGTCAGCGCTGCCTATTGCCCATGAACTTCACTAGCAGCTGCCCGGATTGGGAATTGCTCAGGTTTAGCTCCTTGGCTTAGAACCGCCTCAGGGAGGAGAAGATGCCTCATTTGGAGACCTGGTGGCTTGTCCCGCTGGGCCTGGCATCTGTTCTGACCTAACTACGCTTGAGTAGCTCTGCGGCTCTGTGCCCTTCACTTGCCCTCCCTTTCCAGGGCACAACGCCGAGCGGTGAGCTGCATAAACGCTGCAGCTGCACTCAGCCCTTCGCAGAGAAGGCAAGCGCTGATATGCTTCGGTACAGGCTTCAAGGTGTCTTGGGAGTGGGGAGAAAGTGGAGTTTTACTACTGGCTGGACGGTGGAAGGGAAGAGCTTGGGAGTCTGTAGGGGCCGACCTGGAGTGGAAATGGGGGAGTTAGGGGCTGTGGCAGCTGCTCTGGTTGCTTCCAGGATCCCATCTCGCTTCACAACCTGCGCTGTGCCCACCTACAGCTACTAGCGCAGGGATCGGGTACGTTGTGCCTCCTGAAATTGCAGCACTGAAGCGCTTGGGATTTGAAATAATCGTCTCTGGTTGTTTCCATGACAGCTTGGGAGTGAAAGGAGGCAGAAGCAAACCAGACAGTACGCACAGTGGTTGCAATTTAGAAGTAACCACGTGCCTAATAGTACCTTGCACTTATGGTGGCCATTTCCTGTTCTAGCTAACTTCAGCAAGGAGGAGAACCCCATCTTCCACACCTCCCCTGCCTTCCCTTTTTTTTTTCCTCCTGATGCCTCCACAATCTTGTCATATTATCCTGTCCTTTGTTACTAAAGTTAAAAAGTCACGGAAAGTTCAACTCTTCTTCTCCCTCCTGCTCTCCCTCTCCTCTTTTTCTCCTTTGAGTCCAGCTGTACTTACTCCTGTTTCTGAATCCTTGAAAATCTCAGGAGGTTAAACTAAGGCAGAAATGTACCACGTGCCCATGTGAACGCCCCTTTATGGCCTCAGAATAATAGCTCGTATTTTTGTTCTAATTAGGAAATCAGCTGATTTTCCTGTCTCAGTTTTAAGTACCAAGCAAAAGAACATCTTCTCAGTAAAGCCTAGGCCAGGCAGAGGGGAACCCAGGAGGCAATCACAGCCCTGCAGCGCGCACCACCAAGTACACGTGTTTTAGTCGCCTAATGACCCCCCTCCTTATAGACCAAACTTTAAATTCGCTTTTGGATTTGCTCTACGTTTCTTAGTCTCACCAGGGACTTGGATGTGGTCTTGGTGGTGGTATCTGAACCCTCCTCTATGCCATTTCTGCTGGCTTTGATATTGTGGCTCGCTTTTCTTCCCCTCGTTGTCTAGTCTTGGTTTCTATGACTATCCCTGTTCTGCAGCGTAGAGATATCTGCGTTAGCTATGTATTTTTTTAAACCATTAATATTATAACTGCAAAAGCTCTTACCCAGGAAATATTTGGATCATTTCACAGTGGATATCTGAATCCTATTAGTGGATAGTGAAGGTTACAAAATTCTCATATTCTCTCCTAAAAAATATTTGGAAGGATTTTATGTGTGTCTCTGCAAAACTATTTAATTCTGCATTCTGACTATCTGGTTATAAAGCTGATTGTGTATTAGATTTAGTTTATGAAAAAGAGACAGCAAAATTCAATGGATTGAATTAAAATCCTGAATAGGAAATAAGATATAAAAACATTCCTCCTGGATACATTGAGTTATGAGTTCTGTGACTGAACATTATTTTCTCTTTATATTTAGTGAATTATTTATTCCAAACAGATTAATTACAGAGATTACTCTGAAAACAAAACAGGATATCTCAACGTATAGTTGCTTGATTTTGGGGGGGGGGGGAGGATGGGGGGGTGTGTTGGTAGGTTTTTTGATTACCTAACCTATTGAGAGAATCCATGAATCTTTATTATACTACTTAATGGCCTGGAAACACATTACAACAGCATAGTAGCTTATTTATAGCTATATAAAGTTGAATTACTTTTAATGAGACATTTGCATACAATTATTGCAATCATGCTGAAACGGAACAGCTACCTCAGCACATTTTTGAGACTTTGACTGAAGAACTCTGAGGATTTCCCTTTGCAGCTGCTGGAAAAAGTAAAGTTCTTCTGACCCGTTCCTTGGGATGCGGTACATGCGCTACCACTGTTTCTGGCAGGAGGGAGCCTGTGTTGTTTCAAATTAAACTATAAACACCGATTCCCCTGAGAAATCCAATGGGCTCGGTGCAAAATATGAGTAACTAATGTTTTCATGGATGTCAGCTCTCATAGTAAGTCTGTTTTCTATTTCAATTAATATTTTGCATAAATCAGTGTCTCGGTAAAATAAGCGATACCAGACTGAAAAGAACACAAGGCAACTGTAATTAAGCCACATGTTTAGTAATCTGCTGAACAAACAATGGAAAAAATTACTCTTTGGTTACTAAATCAATTGTAATCAACCTCATTCCGCCCACTCATCCACCTCTATGAGGGGATAATACAGCTGTAGATATCAGGAACAAATCCAGCAACTAAATTAATAAACCAAAATTGGTGGTTCAGCTACACGTGTTGGCATGAATGTATTAGTCCCTACAGCTTTATCTCTACAAACATCTTTTTGCTCCCAGAGGGCACTTCAAAATACATACTATTAAAATAAATATAAAGAAATTACTCAGCCTTATAATTATAGCATCTTTTAAGAGTTTCTCTGCCTCTTGCCAAATTGTTTGAAATATGACGGATTATAGCTAACAACCTATTTATCTCCAATAGTCAAATGCAACCTATGGGCTTATATTGCTTTAATCTATATCCAATGAATAAGGCTTTTAGAATATCTGGTGTCAGTTTGCTGTCAGGCAGCCCGTCAAGCTCAAAATGGTTCCATAAGATAGGGGATTCAGTGGCGCAGCGACTACCGTCAAATGGTGTGGGATAACAAGTCAGTATGATTCTGCCACTTTGATGTACATACAAGATAGTACGGGGTCATCGTTCATCAGACCTTCCCCAACAGATGTGGCAGAGGAAAGGCATTTCCTGCCTACCAGAGCGAGGGGTAAGGTGCAAAGGGGTGGGTTTATCATCTTCTGTAGCCTGCAGCCAAAAATTACATTCTTGTTAGCTCCACGGAAGGCTTGGCAACTGGTCATGGCTGCTGGCTGTTCTGCTGCGGTGCCTCGCTTGTTCCTGCCAAAAAGGAGCGGTGCACATAACTAGAAAAGCACAAAAAAGCGACTGCTCCTTGTGTCTGCGTTTGCAGTAAGGAGCAAGGCAGCATCCTTGCCGCAGGGGAGGGAGCTCGTTAAGGCACTGATACTCGTGTACCCAAGACGGCTCTGCTGCGCCCGTCCGGAAGCTAGCGTGAACAGAACTGCACCACAGGCTGAACCCTGACATCAATTTTAAAACGCATGTAGCACCCAAACGCTGGCAGAATACATATACAAGCATTTATAATCCTTGCTAACTGCAACGAGGGAAAGTCAGTTGAGTTACCAATGACTCTAGATTTGGTTATCTGGCAAATTGCAGAATTCATGTACGGTGCGCAGCGTTTGGGAGTTCATCTCGGGTGAAAAGCAGGCAGAAAGTGTGCTTAATGCTTTTATCTTGTTAACCTGTAATTACTAGTCGGTGAACTGTTTAAAGAGCAAAGTACTATTTAAAAATAAAGGGCATCCCCTTGCGAGCTATTTGGTAGTCTTCGAAGAGTAGAGATGATTTACGGGCATGGAAGAGAATGAAAGAAGCCAAAGTTCCTAATTCCTGGGCTGAAATTCCCTGGAGGTGCTTGTTAAAGAGGGGAAAATCTGGAACCCCGGAGCCTATTCCTAAAGGGAATACTGCATTACTTTTCTGTATTTCTTACATAAGATTTCACTAATCAGGATTTCCTTGATAAATGAATGTCAGCTAAGTCTTAATTTTTGCGGGCTTCCCACAGAGTAGCGATTATTAAATCCAATAAATACCTCCCATGAATATATACGTGCAATGCTGAAAGAGTAATTCTTATTGTAGGAAAAAAAGCTTTACAGCTTTACTTGTGGTTTATAAATATTAATGCAATAATTGTTAGTAGATCCTTGTGAACTTAGAAGATACCTAGAAAGTGTATGCAATTATTAAAAAATGAAATAAAGAATTTGGAGGAAGTGGGGACAACTCTTGAAAGAGAATTTAAGTTTGCATGAAAGGTTTCTATTATGCATCTTTGGTGATTTTTCAAAACACTTTGAGATGTAAGTTACATTAATGCCTCGGTGATTTGAAAATCTTGGGTGTCTATTTTTAAGTTGAAATCACTTTTTAAAGCTCTGATGGTTAGTGGCTTGATCAAAACCACAAAAATGAGGGAGAGGCAAAGTGAAGAGCTGGAATGAAAGTCCTTATTTTTATTTTTAAGATCGTTCTGCCGTAACCAACCTCTGTTTGTTGGACTAATTTTGTTCCAGCTTTCGTGACTCCACAGATACACAAATACTGCCTGTCTAACCGTCTTGAGGCGCCAGTAGGTTCAGCTTTGAATATTCAGTAAAATTATGCCATAAGATCTGTGGATGTAGACGAGACACCAGGCACAGACGTCACTGGACCTTGTGCTTACGTGCAACCAGGTTATCTGAAGTGCCAGCTGCAGCAGCAGGCTTGTGCTCTCGTGCACCTGCTTTGAACGTTTGGTGATAGATGCTACAGCAACGGCTAGAGAAAGAAAACATTAAACTCCGGAGAAAGCGTAATACGTGGAAGAGTTGTCAGTGGGCCTCTCTGGCTGTGTCTGCAGATCTTCCGTGGGAAGTGGAATGCCTACAAGCCCATTTATTTTTCTTAATGTTGTTATATTATAAGGTAATCAGAATAATATAAAGCATGCAAATAATCCTGGCACTGGAATGCAAAGCTACTCCCTTGGTGTAGATTTGCTCTTCTAGGGAGAGGGTTGGATGTAACTATGTAGATGCTGCGGCACTAAGGAGACAGGTTTACGGATGAGCAGCTGCTGGCCAGGGCAGGAGGTAGACGAGTACCTGTTCTGTACTGAGTAGGTGTGATAGGCAAAGGGTTAATAAAAGCCCAAGTATTCTCACCAAACCTGAAGTTATTCCGGAGTGAGTAGCAGCCTGCTGCTACTTTCACTCCACCTTTTCTTTATTGGCAAAATGGAGAGTATGTGAAATAAATATTGTGACCATATGAAATAAATCCAGGTGAACCTGTATCTACAAACTTGCCATATGGCAACTTGTTTGAGATGTCAGTTCTGCGAGCTGGTAGAAGCGGTCACATTTGGTTTGGTGTCATTAGCTGGCAAGAGGCCGAATGTACTGCTAGCAATCGTGCGCTGTTACATTTACAAAAGCAATGCCAAGACGTGCTCACGCAACTTGAAGAATGGGAGGCTGAACGGGATGTGAGTCAGCCCCTGAGTCAGCTGTCCTCCAAACAGCCAAAAGCTGCTCTGTCATGTATCGCTGCCAGCGTGCTCGAGAAGCGCGAACCGCTCTGGAGGGACGCCGGTCACTGCTTGGGAGGGGGATGCCGGAGGTGCTGCTACACCTTGTGCCTTGGCACCCTGCTAGCGGGTGGCTGCTGGGCCACTCTGCCGCAGCTGCTCCTGGCCTTCTCAAGCTGTGCTTCAACCCATTTAAAACCTTTGTGTCTTACGCTGGTACAGGCACCATGGAGTGAGGGATGCTTGGGGGAGCATCTGAGCCCGCCAGTCTAGCTGGGAGAGACTCAGATGTGGGGTATCAGCCACTTCCTAGGCACGGAAGCGTTGTCCTACCGACAGCACATAAAGCTCAGTCGTCTTACAGTATGTTTATGTGCGTTTTAAGTAGAGTGAATCAGGCGGAAGTAAAAGAAAAAGAGAACAAATGTTGACTTCATCAGGATTTATAACATGTCAAAACCCAGGAGAAAAATTTGCAGTAATGATCTAGCAGATGAAAATAAGTTGCTTTGCATTACTAATGGCCAGTTTACATTACAAAGCCACTGTCCCATATTACACAATATACATACGTTATATAATGTCCTCCCTATCTCGAGTGGATAAATAACATTAGCACAAAGCCAAGAAGATTTATGGTAAGAATGAATCTCTCTCTATTACTCTTTTCCGACTAAGTTTCTGTAAGTATTTCTGTGGCATACGAACTGCTTCGCTGGCCAAGCTAATTCCTGAAGTAACTCCCTTGGCTCCAGTGGAAGCACTCCAAAGATGATTTTGTAGCTGTATACTAAAATAGGTCATACATCGAATAGATGGATGTTATAAAACAAAGTACTCATGCTAATTGGCAATGACATCATCCCATCACCCCAGAGCAAGTGGATTGCTTCCAGCCTCCATTACAGCTACCTCTATCAAAGGCCAGTCCTTTCTTTCTTTTTTTTTCTCTATTGATTCTATTCTCAAACAATTAGCTCCTTGAAAACTCTCTTTCCTTTCACCTGGAGACAGATTCTACTTCTGCTGATGTTTTTAGCGTTCCTACAAGCCCATATGGCTTTGCTTGTTCCGTTAGAAGCGTACCATTGTACTTCTGCTGCCTGTCACCTTGCACATCACCAGTCTTATGCCTCGTAACACTCAGAAGGTAAATAGGTACTTTTATAGATATAGAATAGACAAGAGAAGTTAAAACTCTGTCTTGCCTGGCAAATTCTAATGGGTGTAGAGCGCTTGCATGTTGGGAATGGTCCTTGTAAATTCAGATACCTGTTGTTCCTTCTGGTGGAAATCTGAACGTCGCTTGGTGAACTGTGCGTCTAAACGGACTGCCTGGTGTGGCTGGAGGTTACATCAGCATGCTGACAGTTTGTGTTTGGTTCTGGATCTGCTGCAACAGGCCGTTACATTTCTTCCTCACATGTGTTTCAGATCACTGCAGAATTATCACATCGTCATACAAATGATCAATGCTCTTCTGAATCCAGGAGGGATCCAAATATGAAAGGAAAATGCATATGCACGATTTCAGAATTTTAAATGGGAGCTGCTGGTAAAAGGCTCATAGGAAAATCGTGCTACATACTGAGGTGAGAAAAATGGTTTTATAGTTTTAAAATTTCAGATCCAATTTTTCCAGGGAGCTCAGCAGCATTAATCAAGAAGAAAAAAAACCCCAAAGTTGTGTTAATTATGCATGTACAGAAGTCTGGGAAACGTGAGAAATCTTGAAATTATGAGAAAAGAGTTTGATGTTCTAGTTAATATTTAATTTCATTGACACACCCCCATAATTAACAAAAAACTAAATTGTGCCTGAACTTTTTAAAATGCATACGGACTGACACTAAGTGTGAACATTTTCAATCTTAAAGGAATAAAATTGAGAAAATGGCAAGCAATCAGAAACAAAAGTTACATTACGTGCCTAACTATTGTAGCTATAGTGGCCACTACTACTCCTATTATAATACACAAGAGAATTTGAAAGCATTTAGATTTGCTTTTTCAGCTGACAATCTGCCGCAGGTGCTGCGCTATTATAAATAACTATTCAGCTGTTATGCATTATTGTCTAAATCACCATTTTGAACCTGAAGTATAAGCTGTACAACCCATAGATCAAATCTAAGAAATTGGCTCTTGTTTACAATGTAGTTATTTTAAAGGAAGAAAATACCCAGGAAATCAAACTCGCAAAGAATTTTAATTATGCTACTTGTTCCTAGGAGCAGTATTACAGTTTTACATTCCAACACTGTGTGCATGGGAAATGAAATACACAACACCTGTTAACAATACGTACTCTGATGAATGCTTGGCTAAAAATTGGTTTCTGATTTTTTTTTTTTTAATTACATAGGGTGGGGAGAAAGAAGATTGAGTCCATTTTTTCCATAACCAGAGAAATATTATCAACTTAGTGTAATGATTTCCATTTTATTAACATCAGATGGAACCATATAGAGATTTTTTTTCTGGACTGATACAGAAATTATAAAGATTATTTTATCATTATTATATGAGTGATAATGGGATTCACGAATAGCAGCAAAAGGTGTAGGTAAGACTGGAAAAATGGTTTCCATTATAAAACCCTACTTGCAGGCTCTGATTTTTAGTTTGTTTTTGGCATCAAAAATTTACATGGCTGAGTTCAACTTAAAAAATGCTTTATTTGGATTGCATTCAATTTCTCTATATTTTCAAGAAAATAACTTTTCACTGGGGCTATGAGAAAAAATATTTCTCTTATATGTACATAAAACATCCAGTTACAGTTTATACTTTAAAACGCGGCAGAGGCAGTTAAAATTTAAATAGTCATTTATCAAGAGTAATGTCTTAGTTGGCTTGGGTAACACGGAAAAGGCAGTTACCGAAAAGTAACGTGTGACCCGTGTGATAGCGTTAAAAGCAAGAGGTAGAAGAAAAATTAAAAATTAGATTGTGCTTGATAGACCCAGGAGATAAAACTTGAAGCCAGTTTTGTGTAGGCAAGCCTATAATCATCTTTGAAGCTAAATCCGGTTTTGGAGCTTGATCTTCTCATCAAAGGGAGCTTCAAAATTTACATCAGAGGAAGTAAAGAGGAAGAAATCACAGTTGAAAGAGCATCCCCAATCCTTCATTTTCAGGACTTTCCATTTTTACTGCATTCAAGTTCCAATTGCCAATTTTCTAACTAAGTAATGGCTCAGCCCCACCTGAACTCCTCTGGATTTCCCCATAAATGGAGGAGCTGCTGTCCTGCTCAGGTGGCTGCGCCGCTGAGTGAAGGGAGCCCTGGCTAGGGATGAGACCCGGGCGGGTGCGTTGCTGGTTCTGAGCGGGAGAACTGGAAATATGACTCATGCTGCCTACCAGAGCCCTGTGCTTCTGAAGACAAATGCTTTCACGGCAGGGTTCCCAGGGAACAAAGGAAGTCGTGGCCTTTGCAAAGTACACAAATGGAAGAAATACTTGTATACAAAGTCTGACTCACAGCTCCTGTAAAGAATATGACAAACTTCTTAGTCTAATTCATTAACTCTAAATAATGTCCTTTCAAATGCCATCCCCAGAAGCAGTTTCTATTGGAGCTATTTTTTCTCCTTTTGCCACAGATTGTTTTTAAAGAATTATGGGAAATGACAGCAGTAGAACCAAAGTTCGATTTTTTCACAGATGAAACTACAAAACGCGTGGAGTAATGTAATCCAGTCAGACAAGTGAGTAAATTATATCTGGGTTGCGACAATGCACTACTTGCTGAATATCAATAAGGATACGTTCTCTTCTTTAGAGTAAAAATATTTGCTGTTAATGTAAATGGTTCTGAATATCCCTGGCAGTATATGCACAGATGCCAAACAGCATTAAAACTTGAGCAGAATCTCATACGTTTCATTTGCGAGGAAGAGGAAGACTGTGTTCACAGATGCTAAAACAAGGAGGATGATTCGTTTACATTGCTTTACAATAATGAAGCTCCATTAACTTCTATCATCTTCCTTCAAATTTCTCTTCAAGTAAATGAGAAAAGCATAAGCTCATCTCCAAGGAACACCGTCAAACAGTGCACCGAGGCTTCCATTCTGCTCCTACATTCTACATTCTCCTAGGATAAGCATGCGGGTAGCTCTGCTCCCTGTGGGCCAAAATTTGCTGCTGTTCTCAGTAACTCAAGTCACAAGTACCAATGGAGTACGTCTGGGTGCTCAACCTGAGGGACGATGTGAACTGTGCCCCATCTTTGTCTGCCTTTCAATTCTGAAGAATTCAGGAATGAGTTAAACTGGGTTAGACTAATTGACTTTTGCTCTCCAAGAGGCTAATTTTAGATTCTGCCTCAACTAAATCAATAAATTATTTTAACAAACATCTTATGGAAGCATTTGACCCCAGTTCTAGAAGAAATCCATGAATGTTCTTTATGACATCACAGGCAGAGCTGGTGTACAGTTAGTGATATTCTTAGCACAAATATAGGCACTGGCCTCAGGTCCTCTGCTCAATGAGTTTTATTTTTACTAGGAGTAATATACCTAAGCTCTCTAGAGCTCTGCAAATTCATTTTTTACATGCAACTACATAATCTTTTTGGAGTGAATACGGACATTACCTCCTCCTTGCAGCTCTCTATAAACATCTGCTTGCACAGCAGATATTTCAAATTCAGAATCCAGGAAGGAAAGTGCTCCCAGGACTGATTACTGAGTTATATACCCTTTTATTTTAATGTACTCTGCCAAGATGAGTCCATAACCTCAAATGAGTCAGGGTAGAAAAGGGGAAGGGCAATAACAAACAGCTTCATCGTAATTTTAACCATATTGCCTAGTGATCACAGAATAATCTTTATGCTTAGATATTTAAGGAGACTACATGGACACATTCTTCCTGAGTGTGCTCATCCACTCACTGGGATTTGTACTCTGTGATTCCAAGTACACGAGGAGAAGACACGTGTGCCATCTACTCCAATTTTATTACTTTGTTCTGGTGGCAGGGACACTTAGGATTTTTTGCTGGACTGCACAGGGACAAATTTCACTCTCTTGAATAGACCCCACTCCGCACAGCGGGGGTACGCTGCCTACTGACTCGCCAGGTATTGCTGCTGTAGTTGCGATCCTGCTCCAAGACATCACTTAAACATGATCTCACGTCCCAGTAATTCAGGCTTGCCAGTCCATATTAAATAAGTCAAGAAATATTGAGACACCTTCGAAGCTGTTTGTGTAGTCCAAGAAAACCGTTCACAAATGTACGAAGAAAAAAAACCAGTCAATTTAAACTGGAAATAATGACAAGCTTAAAGTTGCACACAGATCTAGGCTGGCATGAAAGTCACAGGGCATTTTCTTTTTTTTTCTTCTCAAAAGATGGTTTCGTAAGGTCCAGTATACAAGCCAACTTGTGTCTTGGGTAATTATAATCTCTCTATTGAAAATCCCCCTGTAATTTCAGCTGGATGTATTTTTTCACTTACTGCCCTAAATTGTTATGTGTTATTCTAAAAGCTGGTTAACATCATATGGAGAAGGTGGCAAAAAATCAATAGAGCTTCACAACAAAGACATGAAAGAAGTAAAATATGAAATCTCTGAAAGAAATGATGTTCCCATTCGGGGGGAAAAGGGCAAGGACAATGGAATCAGTGAATTTATATTTTTTCGCTGGCTTTGCTATGTTATTAAGATGTAATAATAGTTTCAGGCTTTTACTTTACACAGTTGTGCCTTTCTATCTCCTTTGGTCTGCCAACAGTGTGAAACAATAGTTCAAACTGAAAAGTCAAGTTTTGACTATCAAAATGGAACTTGAAGACAGTTTGCCCAAAAGATGAATGTCTCATCTTTTGTGTGGAGTTTAATATTCCAGGTCATGCAAACTTGTCAAGATTAATGGTAGTTTATATCTTTAGGAAAGACATAGAGGAGATGGGAATCTGAGCTCAAAAGGTAGTCTGAAGAAAGAATATATACATATGAATTATAGAAAAACAGTACTTATATACATATTGAACATATATATGTTTCATAAATAACTACATGTAAAATTGTATTTCAGAAATGTTATCTCTGTTTGCCATTATATTTTGTTGTTTAATTTGGGTTATTCCTTCTGATAATTTCCCTTACTACATTAATTGGCATTTTCTGTACTGAACAGCTTGTGCCCCTGCAGAATATAGCTCTCAGTCAGTGAAACGATGCTTTCCTACGTGCTCTCAATAAACCCAAAGACCTACATTAGGTTTATGTTAAATTACTTGTTTGTTCATTGCCACCAGTGTACTCACGGCTGTGAGGACAGTTAGAAAGTCAGTTCCTGTCCTGAGGGGCTTAGTGACTCACTGGTCAGCACTGTTCTTTTTGTCTCGTCTTGAATTTGGGAATTCTTAGTGGATTGTTCTGGTCCAGAAGGGTGACTGTGAGGAGCCCTTTAGATCTACACAGATTTGGGGTTTGTTGTAGTGATTGGTGACCCTGGGGGTCAGTAGTCTGAAACAGCTGCGCTCTGAATTGTTCATATTGCTTTATCTTCTGCATCAGGTCTCATAGTTTAGATTCTTGAACTACAAGGTACTTAGAGGGGAGAAAATCCGAAGTTTTCATAGTTCATATTGATAGCATGCTGCAATATTATGTGCACATTTACATTACTTTTACAATGTAATACATAGTAAGGGACTGTCTTGAACTACTGGGTTAAATAAATTCATATTTCTTCTTGAAGTTCTTGTTGGCAAGAAAAAGTACAGGTCCCCTGGAGATGGACTACATGTCCTTTTAAGTCTTTTCTATCTAATTTCTAGGATTTCTATGAACCTCAATTCAATTTCTTGGCACTAGATACAGCAGTCTTTTGGCTAAGATCAAGAATAGAATCAATCTAATATTTGCTTTTATCCTCCATTGAGCCACTTCTTTTTACGGGGAGAGGATAATGGAATCAGTGATAGAGTACATGTTTTACTACTTTCATTTTTCTATACGTGTATTGTTTTGAATAATTGAAAATTTATGATTTGCTAAATTTAACTTGTAGTTTCTTATTGCTGGGCCAAGTACTAACATTACAAGTCTCTCAAAATCACTATCAAATCACATGGAAATTTTGCCTACCTATTAATTAGATAGACAAAGAGAGATTCTGAGCTAGATTGTATTAAAGAATGGTGAGCTCAAAGAAGCAGCGTGTCTCCCTAAATAACTCGGGACTCTGTCCATCCTGCCGCTGATACACTGAAGCAGTTACCCTCTTATACTTGTATCTTATTTTAATTGGATATTGCCTGAGAAACGGCAGAATTATCTTTTTTTTTTTTTTTTTTTAAAAAAGTTTCCCTGACAAGCTG
The DNA here is from genome assembly GCF_028858705.1 of Grus americana. Lineage (NCBI taxonomy): Eukaryota > Metazoa > Chordata > Aves > Gruiformes > Gruidae > Grus > Grus americana. Next base: position 34,237,983 of record NC_072858.1, read on the forward strand.
GGATTTATGTGTTTCTTTTTCTAGTACATAATCATGCCCTGAATTTTTCTCTGAAGATATACGATATGTAAAACAGAAGAACATTACCTAGAGGGAATACTGTTCCCTGGATAGAGTATCTGTGATGAATGTTATAAAGGAGCTAGGAGACGATGATTAATTACTGTGTTAATGCGCCTACATACAATAATGCGTGACTCCTTATTAAGAGCCGCGTAGCACTAACGTACTGCTGCTTTCACAAACTACCCATTTGTTACTAAGAGGGTCAAACAAAAATACTGCATGCAACATCTCCATATGCGCTCGTGTTCTCTTGATCCTTGTCCCGCAGGGCAAGAATATAAGCTATTTGTTGTCGTGAGGGCTGGCGGCCAGGGGAGCTGTGTGTCCATCTGATGGTGGTGTAACGAGCAAGGCTCCACTAGGAATTCCCATCTGCTTTTTGTCCTGAATTTGCCTAGGTATCATTACTGTGCTTGGCGATGCTTAACTAAAGGTGAATGGATATGTGTTTGCAACTGAATGTTTTCATAGGATCTCTATCAATAGGAGGATGTGTGAATAAGCTTGGAGTTTACAGAAACTTTGCTTTTTGAAAGAAGGCTTCTGAAAATTCATTCCTTGTCATGAAATCATAAACTTCATCTACTGCTGAAATGTAAGGACCTCTGCAAACGAGTAACAAAATCAGACTGAATCACCTTGGTTATTGAAACTTTGGAGGACTTGGTGGACTATTCTGGAGTCCTCTTGTAGCTGCTGTGTTTGTTCCAATGGCAGGCGGCCTGCACCCTGTAATGCTTCATGGGCAGCTGTGACCTCCTTTCCCCCTCTGACGTGGCCTTGTGTGAGACAGGGGAGCCTGCTCCCTCACAAAAAGATGTGGTTTCTAGGAAGACAGCAGTGCAGTTGATTGTGCAGGGAGCAGCCTGGAATTGCTATATTCACGATGCTTTGCTGCATCATTAGCAAAATGAAAATCACAGAATGGTTTGGATTGGAAAGAACCTTAAAGCCCATCTAGTTCCAACCCCCCTGCCATGGGCAGGGACACCCTCCACTAGACCAGGTTGCCCAGAGCCCCATCCAGCCTGGCCTTGAACACTTCCAGGGATGGGGCATCCACAACCTCTCTGGGCAACCTGTGCCAGTGCCTCACCACCCTCCCAGTGAAGAATTTCTTCCTAATATCTAATCTAAATTTCCCCTCATTCAGTTTAACGCCATTAAAATCTGAGGACCTGACAAAAATTGAGGAGAGCAACCAGCTCTTCACCCGGCCGCTGCCAAGGCTGAGTGTAAGTGGTGATCTTTAATAGGCTGGAGGTGGCCCAGGCAACATGAGCTGAAGAACTTTAATCAAAGGCGGACAGAAGAGGAGGACAGTGTTCCCTCCAAGACACTCCTGTGCTGGACGATGCCAGCCTTGGCAAAACATCTCAGAAACCGGAAGCCTGGTTGCTTCTCAGATAAATAGAAGAACATTTCTTGTGTAACACTGTGTAAGGCCAGGTTTTCAAGTGTGGTCTGTTTAAATTACACATGCCGGAACCAACACTTTCTGGGAACTTTTGCATCTAACACTGCTATGCCCCTGGAGAAGAAGGAGCTCTATAGCAGGAGCTGTTCTTTTCCCCTGACCTGGAGTGTCTGTGACCATCAGCAGCCATAGAAAATCTACCATGATTACTTGTAGTAGGAAAGGACTAGAGCAGAGTTTTAAGATCACTACTTCTGCATTGCACTTTGTCCTGCATTTGAGGGAAATTAAAAACCTGTCTTAAATGCTCACATGCGCACATAAATGTGGGGTTTGTAAACATGAAGGGCCACAAGAAATTAGAAGGAACGGCTTAATGCTACTGTTGAATCCTTTTTCTTCGTATCTTTTTTATATCTAACCTTTGTGACACTGACTATCTAAAAATTTAAATTGAAAAGTAGGAAGTTTAGGAGCTCACTACTGGAAACATGGGCTGAGCTTCAATCGTTGCTCAGCTTCAATCAACCTGTGCAGTGCAGGTTTTCTGTAGGAAAGAACACAGTCTGGGGCTGGGGCCTTTAATATCAAGTAAGAGAAATGGAATTAGCTCCTTCTGAGGGCTCTGAGCCTCCACGTCTTTCACATTGAAAATGTTCCTGGAAGCTGGTGGGCATTTTCAGTACTGGAGGAATGCAGGGTTAAGCCCAAAATCTACTTGTCACTGACCAGATAACATCAGAATGAATGTATACAATGTTATATTGCATCCAAATATCACATTTAATTCCCCAGTTTTTACACCTTTCTGTGTGCGGTGCTTGCAACTCTGAATAATGTTCTTATTTGGTTAGATTTATAGACACAGTAAAAGGGGAAGTAACTGCAGCTGTACTGCTATCAGCTACAGAGCACAGCACAAATTGTGGGAATTCACAGTGTGGGCTCTACACAGAGCTAAGCAATTCTTTAAAATATGATGAATAATTCTACAAAACACTGCAGGATCCAGCTCTCTGAACCTCATTCAAAGAGATTTCTGAGTTCTTTTGGAAGCGCGATTGGTGTACGCGTGTCAGCAAGGGTCAGAGTGTTTGAGCAGGAAGAGGAGTTACGTACGTGCTGAATCTCAAACTATAAATCGGAATCTTAGTAGGTTATGGGCAGGTTCTTGTTTCTTGTTTCTTGCGACCCAGCTAAGACACAGGTACTGTACTGAGTGGTTTGCACATTTTAAGAAACTGATGATGACAAACTTCAGAAAGTGGCAAACTGCTCAGAGACAGCAGAAGACCTTGAAACAGCTGCAGAAATCCCAGGACGTCCTTGCTTTATGTGGGGCACTCCAGAGAAATTTTTTTGTCATACCAGCTCCCTCAGGGCATCAATAAACTTTGCAGAGTAAGTTAGCTTTGTCTTAGTTCTCGTTACCGGTCACTCACCAAATGCTCGTGTTTTACTTTTTACTCTGAATTGTTGCTGCTGCTGTGAGTCTGCATGCAAAACAAATCTGACACAGAAAATGTTTCAGCATAGCTTAGTTTATTAGTCTTCCAAGTTTAAAAAGAAAAAAGGACAGGACAAAGAAGAAAACTAAGAAATACTGATGTATATGGTAATGAAAATGCAGTTCAGTCTCTAAGTCTTCTTCCACATACTATAGTTTGTAAATTATTCCTAAGTTGTACATAAAATATGAACATTTAAGTCCAGATCCTTAGCTGGAGTAACACTGTATCCCTCCATTGGTCCCAACAGACATGCCGATTTACGCCTGCTGACATCTGAGCTATAGTAATTGGTGTTGACATTCTTGGACGGTATTTAGGTTTAGGTATTCAGTTTGAATATGGTGTCTCAAGAAGCTGAAAACGTTGGGATGTCGCTAGGGTTACTGCAGGGATAACTGTGTGATGCTATCCTTGTAATTGTTATTCAAACAATGCTTACAGTATTTGGATTAGGAAAGCTGTAAGATCTAAATTAAAATGGGCATGGAAACATTGCTTCATGGTGCGTGATGTTCCTAAGCCATTGCCTCATAACACCTCTCCACACAGGCTTGGGCGGTGGTCAATGGATTGGGAAGGCAGCCGTGGACATCACCGAGGCAGCAGGGCCCTCGGGATGCAGGAGTGCTTCAGACCTCCTCTGACGCCAGGATTGGTCTTCTCACAGACTCCATAGCACCATTTTTAGGTATGCCATGTCCTTACGCTCCTGTGCCACCCGTGGTGTTTGCTCTGTGAACTGTGCAGTTCACCAGTGCCAGTGTGACAGAGACCGGCTGGACACACTGCAAAGAACCAAAAGGATTAGGTGGAGCCCTCAGGCAGATGGATCCCTCCTCATGCAGGCCCCTTCCCGGGTGGCACCCCACTGCGCACCCAAGGGACCCGGTAAGCTGCGTCCTGGGCAGGGGCTGCGAAGGCAGCTCACCTTGGCCCTGCCTGCCCCAAGCCCCATGGACGATGCTGGACTACTCTCAAGGCAACCGCCAGAGAGGCCCGCCACCCCCCTGCTCCCGAGCCATCGCCGCTGTGACAACCGGGAAAGACCCTCCACAGCCCGCCCTGACGGCGCACCGATGTGACTACCCCGGGGAGGCAAGATGGCGCCCAGCCACGGTGAGGGCAGGCGACCGCGTCCCGAGGGGAGGCGGTCCGCGCCCCGCCAACCGCCCGGGCCCCGCCCTCGTTCCCTGGGAGACGGCGACGCCGAGCCGCGGGCGACATGGCGGCGTCGGGGCAGGTACTGCCTTCGGCCGCCGTTGTGCCGGCGCGCCCGGGCTTCCGATCGCTCCCCGTGCGTTCCACCGGCGGTGGCTCGCCCCGCGGGACCGGGGGGGCGGTGTGAGGGGCCGCGGCGCTGGCGCCGCCGAGGCGACGTGCTGCGGGGTAGGGCTGGGGCAGCGGTGCCTCGCGCCCTGCCGCCTTCACACCCGTTCTTTTTTGTTTTAATAATTAACGTTATAAGTCTTCATTAAGCTTCAGAGAAGGTAAAAGGGTGGGGTGTTAAAAAGACAGCGTGAGTATACGTACCTGTGTCACCTTCGTCCCCAAGAGAGGTTAAGGGAGAGACGGCCACCCGCCCCGGCGGGGCAATTCCTCCCCAGAAACGGGCAGAGGCCTTGGCTGGCCCAGGCCCAGCCGGGCTCCCTCCCTGCCTCGCCTCACCTCACCTCACCTCACCCGCCTCGCTGCTGAAGCGCGGCCGGTCAGCTCCTTGCCTACTCTTCCACACCTCCCACCGCGCTCACCCGGCTTCGGTCGGTTACGGGCTCTGGTTGTTGAGTGTATGGCGATTTCTTGGGTCATTCGTGGTGGTAGGAACCTCTTAATTTTTGACAGTTGAGGGAAACGTGTACAGTTTGGCTTCAAAGAGCTTTGAGGAGATGGAAGCAAGCTCACACCTTGCTCCCAGCAACATGACGATTGTATTTCTCACCTTTCATTGCTTTAGGTAGCCAGATTACTCTAGAGAATTTCATAAATCCACATTATTCTCCATAATATTTGCTTTTTTCCTTGTCTTTGGTCTCCTCCTTTTTTTTTTCTTGTTTTGTTTGTTTTTTCTTTTTTGCATTGCAATTTTTGACTTGGTTAACAGAGGTGTGATTTCTGACAGTCAGGCAACTCATCTTGTGCTGCACGTCAAGAGAAATTTAAGAATACAAGCTATTCCTTCCAAGAACGTATGAGGCGTTGCATCAGCTCAGAATTTCTCCCTCAAGCCTGTCTATGTAGTTGTAGCTACTATGAGATAATTTTCTTCCGGTTGAACTACTTTGTTGTCTTAGATGGCTGAGGAGTTACTGTGACTGTTGTGGAAGTGATTAACCGCTTTCAGCCAGTGTGATGGTTGCATCTGTTGGCACAAATCTACCCCAGCGGTTGCCGGCACAAAAGCTTAACGTTTAGGTTTCCTTAAATAAATAAATCCTCTTCTATGTAAAATGTATTATTACATATTCTAAATGCTTTATGAAAAATATATGCGTCTTTCACAGTATTCTCTGTTAGCATTCACTGTAAATATTTTGGCAGTTGGAACAGCGTAACACTGGGGTAATGCAGTCAGTTAGATCATAGTAAAAGGATACAAGGTGTACTGTATGAGAAACGACAGGCTGTCAAAAGTATATTGTACATCCACTTGAAATGTACCACTGAATTTTTTGTCGTTTTTACTTCATGGCTTCATAAAAGGAATCTTTAGGGGAATTCAGTGAACGTTTTTCATGTGTTTTCTATTCCTTATGTATTGGTTTGTTCTACAGACAATAGCTTACCTTTGTGATATTTCCTGCTATCCTTTATTGTTTATTTTCATTGTAAACTCTGTGGAATTGTGTGGGTTTTAAAATAAATTATTTAGTCTCCAGTTTTGGCTGAAGCTAGCTTTGCATGGTCTATATGCAGATTCCGTCACTATCTATAGATAGATACTGTATTCTGTCACTATTTTTATTATATTGTTTCTTAGATCTTGAGACAATTCCTTTTGATTTCAACCGAACATTTTTATAATTGTTCAGACTTGTAATTACTTTCACTAGAAAGCATATTAGAAAATCTGAATCCTGATCTTAGCAAGTCTTGCTGCTGCTTTATTTTTAACAACATTTTTTCCAATAAGTAGTCTGCAGCTGTGAAAACATCAGCAACGTTTAATGTCATAATACATTTGGTCATCTATAAATCTTGATGTTTGGACTGGGAAATTTTTGAAATATTTTGTTATTAAAAGGACACTATCAGTGTCTGTTGTTTATAATGGTCCTCTGAAAGCTTTCCTTCCATGTAGGTTTTGTCTTTTGCATTCGACATATCTGCGTGTTTCTCTTTTGAATGTAGTTGAAATTAGCATTGCTATTTTTATTTCCTTATTTGCTTGACAACAAAAGAAATATTATGACTAAAAATAGCAACTATTGATTTTAACTTCCCATTGTGGGAGCGGACAAGCGGGTCCTTTTTAAAACAAACAGGAACAGCGAATGCGTTTCTGTTTCTGCCTTAACTATTTATGTAGGCAGCTTCAAGATTTTCTGCTTCTGCTGAAGTATTTGACAGCTTGATAACAAAACACATATAATAATACAAATAACAGTCTGTGTTGCTGGTGTGGGGTGGGTTGTTTGTTTGTTTTTCATTCATTAAAGCTGTAACTGATACACAACACTCTTTCAGGGTACATCTGTACTGCTGTCAGCGGTATCGCTCAGACAGAGGTAGCTGAGCTAGCTTTAAATGAACTAGCTCAGGTACTGGAAACTATCTCGCTGTGGCAGCAGAGTTTAGTTCAGTCTAATTTCCCTGACGGAGTGAGGCCAGGAGGATCTCAGGTTCCACGCACTTCGGGTGTTTGCTGTAACTTAAGAGAGCTGGCAAGCTATTCCTTTGTAAGTATATTTTTGAAAGTCATGATTTTGTAGAGCATGGTGGTGTATTCTCGAACAAGGGCAAATAAAGTAACATCTTCAGCCACTGCAGAGGGCTCATCCCAAAGGAGAAGCTTATTTTCCTTCAGGAACACTGGTGCTAATTTCCACTGTTGTGTTTCCAGGTTTTGCCACTCTGGAAAGGCTCTCACCAAAACTGCAGATAGTGGGGTATTTTTTCTAGCCAGGGATGACTCACTTGGGGTTTGGGTTTTTGAGAGAGGGGTCTTCCCCACCCCCCAAACACAAAGGTATTTTTGCAATTTGCTGTTTAACTACATCACTCTTCTGCTAATATTTTCTGCTTCACAGTGGTTTGTAACCAGTGGCTGAGAAATTCAAGGAAGATCTTGTTCTTTTGCTTTAGAATATCTGATTTGGTATTTTGATTTGATGCTGTTGGTGAGGGTTGCCCAAAGTGATGTATTGAACAGCCAGAAACATATTACACATTCAGAATGTCTAAAAATTCTTTGAAGGAAAATAAAATAGCAACAAATAATTATCTAGTAGTAGTCTGTATTTAAGTAGAGTTAAGTGTACTGCTAGGAGTGTATATTGGTAGGATTGGTTTGGGATTTTTTTCCCCAACGCATGAGGACAGTGTTACCAGAATTAACTCACCTTAGATTACCTCAGTCAGTCGCTACAGTTAACAGTAAAATGAATGGTAAATTCTTTGACATCGGTGAACACATATATAAAATAACTTCGCTTTGAATTTTCAATGGTGGTTAAAGACAGCAATCAAAAGACAAACCAGTATTCAATCAAAATAATTATAAACTTTTAGTCATGTGTGTGTGTGTGTGTGTAGGTTCTACCCAAACAGAAACTTTCCACAAATATGAGATCATTCAAATGATTCATGGACTTTCGCTACTTTTTTTAATTACAGAAACATTGATAATTTAAAAAATTCATTTTCTAAATTATGTACTTTCTCTCCCATAGTTACTTACCAGTCATTTGGAACTGTATTTCTTATGATCTGATGCCTGCAGATGTGGTAGCAGACAGTGATGCCACAAATCCATCCTTATGAGCAGTAACAATGATAGCAATGCGCTGATTAGGGGGGCATAGCTACGGGGAGCACTGTTACAGACACTAGGTGATGAAATGGTGGAATGGGAAGCGTTCACCTTGCCATGTAAACTGTCAGATTTTGATGTGCAGATTACAGAGCCCTATCTGCACTACTGAGTTACAACAGCTTGAATATCTCTTAAGTTTAAACTGCAGACTTCAGTTGGTTAAAGAATATATTTCTAATGCTAGAGGACCTTTAAATGTGTTGAAAGAGATTATAGGTGGCAGTGCAAGGCACCTGGAGTTATTTTTAAATTAATTTTTGTAATCTTATGTAGCTTATATATTGCTAGAACACAACACTACATACTAAGACCTCAGCAAATTTTCCCAGAAGTCTTTCTTGCTGTTTGTAATTCAGAGAATGAGATGAGCCTTAGCATCAGCATGTTAAGTGTGCTGGGCTCGTCGATACAATGTGGGTTAGAAAGCTTCTTACTGTAGTAAACCAGGTACATACTGGAGGCAGGAAAAAATTCCTTTTAGGACAAGTTTTTTTCTGACATGATGGATGTTGCCTTATACCTTTCAAGAAGCAGTGAGGAATTAGTTTGGGTAAGATTCTTGAGAGTTCAGGTTAAAAGTTGCTTTCCAGAATGTTCAACTTTTTGCCTACTAACCTGCTCCTTAGAGTACAAAACCTAAGCAATGGGAGGAAAAAAACCAGACTTTTGGTGCACCTCTATTTATAGGGCTGCTGCTGTGATCTTGAATGATGGAGCGTTGTGCAGGTGGTTGAGAGTGTGCTTCGCTCTTACTCACACCTGGCTTGTAACCACAGAGGAGGAGCTGGAAGATAGCTTGATGAGAACACAACTACTATGCCTTGAACTTTCTTAAGCTTTTCTTTCTGATACAGTGCTAAATTCTTTGTGCTATGCTAATAAAGTCTATCTGGGGTGATACCTGTAAATTATTAACATTTTGCCTTATTAAGAAGCATGGTCAGTAAGGTGTTAACTGACTGGTAATATGCCATTTGTATAATGGTGCAAACAGACATAGTAAAGTATCCTATGTATTGGACCTCCTAAGAGAAAGAGATGAGTTTATTAATTCAGTTTCAAAAACATCAATATCAGTTATTCTTTTAATTCAGCTCTCACTACTTCTAAAGAATCACTTGTTCAACAGGCTTGTAACACCACTAGTTACTTCAGGAAAGCATTCATATTTTTCTTAATTATTCAAAAATATCTTTCAATAATCGTATAATGTTAGCACATCGAGCTATTAATTTTTTATTTTTTATTTCCTAGCTAGGGTATGCAACTTCAATTATATCAACATTACCGACTATAGGAGTGCTTCTTTTTATATGGCATGAATTATTGCTAGTAAAACAAAAAAGCAAACTGATGTCATGCTCCTATCTGAAGGAAGCCTTCGTTTACTTCGTTCCTGTTGTTCTGATGAGACATTGTATCTGAGACTAACTTTACAGTTGGGAGCAATAATTTTTCACGTTAAAGTACATGTGAAAGTACTTTAATACTTAATTTGAGAGAAAAAAACTTGTTTGTCTGCTAAATGTTCTTTGCTGCTCTGAGTCCTGTTTCATCAGTCTCGAATGTTGTAATTCAGCCGGTCCCAGAGTTTTTCTTGCAGTTCGGCAGCAGCAGGGGGAGCAGTGTAGCTTTATTTGGGGGCTCTCCTTGGCCAATGCTAGAGTTAGTTATTAGCCCAGAACAATGCTGTTCAGGCTCCAAAATCAGCTCCTATTAGGAAATCTTCCACTTCTTCCTTTCTAGGTGAGCTGGAAACATTATTCTGCAAGCTTTGCCTTGCTGCACTTCTCTAAAGCCCAAGTCCCACAGATGCAGAAGTGTACTTGCTATGAGTAAATTATGATCAGATTTTACTCAGAATGTGTTGTGTCCTGGTGCAGAAGCAGGTCAGGCCAGTTAGTGTCACAGTGATGAGGCTGGAAGGAAATTTTGGGACATGAGCTGGTTCAACTGCCTGGTCAGAGCTGGGCCAGCACAGAGTGCAGACCAGGACTTTGTCTTGGTTCGGTCTTGAAACCTGCAAGGATGGAGATTCTTGCACTTTTCTGGGTAACCTGTTCTAATGCTTAATCACCTCCATAAGGAAATATTTCTCCTTGTAGTGTCCTGTGCTGATGTATAACCATAAAATATCATCAAATGTTCCTATTTTTTGTAAGACTGTTGCATTGTTGGTTCATACTCAGTTTCTTATCCCCTATAACATGTACATCCTTGTATTTCCTATAAGGAACTGCCTTCCCTGAAACAGTAGTGTCGGATCCTTGTATGTGTATCATTGTGTTGCAGCAAATATCTTGGACTCTTTTTTTTGGTTAGGGATGGAGTCAGTGTCGACAGTAAATTTGAAAATGCAATCAAGTACAGAGTAGAGAGCAAATAGCACGGTAATATGTATGTGTACTCATAATACCTTAAGCAGAAACTGATTTTAAAATTTAATTACTGTGCAGTCTAATATCATGGTGGTCAAATCTAGATTCATGGATATTTTTTTGCACCTTTATATTTCTATTGTTTTTACTTGCAAGTTAATTTAATCTTGTGCTGCACATAATATGTCACTATGTTCCCACATGAATTTAAGATAAAAATACTATTTTCCTTGTATCTGCCTAGTTTTTCTCTAGTGAAAATGTGTTAGGGTATTGTGTTGCTGCCATAAAATTGTAGCTGTGTTACATTTTTGGCATTTGTTGAATTAATCCCTTGCATACCTCCTCAAAATAAAAATGTTATTTAGATAAGTTACTGGCATGATAAAATAAACTGTTTAAAATACATATATGCATATGTGTGTGTAGGAAGAAGACCAAGATCAGGATGCCAAAGGTGGAAAGAAGATTATTAATCGGACATTTCTTCCTCTTTCCCAAATTACTGCTTTGTCAGAACAAGATGTAGAAGGAGTTCAAAAGTAAGTGGCAAGGATAACAATGCTAGAACCAATATAACGATGAAATAAAAACTATAGACTATTTGTTAGATTTCTTTTGTGATGATTATGTCATTAGTGTTTAATTGTTAAATCAGTGATATTTAATATGATTCGTGAAAGATGGGAAGAAATACTGTTGATCTCGGATCCACCTTATTTTACTGTATTTCCTATATCTCTTTATTTTTCTTTGACTCCTTATTTCCCCCCCGATATTTCACGTTGATGTGGTTTCTGAGTTTACAATAGTATTAAATATGCTGTAAATGAAATACTAACATGTAAATAGGAACAGGTCAATACTGAGCTTTTTGTAATAAGTCTCACTGGGTAACTTTTTTTCCTAAAACATTTAAGATTCTGTACTGTAACATGAGTTATTGAAAAATCAGAAAGGTTTTAAAAGTTCAGACAGGGATGGAAAGCTTAGGAAGGTATTAGTAGGTAGCCATTATGGTGCACTGGGGAAAGAGGAGGCAGCCAAAGACTTCTGATGTAAGCTCATCTTGTCTTTCCTGTAGCAACACTCTCCCTTGTGTTAAGTGCATAACAGCAGCTACATTTAGGAGGCCAGTTCAACCTGAGACTCTAGACTTATATTTTAAGGATGGGATTTTTTCAGAAGTACTCAAATTATTTAGGAGCCCTTGTGTCCACTAGCAAATTCTTAGTGAATTGAAAGTCAAAGGGCTGGTCCCCTGGACTACTTTTGGGGGAGGGGAAATAAAAAATCCAACTTTGTCCTTCTGAATAGGTAAACCATTTAATAGAGATGAAAATATTATTCCTGAAATATATTGTTCTTCCTATTTGTCACTGTTCTGAGGAAAAAAAAAGTTCTTTCTGTTTTTGTTTGTTTGTTTGTTTTAAGAAAACTGGAAAGAAAATTCGTTCCCATCAAATAATAAAAAAAAATTTCTTTCACTTACTATTTTCTCTTGCACCATAGGCCTCTTATTTTAGAGGAGACTGAAGCATGCAACTCACTGGGGACTAAAACGTGCTTAATGATGCAATTTATTGTGAAACTTTCTCTTCAAGATTAAAAAGAGAAGCATTGAAAGATCATACATTTCTTCTTAGTCTCAGCTGATAACATGTATTTTTATATATATATCCTGTACAAGTGGAACGTAATGTATATACTGCATCTGACTGAAAAGAGGATAGTTACAGGGTATTTTATGTACTCTAAGCAGTTTAGCAGCAGCATTGAAATTTTGTTAGTTTACCATAGCGCATCACATCTATACACAAGATCAGTTTGAAGGCCACAGCTAAGGTTAGCAAATCAGAATGGGTCTGATTCAGTATGAGAATTTTGATGTCCTGCATACCCATCTATCATGGAGTTTTATACTGCTGTCTGACTCCATAGGACTCGACCACCTTCCATGAAGGAAGAAATAGTAATCAGGGTAACTAGGAAAAATCTAAATGCCCCATCATTTCCCAATCATTTATAGATACTGTTGTCAGTGACTTACAGAATATTGAAAAGATGAGTACTGGCATTGTTAGCAGCATCAGAGAAAATCTAAATCCCTGAGAAGCTCTGATTATGAAAACACAGAGTTGGCAGAAGCTTCAGAAAGAGAGGATATGGACTGTTTCAAACCTTGGAAAGTTCAGCTGGCCACGTTCCACTTCTATTTCAGTACACAGTTAAGTGTTTTTAACCGACTGCATGTGTGCAGCCATACAAATTTGTCATGCAGAACAAAGGAATACATGTTTTAAACAAAACTGATTGGATTATATGCTTTACTTTGTTAGCTATTGAGCCTTTAATTAAAAAAAAAAGAAACTCATCTTACTTGACAGTGTGTCTCTGCTGGCTTGGTGAAAACCCTAACAGTTGCCTATCAGTAGGTCTGAGATTAATGCCCTTCCTTCTTAGGAAGGAATGAGAAGCAGGGGGGGGGGGGGGGGATAAAAAAAAAAAAAAAAGACTTTGCTGTCTTACAGGGAACTAGAAACTGTGATCACTACTGGCACCTGCATCATCAGGTGTAGTTAAGAAGCTAAGGACTGCTTCAATGTAAAACTTAACTACCTGAAATGTGGCTGAAGTTATACTGGAAGAACTGCAAAATGAAGTCCCTAGCCCTGATCCCCTCCCTTCTTATGGAAAAATGCACGCAATTATTATAAAAGACATAACTAATTCTATGTTTGGATAAAGTAGACATAAATGTGTCAGCAACAGCATGGTCTCCTACAAGGGAGTGCATTTTTTCATTAATTTTTCAAGTTAAGGTGGAAAAATTTGCACAGTGTGCCAGTAAAATAGGACAAGGCTGCTCTTAAATGCCTTGACCATTTTGAAAGTGGAATTTAAACTTCTAAATATTTTAGGTACTTTCAGTAATTTTATATTATATTATTTACATTAATTTTCAAATGTAATTTTTCTTCAGAGGCTACATGAAAAATAATCTTGAAAGGGAAGCAAGATCTTTTTAGTACTATAAAACTATCAATCAGAGTGAAAGAGTGGTAGCAGAAAGTGGAAACTAATTGTTCCCTTTCATCCTACAAACCCCTTCCTGAACAAACACTGATTTTTCTCTGGGATTTTCAGTGTATTTCTCTTTGTTATTTGTAATTCTCTTATTTTTGTTATTTCATTAATCATATCTTAACATTTAAATAGTGTCTGTTGAAACCTGTAGGTGTTTGTTTACTTTTTTCAGTTGATATGTCATCTGGTCATAAATGTTCATATCTAGAAATTGATGTAGCTAAGTTCCAGGAAAATATATACACACATATATAAAATATTAGTAAATATTATAGATATAATGACAAGCAGACTGAGTTAAACTTTGGAATCTGCAATTTATTTTTTAATTTCATTATTTTACTCTGCAATTTCTTCTAGAAAGCTGGAAGAATTTCTGAATTTTAAACAGTTAAAGACTTCTTTGAAAGAAGCTATTTTGCTAGATTATTATACTGCAGGATTTTGGTGGGCTAAAGAAATGAACTTCAGTCTTATACAGCTCTCAGGATTCATGGATCTATTAAATTTCCTGTTGGAGAACCTCAGTGGTAAGTATAATTAAACACTGTAAAATAAATATCTGAAGTGGAAGGCAAGAATGTTTTCCAGTCATTTTAATAAAGTGATATTTAATTACAAGTAATTGTAAAATGATTTCTTTTCCTCTTGAATGTTGGCATGTTATACCTTGTACCTGAAAATAATTCCTATTGGCAGACATTAAACTTTTGTTAAAGAGAACTGTAGTCTTTGTAGCAGAATATCCCTCATTCTTTCTTTGTACAGTATGTGGTACAAAAGGGCCAGGTCCTGAAAAGACCTCGTCTTTGCTATGGTAAAATAAATAGTAATTACAGTAGAGTGAGAGCAAGGAGCTCCTAAATTCCAATTCCAGCTCTCAGTGACTGACTCACGGTGGCCTTGGGCATATTTCTTTGCTGTTTGAGATATTCAGTACATCCTGTAGCATTACAGCAGGTGAATTACATTTATTTTATCCTTGGAGGTCAACTTTCTGGCACAAAATATATCGGTTAACTAAAGACTGGTGAGAGAAGTAAACTGGCACCACTGCCAAAGATGAAAAATGACTATGAAAGGACTGTGGCTCCTGTGGCTGTGAGGAAATTTGCAACAAAGCATGTAGCTTGGGTCTAGTGGGAACAAAATAGCCAGAAAAAATGGTTAGCAGCATCCTCTAAACCCCATTTTTCAGAGATCACAATGCTTACTTAACATTCACTTTGAAGGTGATTATGTCGAGAAAAGTCCATCCCAGAGGAAGAGCGAAAGGACTCAGCAGCTCTATTCAAAGAGAAGATGAATATTTAAAATCAAGCTTATAATAGTTATTATACTCTTTCATTGTAATTTAATTCAAGGGCCTTTCTGACTTGGAATTTTGACAGAATATGTACGTGCTTTATGATCATTGGAATTCCAGTTGTCCTTCCTGTTTCCAATGAGAAAGTATCTTAACATATGCTAACTATATTAATACAACAATGGAGAAGAATGGAAACATGTCAGAAATTAGTTTTATGAGACTGTATGTAATGCATGTGTACTAGACAGACTGGTAGCACAACCGATTATTAAAGCTGACTGACGTTTTTCAGGAATGTGATCTTAGTTGCAGAAAGCTTTGCCAAACTTTAACTCTTTAAGCTGAAATTTTCCATGGCAGTGTCTGCCTCTGATTAATTTTTATATATGAAATTACAAATAAAACAGTTCAATGGGCTTCCAGACAGAGGCTGTGGAAAAAAAAAAATATTATTTTGTGCCTTTTTTTTTTAACAGCTCTAATACCCCTATGCTTTGAAGTAAAGACATAAGGTTTGGCAAGCAAGTGATGTGAATTTGTTTTTTTCTGTCCTGTGAAAATCCATTTGGATTTGGCTAAGATACATGGCTTTTAGGGAAAGAAAATGCAGTTTGTAAATGCTTACAGGAGACAACTTATTTTTTCACAGCTAAGTTTCCCGAATAATCCATCTTGTAAAGTATGCTGTAGCCCAGGGCTGAGATGAATTTCCTTGTAATTACTGTTCTCAGCTGGTGCAAGTTCCAAGACCAAACATTTCAACTAAGAGCAAAATGCTAGTGTCTTCTATATTAATGACCATTTCCTTTCCCTTCCCTACACTGGACCCAAATGGCCTGGAGAATTAAGCTGGTTTGACCATAATAGCAAGAATAGCACGGAGCAGGAAGATGGATTTAGAGAAGGAGGGTAGTGGAAACTCATTTAAGGCTGGTAAAGGAGAGAGGAAGATGGAGGTTTGGAAAGCGAAGACTTTGGTTGATTGGGAGCCAGGATGAATTACTTACATGATTTGGTTCATCTTCTATACATTGAGGGTAAAGTGCTCCTTACCTCACAGAAGTTCTGTGAGAGTCTTCCTGAGAGAGGTAGTTGGGGCTGAAAATCAGTTGTGCAGAGGAGAGAGAAAATTTGGACAAGCCGGCGACAGACCTGGGCCTGTGTGTTGTGACCTCTCATGATCTTGTTATGTGGCTTCACTTCCCTACTAACTGTGATATTTCTCGTTCTATTACTCTTTCTCATTTCCCATGGCTTCTATTCTATTTCTTCCACATTCTCTGTATTTCTTTCTTGCTTCTTCCATTATGGTTATTTATATTGTGCTGCCTCTGTTACTGAAAACTGAGGTGAAATTTTCCAGGTTTTGATTGCTGTACCACTAAAGGGCAAAACTATAAAGCCCAGAATCTTGTAAGTTTTTTAATTTGTTTTCTGTACAAAGAACCAAGGAGCAGATCAGTAGAGAATTAAAACAATAAGGAAAATAAATCTATTTCACCATTGGTGGATATTTCCCCATTTTCTACTCTAGATTTTTGAAGACTTGAAAAGAAGTAGTAAATTGTGTTCAAAACTTTTTTAAACTCCACCACGGTTCTAATGATGGTACACCCTGTATGCAAATCAGAAAGATGAATCCTTTCTTTTTAAAGGTTCAGTGAACACTGATATATTTCAGATTTTCCTCTTTGTCAAGACAGTTAACAAAAACAATTCAAATTTTAATTCAAAGCTGTTCTGGCATTTGGTTTTGATTTCCAGGGTAAAAAAGTAAAGTAATTATCTATTTGGGGTGTGTGTGTGCCAAAATGTCTCCAAGTTTGATGATACATGCGGAGTAGTATGCATATTCATGCTTAATCAATTATGACTGTAAGCACTTAAAACCAATTGGTTACCCTTTTTAATATCTGTTCCTGTATTAAAGGTTTATGTTGCAAAGTGCATGGTCAGAAGAACAATCTTTTACAATACATAAACCAACAGTAACTTTACTTTTAAGATAAACATACTACGCATCTCAAATTTACATACTATTCTGTCTGCGTTTATCTCTACATAAGAGGCCAAGCTGTAGTATCTTAAGCAGCCATTATTGTGATCCTTACATTATGAAGGTGGATCGATGATTTTGTGATGGAATTTTAATGCACATTTTATTGATAAGAATAATGGCAACAGACAAAAATGTTTGACTGCTCTTGCTTTTTAAGATTCTACATGGCTCATAACTGCCTAAACTACACAAAGTCTTAAAATTAAAATCGGCCAAACCCCCCCACCCTGTCATGTTTATACTTAGTTTTTGTTCTTCGGGATTACTTTACAGACAAACATATGACCTTAGGAGATAATTTAAAAGAACTTGGAAGAGCAATGGCTGGAATAGGAGAAACGGATTCAGAAAGAAGCGGTGACTTGAATTTCTTCAGCATTGAGGAAGCCAAAGCAATCATCGATTACTTAAATATCAGGTATTTATTGCTATAAGATCCGTTATTTCTTATTTGAGTAATTTAACACAGTGGGAAATTGACTGATAAAATAAGTTGAAGTTTTTAATTGGATATGTGCATACTGTGCCAACATACTGCACACCTCAAACTTTAAAACATTAAAAAGAAGAGAGAATATGCAAGTTCCAGTAAAGATTTGGCCTCAGATGTCAAAGCCCAGGAAATAAATTTAGACTGCAAGTTTATCACAATGTAAGATTATGCTGAAAAGCGTCCTTCTGGGTTTTGTTTTGGGTGATAAAAGGAAAAGGGGAGAGTGGTGTATAGAGAATATTCTTGGTTTGCTTTTAAAACATTCTACTTTTAGATTCCAGTTGAACAACATCCTAGGTTTTGTCTATAACTTTAAGTATTTGTCTGACCTTGACAGCTGTAGTGGACTTAAGTGGTTTAAAGTTATGTACTTTACAGAATTAAATATATGAGTCATAAAAATGTTGCATTTCAAAGTTAGCAAAAGTTCAGTATCTAGGTGAAAAGGCTTCGTGACTGTTCTCAGCTTTTAAACAGAGACACAGAAAGATACAAACAGTAGTAATTCAATTATTTATCTGAGAAAAAAATTAAGGGTCTGATAGCAGCCAATCACACCTCACCATGTAAATGTATACAGACCTTTCTGCACTGAGATGCC
Source organism: Grus americana (assembly GCF_028858705.1). Classification (NCBI taxonomy): domain Eukaryota; kingdom Metazoa; phylum Chordata; class Aves; order Gruiformes; family Gruidae; genus Grus; species Grus americana. The sequence goes on from NC_072858.1 coordinate 34,255,933, forward strand.
ATAGTTGACTATAGTCATTTACCACTGTTTCCAGTACCTGATGGACAGAATGCTTCTCAGCCTCTCGTATCACCCATGGATGTCAGGGGCAAGGAGATGGAAAATGGAAAAGGTACTATTGTAACATATGCTCATACACTGCACTACATTGGTACCTTTCAGCCTGTTTTCTGACCTGAGTGGTAGTTAGAGGGAGAGATTTTGTGGCAAATGGGCATAAAAAGTGGGTAAGGTCCTGACTGATCCATACATAGAATTGTTGGGAATTTTCTGCCTGTTCTTTTGCTAGGTAGGAAAAGTTTAACACATCAAAGAGTTCTTTTCAGAGTATTTTCTTGGATGCAGGAAAGTATTTCCTCTTGAAGACAGACAAAAATACTAGAACAGCTGATAGCCTTCCAGTTTAGGGTACTCAGCTTCAGACTGGGGATTTAAACCCTTCACAGGTGATTTCTCTTACAATTGGGCTATAAAGTTTGTCTCTTTCTCCTGTTCTCTCTCTTTTCTTTTGTTTCTTTTTCATGGAAAATATAAAAAAAATCAGGTTTTTCCCATGTGAAATGAGAACATCTCTTTAAATCTCACATTTCTGTAGTCAAGGCAAACCACTGTCCTGCCAAGTACTAGCCCTAAATTAAAAGGAAACTTGGCATTTGAGATGTCTCACTCAAATTCTTTTACCTCTCCCTTCCTGTCTGTGCCTTTTGTATATTTATTTGGAACAAATGTTCTTTCCAAATAGCCTGTCTATAGCTCTTGTGTAAATTATCCATTGAAAGATATCTTGTCCATGAAGTAATTCCTTCACAGTTGCAAGAATTTCATCCAAGAGATTAGATGCTCCATTCTACTACCGCAGAACTATTAATTGGGTGGGAATACAATCAAGCAGCGAGACTTTTGCAGTAGAATGGTATTTTGGCCACCAAGTATGTGGTTGTATGTTCCAACTGCTCAATTTTATTAGAAGTATGTGCTGTTGCAAGGTCATGGATATATACACATAGACTGAAATGTGTCATGTGTCCAGTTTATACAATCCATTATTTCAGTCATTTCAGTATTTTTTTTTCTAAATAAGAACTGAATCAGCACACTTCTTATGTGGGTGTATTTTGAAGTTTGTGAACTCAGAAATAGGTTATCTGAGTTTTATTACAATTCAAATTAATGTATTACTTCAACATTTTTTCTTGTTCTTCACTTTTTTTGTTTAATTTTAAATGACAGGGCTATAGCTTTTTTTTTCTACTCCAGATAGTATGACATGGTTTAGTTCAGATCACATTTTTACAAATGAGCTATAAACCCAGGGGATTTATAATGGAAATGGGGACAAATGCTTAACCACATTGGCACAAACTGTGCAGCAACTATAATGACACCTTCAGGTTTGGTGGAAGGTGACAGTTATCTTCTTTTTATCTTGTCTCCCTGGGCAAACACACATCAACATAGCTCTTGACATTTGCTTTCAGGATGCAGTGGAGCTAGGGAAATATGTCATTGTTAATCACCTTCAGATTCTTGTACGACATCATAAGAGGGTCTATTCTTAACAATCTTACTCACATGAGTAAAATTATTTTGGTGTAATTGCTAAAAATGTTGGTATGGAATTTTTTAATTGTTCACAACAGATACAAACAAAAAACCATTTTACATAATGCCTGGTAGAAGAAAGAAAACTATGCAGTTGTTTCAAAATAAATACCGATGTATAATTTTTGTGATGTGATTTAAAGACCATTAAATGGAGGAATTCTTTCCTTGATAGAGGATTAAGGGTACCAGGCTGAACAGAGTTCTGTTTAAAAATAAATAAATAAAATTCAGAAATGCCCAAAGTAATAACTTATATTTGGGGATTATTATAAATTATCTGTAACTGTAACATAGTCTATAAAGAATATCATAACACATTTAGAGGGGAAGGGAAAGAGCGGATTTTCAGGTGCTGTAAATCTGGCTCCTTTCCAAGGCACTGGAATAAATAAAAGAAAACAGTTTGAAATGTTAAGTTCAGCCGGTACAGTTTGAAACACGTATATCTTATTTCCTGCGCGTCTGTGATGTTCATAAAATACTTTTTGTCTTTTTCAAGTAATCCCTGTTAGAATTTTACCAAATAATAGGTGTGCATGTGAGGGGACACGTATATTTTCATATATTGGTGTGAGAAATTTCCAGGTGAAGTCCTTAAATATAATTCCTATATCTCCACCGAAACATGGCGGGAATTCTTTGGTGAAGAACTGCAATAAAAATGTACTGCAAATGAAATGGCAAATATTGTTACAACTTAATTGCCTATGTGCTTTGGGGGAAGGGAACTTGTAGTTTATGGTAGCCAAATTTCCTGTGTAAGTTGGTAAACAAATTCAGGTTTTAACTAATGGTAATTGAATGACTGAATTAAATCTAACTGTAGAATAAAACTTCTATATGGCACTTAAAGAGCCAAATGTTCAATGAGGCTGCCATAATACTTCTCACCAAATTAGGAAATGCATCTGTACATATGTGCAAAAATGTCTGTGCCCATTTGGGTAAAAATGTTTGAAAGTTTCGCAGATGCATTTAACTAACTGCTGGAAGAGGTACTGTTGTGTAAGAGAGGCAGGCCACGCTGCCATTCTATTCTCCTCATTCTGAGCTGCTTTCATGGGCTGGAAGAACCACTGCTGTACATTAGTTGGCACTTCAGCACTGCTGAAATTAGAGCACGTTGTCCCTGGTCTGCCGTATTTCGGGGAACCTCTGGTGCTGTGGCAGTGGCCAGTGGCAGCGTTTAAGTACTAGTGGTGATTCAGGGAAGGACAGTCAGCTAAAATAGCGCGTACCGAGCATGGACTCCCGTAGCTGCCTTCCCCGTTACCTCCCAGAGACAGGATTTTATTTCAGATACCTGCGTCCCTCCGCAGCAGCCTCTCACTTTGCATGCAGCTGGCTGGTCGAGCCCTTCTGCTGGCCATGCCGGGGCGCGAGGCAACCCTCGGCACCATGGGGTGGCCAGCTGGGGTGGCACCTGCGGGGCTGGCTCTCTGAGAGCCTTGGGCAGCACCACGTCTCAAAGAGCAGCCCGTGCTGGCTTATGTGGCCAGGCACTGGTATTGTAAACATGTTTTCATAGGAGTTGCATGGTATCCTGCAGCTAGTAGCAGTGTCTTTAGCATTAGCTGGGGTAATTGTGTATGTTGGGTGTAGTTGTTACTTTCAAAGATTCATAGAAAAAAACTGAGGTTGGAAGGGACTTCTGGAGGCCATCTAGTCCAAAGCCCTCCTCACAGCAGGCCTCAGTATTCCAGATGTGGCCTTGCAAGAGCCAAGCAAAGAGGTATTGCCATCCCAGTTGATGGCTCTCTTAAGAAAAGAACCTGCGTCCTGTCCTTAGCCGGAAAGCACAGGAACCAGTTACAGATGTTCCCTGCAAATACTGCCGTACCTTTCATGGGTACATCAGGCAGGAGCATGATAAACTCTTGGAATCATTCTTCAACCTGGACTTGCTATGAAATCACAGAGCTGTGTTTTAAATCGTATGTCAAAATGACATGACAGAAGCCAGAAGTTCTGTATCATGATTTTAAGAGAGCAAGTAATTGTAACAGATGGACTGTGACAAACCAAACCTTTGATTAAACAAATGACATATCATTGATCATTAGGAAAGGGAACAAGGAAAATTATTTAAAACATGTGAAAAGGAAAGCCGTATATGTTTTAAGGAAGATAAATGTTTTAGGCCATTGAGAAAGTCTGCTTAAAGTTACTTTTGTTGTAGTACACAAAACACCAGTGTGTCAAACTAGTTTTTTAGTTTTTCTTTGAGGAAATGCTACGCTGACTTTGAAACATGACCTTGAGAGAATAAATGCTTCCATTCTTTATTGTTTTGGTGTTCCAAGATCAAACTTGCTCCCTGGACTGGCAGCCCATCCCAGAATCTGAAAGCTGATTTGGCTTTGTTTCCTTCTTGTCTACTATTGCTGATATTAAAGGCATAAGTATCCTGGCGATAAGTGTTTCAGGAATTACTTTTTTCAGAGTAGAACTTTGTCTTCTCAGAGTTCAATTTCATATGGACAAGGTAGATGTATTTTCAAGTATCGTACTGTATTTTCTAGGGCCATCTGGTAGTAAATCCTGTAAATTAAATATTCTGCATATTGTACCTAAAGTTAAACAACCATTTCTTTTTAAAATTTGGAGTATCACCATGCTGGAGAGTAACTCTTAGTTTAACAGAATTTTTAATATTGTTACCTTTCCAAAGATTTACAGCTGTAATAGTACCCTATTCTCTTGTTTTCCAGCTTATTTAAACACTATAAACTATATGAATACCTCTTCCACAGTCCTGGAGAAGAATTTGTGATAAGTAACGAGGTAAGTCATTTATATAGATGGAACTCATTATGCAGAGTTATTTAATGAATGCACCGTGGCATATGTTTTATATTGCTCAAAGCAACTTCATGTCAACATTACTGCATTACTAACGTAAAATGGCTGATTAAAGAATACAAGTTAGATGTTTTGATCCTCATATTCAAAATTAATTTTGGATTTCAAAAAAGTGTAAATGTATTGCTTGGTTAAGATGTTAGTTGTGTTAAATCAGGAATAGTTTCGTGTATGTCTTTATAAGTTGATGCATGTAATTTGAATTAGAAATGCATGAGTCTGACTCTATTTTAAAATCAGCAATCAAAATCAGAAAAGGTTATGTACCAAGCCCAGTCTGACCATAGTCCTAATATTTATGTATGTGTGTGTATGTACAGAGTTTTGTTTCTACTGTAGCCAACAGTTAATTATACTGACTATAAAGAAACAAGCTAGAAATTCAGCATTTTGAAAGCATTCAGTTAATAATAGTGAATTGGCTTGACTGTAAACTTTGTCACGTATTCCAACTTATATGCAAAAAAATACATAGGAAAATGCATTGATGCAGGATGTGGCCTTTAATCAAAGGGACAGATTCAGTTCATCAAATAAACCTTCCTTTAGCCTGACTGTGCGTTTTGAGGATATATGTTACAATGCAGTGAAAAGTATTTACATTTATAATTTATAGTAAGAGACAACTGGTTGCTCAGAGAGGCATGGCAGTGGAATTTTTTTGATGGCACTTATATTTTAGCTTATCAGTACACAGGGAAGTTAAAGTTAATGCACTGGAAAATTTTCTTTACACTTTAAGCTGGTGGTTTGACTCTGTAAATGATGTGGGATTATTTCTTCCCATGTTGCTTTTACATAGCCATATTATAAAAAAGAAGGACTTTTCTTGACATGGATGCAAATATTTGGAAATTTTTGTCATCATTTGTAAGGTGGGTTAAAATTCCGACTATGATGACATCAGTGACAAACTATCATTACATAAGCAGAGCAGGACTTCAGCATTACTGTGTTAGGGTTGGTTTTTTATATTAGCTAATCAGATCAATGGCTGGTTAGCACTTTCTAATTGGTAAAATTCTTTTTAATGATGTTTTGATTAAGTAATTTTTTGTGTAAAATTGGATAATGTATCTTATCAGTTGTAGACCAGCTTAAAAGAAATGTCTTTGTGTTTTCTTGAAACCCGTTTCTGGATGGCTGAGATGAGTATGCACTGCCCCAGCCATGGAAGCGTGGTTGCCCTGCACAGTCTGTGGGCTGAGGAGCACCACCTCTGCGGAAGGCACCGCCTCCACTAGGGAATGGCAGAAATGCGTTTCTGTGAATTGCTTTAGTCATGATCCATCAAAGGAACAAGTGCAATCTACAATTATAACAGTCACAAAAACCTTCATGACAATTTTTAGCCCTAACTCTTTTACAACCATTTCTTACCTATGCGCTAGTTGAGTTTAATCTGTCTGGTTTGTATTCTGAGTTCCATGGCAGAGAGTCTTTAATTTGTCCAACCACACTGCAGTGCCCAAGAAAATCAATACTTGTATTCCTGTAGAGTTTATTTTGATAGGGTGATACATTGTTCAATAAGTAACAGTTTAAGGCTTTGAAGCTGCACATAGAAATTTATGGCATTATTTGCACTCGCTTTATGTGTTAAAATGTGATGAGTGGTAAACCCAGCATAGACTTCATGTTCTTTTGCTACAACTTGGTTATATTTAGCAATGCTTATCCATAAAGGAGAGCATTACCTTCTATGTTTGCAGTCCCTTAGATGAACCGCTCAAACCCTGACAAGTTAGCTGGGCAGATGCGGTTTGGTGTGTGGCAGGGGCACACCTGGAGTCACGTGCTCTTCAGTGCATCTGCTCAGGGAACAGAAGGGGCCAGGAGATCGACTGGGAAATCTGCATGCTGAAAGTCTGACTGCTGTCTTCCTATGTAGATCAATGTGTTACCAAAAAAAAAAAAAAAAAGCCCGAGTAGACACACCATGGCCCACAGCTAGATGCTGAGTGCTACTAATGTCTAAAAAGTTTTCTTTTAACTCCAGTGATAAAAGTCTGTTCTTTTGGAATGGGGGACTGTAAATTGTAATGGCCAGATTTGCCCAAATAACAAGAACCATGGTGTTCTAAGAGCTTAATTACAGTATTATCTCCTTTTGCAAATGAAGACTTTGAGACAAGTCAGTGAAATGACTTGCTTCAACTGAAATGATTTGCTTCGACTGAAATGGCTTGCTTCACCTCAGTGAGTAAATTTGTGCTCCATGTGTGCCGAAAATATTACCTACGGAATAGAAGTCCAGCAGCCTGAGAAGACCTGCTTTTTTAAAAGAGATGCAGCTACAACAACTAAAAGCAGGACTTAGTGTTGTAATGGATATCCTTCTAGAGAAACCGCAGTATGTGTTTTCCAGAGAATTCTTTATAGCGATGTATTGTAAACTCATTGGATTTTATTTTTTCTCTAGCACAGGCAATTATACAGTGTTCTCAATCAGGTTTCCTTTTTGATCTTTCACTGCAGTTATTTCCAAATGACCCTGTCATTTCCTGTGTAGAATAAAATCAGACAAGAAAAGGGAAATGACTCAAAACTCAGATTATGCATACAATATCTGTGACCATACTACTTAACAAAATTTAAGTTACTTAAATATGGCACATAATTAGTGAAGCTTCACAGCCTGATTAATATTCTGTGTTTGATGCCGCTAGCATAACAGAACCACCTTTGTAAAATACAGACAGTATTTAAGTAAAAAAAAAAATAGTAGTAACAAATGCCTGGCTAATTTAAATATATTTTTACGTTGTCTAAAGCCTTTAAACCAAATTGCCTGAGGTGATCATATTGCCTAGGAAAGAAAAAAAAAAAGGTTAAAACTGAAAGACATGAATGCTTGGTTAGATGATAAAACACATATCATACATCTAACCTACTTTGGCAGTATTTAAAATTTAAAATTTGCCTTTCCAGCTATCAAATCCCTTACTTCTCCTTTATTGTAGATCTACAAAGACCTATATATTATGTATGCATGAATACCTGTTAGAAAACATGATAGTACAAGGAATTACTGAGAAGTGCTAAGAATGTCAAGTAAATTCATTGCCTTTTTTCTGTCACTATTATGAGCAGTTCCCCACATTTAGAATGATTACAGAAGAAGCAGTGCTTTAGCTGTTCTGTGGCTGTGATCCAAAATAAAATGCATGTAGTGCTAACATACCAGAGTTCTTCAGGAATATCGTTGTTAAAGATACTGGTTGTTTTTTTTCTTTTGCCTGCTCTAGAGGTTTTACTCTGTAGCTGTGATTTAATACACCTATATTAGCCTGCAATTTCAAAGAAAGCAAAAGGAGTACAGACTAAATCTCGATGTGCAGGGATTCAGTGGAGCAATCCCTATTAACGCATGTCAGATCTTATAACAAAGGTTTAAATTGTTAATACATGTATTTTGTAGAAGTTTTTATTCATTTCTATTTCTATGCTCAGTTAATTTATTTTGCTTTGATAGGATGATATATTACAGCACATCCTGTATTTTTTTCTCACATTTACAAATTGTACCTTATACTGCATTTCATGTTTTTGCTGCTCTCTGTTGTGTATTTTTGGATGGAATGAGGCTAAGGTCTTTTGGGATTATGTCTGCTTTGAAACATTTCCTAATAAAAATAATGTGGTTGGTAAATCTAGTTTTATTCCTAGTTGCTTGAGCCAGCCTGATGGAGTAATCTGCTATTTTATGGCCCAGATGACTAGCTAAGTTTGACTTCTTGAAATAGTAGTGTACAATGTAATTTTCTTTAGAGATGTCATAGTGGGTCAGGTTGCAATAAAAATATTGAAGATTAAGTTTAATGGCAGTGCAGATTCAGTATTATAGCAGTCACTGGATATCATCCTCTGTACTTCGAGTTCCAAAACAGTTTCCATTAATGCCTTCTTTCCATGTACTCCTTACTTGCTGAAACATTAAGCTTTTGGACTATGTCTGGTCTTTATCCAGTTGTGGGTTGGGGTGGGTTTTTTGGGTTGGTGGTTTTTTGGTTTTTTTTTGAGAGAGAGTTTGAACAAAATCCCTTCTGTGTTTGAATTTGAGGGGGTGGATAGTAAGAATATACTATTTGAAAGCTAATAAAGCTTTTTTTCTGATGGCAAAAGACCTGAAGTCTGGGACTTCACTTTGATATGTAATCCTCATTAGGTGTTGCATATTTAGATTGGTTAATCAATCATTATTTAAACAAATTTGCTCAACGATTTCTTTAGAACTCCATTTTAAAGATGTATGAAACCAGAACATTTCCATAAGCATATCAGTTCACACTAGAGAGACTCATTCCCCAGCTAATGGAGTGCATGCTTTTCAAAGCTTGAAGGTTTCAAATATTTGTAATACTTAAAAACCACTGAGTTGATTTTCTGTAGCTTTGTTTTGTAAATATCACCATGGCAAAGACATCAAGACTACTTTAAAGGAAATAAGAGCATAGGACTGGAAGGGACCTCTGCAATTGTCAGCTCTAGAGCCGCTTTCTCATAGGAAAATGTATATAATCCTCTTCAGAAACTTGTCAAACTCCGGCTTAAAAAGTTAACTTTTTTGCTTTTGTCATTCCAGTTAGAAAGCTGCCCTGGTGCCTGATTTCTGTAATGGTTATAAAACTTCTAATTTTCAGCCTAAGTGTATCCATGGCAAGCTTACACGCATTTGTCCTTGTGCCAATTTGTGCCAGTGTTGACCTTTAGTTCTTGTTCCATCCCCAGTGTTTATTTTTCTCGTGTATTAAGAGACAGCAATCGTATTGTCAGCCTTCATTTAGCTACATTAGAAAAGCCAGCCTTCTCTAATCTTTGCTTTTAAGGTAGGCTTTTGATACATGCATTCTTACATTCATACCAGCCTCTAGTCATCCTGTTGGCCTTTTTCTGTAATTGTTCCACTTTAAATCAGTTGCGTTTGAACATAAGTGACCAAACTGCACTTAATATTGTTGCTGAGATGAAGGCAAGGCCTTGTACAATATCAATAGTGCTCTCTTGTTCTCTACTGGGAATAGCCTACATGATAGGTCTTAGATCAGTCACGCAGTTCATACCTGTATCATGTGGCTGTCTCGTCTCAGGTCTGCTACTCTGCTTCTCCTTTATTATTGCATTTTCCAGCTAAGGTACTCCCAGTGCACAGTAGGTTTTAAAAAAATTATGTCCCTACAATGTCACCTTACAATTTGTCATTGAGTAAAAGAGCGAATATTCTTCAAGGTCATTCAGTCCCATCTGTATGATATTCCTGCCCTCTCATGAATTGATCATGTCTCTCACATTTCTTTTGTCTAGAAAATTGGTTGTCTTACTAAATAAACTATGAAGTTAGTCTGGCATTGTGTATCTTTGATAAACCAATGTTGTGTTATATCCCATTTTTCTTTAATTTCCATGTCCTTATTTATTTTTTCTTCAAAACATGTTCCTCAGGCTTTTACTACTATGAAGATCAAAACTACAGCATCAGGAGCAGGTTCATTATTTTACGATTATGAATGTTTAAAACTAGCAAACTGGTACTTGGTCTTTTGATGTCTGAGGGGAAATTTTTGATGTCCGTTACAGAAGTGTGTAGTGCCCAAGACCAGATTACTGAAGCAAACAGCTGGAGAGCCAGTGGGTTTTGTGACAAAAATCAATGATATTCAGTCCTTTGATCTTGAAGTTTGCGATGGCTGTAACCAGAGAGATGTTGAAGGCCTTGTGATTAGTCTGAATGAAAAGTGGAGTCTGTTGGAATTGTATGCATTATTACTTGAAATATTTTAAGCGTATCTTGCACAGTAGAAACCGCCCTTGTTTTTCAAAGACTGTCTTTGGTATACTCAGTTGTCAGTAGTGGGATATTCTGACCTTTAACAGTTATGCTTCCATGTAGGTCGTATGCTGATGGTCTTCTACAGCTATTTTAACATTCCTCAGTTTGGGTAGCTGAACTGTGCTGCCCTGAAACTCCAGAGAGTTAGTGGAATTCATAAATGAGTACTAAGTACTTTTGCAAATGTTCCTTTAGAGAATGATTGACAAAATGCTTAAAAAATTATTTTCTTAGGAAACATCAAATACAAAACAAAACTGCTTTTTAATTCAGTAACATGCGTGAAGTCATGAAAGTAAAAATTAAGGCAGGAAAAATGCTTAATAGCTGAGATAGGCTATGCCTTCTGTATGCTGAGCACTATGGTTCTGACCCAGCCAGCATTTAAACAAGTGCCTCTTTTTAAGCACTTGGGAACTTTTGTTTCAATGAACCTATTTGTATACACAGAGTTAAACTGAGAAGTGACTGGGGTCACACTGCTCAGCACCCTGGAAGATGAAAAGCTAAAGACACTAGAGCAAAAAAATTTTGAAGCTCATCATAACTTTTGATTGCAGCTGTGCAGTTGACAAAGCATCACATTTTTTGACTGTGTGATGTTAAATGAGAGAGAGGGGAAGAAGCCTGGAATTGTTGGCAGTAAAACATTTCTGGAACTGTGCAGGAATTAATATATACACAGATGTGCTCTCTGAGTTTTTTAATTATTTATTTAGAAAGTGATTTGATTTCTGTATGCGTGTGTGTGTGTAAATGTACGTAGTTCTGATAACAGCAGTAATGGCTTATTTATTTGCTGGAATGCAAGTCAACTAGGAACTGCAGGCTTTGACTGGAAGAACAGACCGTATATTAATGACAGCGTGTTTCTGCTAGTCATCAGAATTTTGTAAGATCCCAATGACTAAGTGCTGTATCCGAAGACTATAGCACACGTTTAAAAATATTTATCAATCAGTACGTAAATTTTAATGGAAGACAATGAGATTGGCAGAAATGTATTGACTTGGGGAAATTTTAAAGTGGTTAAGCAAAGTCTTTGAAGGTACACTACTAGGATATGAGTTTTGTTTTACTTTTCTAGTATTCCTGAATAGCTTACTCCATTGATGTCCTTTGGGAGTTCTTGTTTTGCTTGACCAGCATAAAACAAAGTAATTGGAGCTGAGCAAAGATCAGTAATTTTTTTTCATAGAAGATTCCGAGATTTTTGCAGTTTGATTTAATTCCAATTTAAAAGAAAAAATAAACACTTTCAACAGAATTGCTATTCTCGCATGTCTCTGTTTAAACTCCCTCACTCCAAAGCAGACCTCTTGAAGGCCGTTTCAGAGCCCAAGCTCCATCCTGGCGCCATACAGTGTAGTTGGCTCTGCGGGAGCGTGGCCCACATGATTCTGGGGTCTGCGATCTGCCCTCAGCTGTTCATAAGGCATGTTTTTGGGGAGCCAGAAATCTAGAAAGCAGAACACTAGGTCAGCCAGCGTGGCAAACCATGTCAAAAGAGCTTTGTAAGTAAGCTGGTGAGAACCAGATAGGCTGCTGCTGGCTTGTTGCTAGAAAGTAATCTCCAAACTCCATCCTAATTTTTTAGGCTGAATAAAGAATAAAGTTTGTAAGGAATCTGCCAAAAACCAAAATGAAACATTTTATTTTAATTATCCCATTGCATTATGTCCAACACAGAACGATACTATTTTTTGTTAAACTCTTCCATGTAACATAGCGTAGATCAAGGAGTTATTCAAGGAAGTACTGTGTTTCATTTATATTTTGCTGGTTCAAATTTAGCTTGGGTTTTGTTTGGGTTTTTTAATAGTTTATCAGCAGGTACTATTTGGGTCCTTGCTGATCCTGTGTGACTTACTGGAGACTGGTTTGCAGAGCAGTTGCCCTATTTCCAAAATTTTCATCATCATTTCTGTTAATGAGCAGGCAGAGATCCATGAACTATTTTTGTACCCCCCCCCTTTGTCTGCAGCTTTTCATCATCTTGAAGATTAAATTGTATTCATAACAGTATCTGTGGAATGGACAAGTGATGTGATATTTCATGGGAATGTTATCCCCATGGGTGAATATTTCTGTATCAAATTCATACATCTTGTGACCTTATGTTATGAATAACGTGTTGACCTTATTCATATAAATAAACAGCATGGCATTTCTTTACTGTGAAGATTTATAATCAATATATATTTTTATAATTTTTTATCCTTTCATTTGGTGTTGAGGACAAATGTATTCAAAGTTTAAATAAGTTTTGCAATCCTTTTAAATCCCTTTTTAAAATGCACCAGAAAGTTTATATGTTTTCTAATTTCACCTTGAATTTTACAACTTGTCATAAGATACAACGTAAAGTATTTTTACTGAACATTGAATCTGATGTATTTGAATATTTAATTCATAAAATATTATTTTGATTTGCTATAAATATGCTAAGCTCAGCAAAATGTGGTGCTACTAATTAGAAAGCTGAGTTTTATAGGATGTCTGGTTGGTATGTGAGGTAACTTATATTGCTACTTAAGCTTACATGTAGTAAACCTTAGCTAGGAAAATTGTTTAAATTTCAAAGAAAAGATAATAAATAAAATGAGGGCATAGAATATTAATGTGAACTGTGCCTTTATTTTGTTAAAGCATTCAAAGTTAAATAGTGGTGGTCTGTTAACAATCTAGGGCTATTTGGCAAGTCTTTAAACTTACTCAATAATCAAAACATAAAAGGACAATGGAAACTTTTCACAATAAAAGAAAAAGGAGTTGAGTACAGAAACCAAACAAATTATTCTCTGCTTTTTCTTGGTAAGGAGGTGAACTTTATAGGAAGGGCAGCAAGCTCTGAGTTCGGGTTGCCTTTTCCTGTCTTTGTTATAAATTACATCTGTCTGTGAAGAATCCTCTCCAGTTACTTCGTGCTTCATGGTTACAGGGGTGTCTATCTGGAATGGAGCGGAGAAAGACAGACTGGGGGGAGCCGCCTTTTCATTTTACTGGGGTTTTGGTTTGGTTTTTTTTACTTAGGGAATGGTAGTTCTTCACAATTAATTTGCCTTGCTTACCAAATGTACAGATGGATAAAATTCCTAAGATCCCAGCTGTGTAAATAGAATATTAACAAAACAACTGTTTTCTTCAACTTTTGTATTATTTGTTCTGTGTAGCTTGCGAGACTTTTGGAAGGCTTCAATACCATTTAGGTTCAGTGTAATCATTGGAAATGTTTTTATTAGGGCTTAAATGGGGAAAACATTTGGCAAAGGGATGGACTTTATCCAAAACATAATGCTTGATTCTTTCGTGAGAGTCTGAATACACCGCAACAGTATTATGAGGCACCAGAAACATGGGAAGAAGCTGCCAAATGGTACTGGAAGGACAGCCATATACTTTGGGCTTAGTGTCTTCTTCATATCCTCCTTTCCCCGTATCTAGGGAGCACCTAAAGAGAACAAGCTGAGGTAGCTCATGTGCAGCTATGCAGATAGGAGAGAGAGGGGCCGTGACCAAGTTCCTGTGCTATTTCTTTTACCATTTGACCCTGAAGCAGGAGTCATTTGCAGGTTGCTAGCGACAGTGCAGAAGGGGAAATTTTGTCCTTCCAATTCCCTTCTTCAGTATGGGCTGATGGTCGGCTCCCACCAGCTCCAGCCCGCGGAGCTTCACTCTCCTGTGCCTCTGTTTTGGGAAATAGATTCCTATCTGTAACTTTCATCAGCCTTAACTAACCTTATGCTCTGTGAGTCTTCCTCCAATCTACTGTGTTGCTTATAGAAGCTAAGACCTTATTATGTATTTCCAGCTATTACACTCAGAAAGCCAACATCAAATAGATAGACTATACTGTATCTCCTCAGGGTGGGCTTGAAAAGACAGCAGCTAGAGTCTTTTGGAGTGTTCCATGATTAAGACTGTTATCTGAAGTATTTTATGGTTTGGCTTTGCTTTGCATTGCACTGTTGAAAATTTGGTGGTGAAGTCATCCTGAGTCTCCTCTTGACCAACTTAAAACAGCTGAGGAGGAATACTTAATTGTTTATATCTAATGTTTGCTTTTTCTTACTTGTAAGAGTGGGCAGAATCTTTGGCTGACCTTAAGATCCTAAGGTGATGAGTATTTGTATAAGCTTTTTTTATTTGCCTTTTTTTTTTTTAATCCAGACTGATTTCACCCTTAAAATTTGCCTTTGTCTCAGATTGCAAAGCCTGTGCCAGAGTCCGTGTAGGTTCTGCAGAGTTGCACTGCAGATGATGCTGTGTCCAGGATAAAACCCAAACATAAATGGATGTTTTCAGCCGAAATACACTAACACTGTGTTCTCCACTTTTTATGATGAGTGGTCCTTCTGATCTTTTTGGTTGGTTCTACAAGAATCCAACAATACTATAAAAACATATTGCAGAAAATCCTGTTACTGCTCTCACAGCACAGAACATTTTGCATGAATTACATGCTAATACATGTATTACTCTATTTTCTTAGTGTTAGAATTCACGTGCTTCGTAAAAGTTTTGTTGTCTCTTTGTTCTATTCAAATAAAGCTACATAGGGAACAATATCTTCTGTGCAGTTGTTCTGTAGTTTATCTTGACTGCCTATCAAATTTGGCTTATGAATACCGTCTAAGGAAATGGCGTAGATTCTGAGTGACAAAGATGAACGTTGCGTGCTTCATTTACAGCAAGGCCATCCAAATATGGTCTGAGTTGTGAAAACATCCCATGCTTGAGAAGTCTTCAATCTTGGATTGATCAAGGCTGTGGCCAAGTTTCAGGTGCTAACAGGCTCGAATTTGGCTCTATATCTTTAGACTCACTGAATGTCATGTGCTGTGAATAGATTTACAATACACTGCAACCATTGACAATGTGTGTGTACTCTTGTTCAATAAAACGGAGGAGTGATAGGGCTGTTCCTTCGAGCTTATTCTACTTTGAATATCTGCCTAACATTCTTTCAGAGTTTTTCTTAGCATTCATTTTGTATTCATGACACCCATTTATCATTTTCATCTCTGTCTGTTATACATTTAGGACTCTTAATGATTTTCTTTTGTTCTAAGGAAGATACTTTGCCAGCTTTTTGTATTCTTCAGGAGTTAGGATGTAGTTGAAGATTTACATTTGGAGAAATGTTAAATTACCTGTAATGATCATATTTCAAATGAAGTATTTAAAAATTTTACCCTCAGTTAGGCTTGTTGCAGGAGACTGTTTTCAATTTTTAACATTACTGTTGTCCCTGCAGGCCTAGATGAAAAGTGAGGTCTAGAGGCTAGGTTGCTGACTTTTTTTTTTTTTTTTTTTAAAAGTCCTACCAGTGGTGCATTGTGGTGCCCTCCGGTGGGATTTCTAAAAACATCATGACATTTCTGTCCATTTTGAGAATGACCCCTTGACTCTATTGATAGGTGCATGCATGCTGGTATGTAACTCAGTACTGAACCATTCATTTCTGTTTAATAATCACATTTTGTTTGAGAAATCAAGAAATTGTGGAGATGGAGTAAGGAGCCAAACATTACTCATTTTGCCATGACAGAGATTTTATCTTTTCTCCCTCCCTCCTTGCTGTGCTTGCAAATATAGCTCTCTGAATTACTAAGTGTAAAAATAATATCCTTTTCATTGCAACCCTGGCACAGCAAAACACAATAGGAGAAGTCAAAGACAGGATTTCAGTCTTATCTCCGTGTTTCCTAACTACTGCTGGTTTGACTTCAGTTCCTACTCTTGTTATTCATACTGGTTTTATTGCAGTGTATTTAATTGTCTCTTTTTGTTCTGATCAATCCTCAGTTAAAAGGTTAAATAATAAAAGAAAGAGGGTACATAATCAAATTACCAGAAGTAATTGGTCAGTCCAAGCATTACTGGAGCTTTGTAATGAGCGGCAAGAACGGGGCTTTGGTATCAGAGTCATAAAGGCCAAGCCTTTAAAACTGACAACGCAAACACATTGCTACATTGGCACATTTTTTGTGAATTTAAATTACAAATTATTGTGTATAATCAGAATCAGAGCAACTGAAAAATCATACAGCATGGGTAGACTTTATTAATTTTGGATACAAATGACAAACATTAGACAAGCTTAGAAGTCTGACAGACTAGGAGAATCTTAATATTTGACAAGTGCAAGATAAAATGAGAACTTGTCTTGTGGATTTTATTTTTTTCTTTCATAGCGGGAACATTACACAAACTAATAAGCAGCAAACCATATGCATTAGAATAAAATGTAGAAGTCTGCGGTAAGGGAGCTTATTTAGGAAACAGGAAAGTGTAAAGACTGCATTAAATGGCCAACAGGACGTGGTGTATTAAACGGGTCTGTGGGTTGCTCTGGGAATTGGGAATTAGACACTAAAGTTTTTCAGTGCTCGATTGCCATTTTAATACATTTACCACTTTGCAGACTATAACATGAATTGTTCTTGTTCCGCTTCGTAGTGAATAAATACAATTAAAAAAACAACCTGCTTTCTTCCTTAGCACTTATCTGTTAATGTACTACCAATTTTAGAAGCAAAATTAATTGCTTAATCAGATGGGTGTCAATAACTCCAACTTATGCAGAAATATAGAATTTGATTTTTTATTTTTACTTTCCCTTTTTCTACCAAATCAATTGGGGAAGAACGGATGAAGAGTAAAGAAAAGGTAGCATGGCTGTTAACAAACTAAACCCTGCTCTATGGAATTCAGTTGCGTAAAAGGCCATTTTTATAGATTTGTGCCACTTACCAGATTTTGTGTGTCAAGTCCGGTAAGATCAGTATGGCAGGGGGAATACATAAAGGTTCTCATTAAGAGTACATACACTAAACTTGCTCAATGCTGCAGTAAAAAGTAGTGGTGCCGCAGGGTGTTGCAGCTTCATTTTTACTGGGGGGGGCAGAATGACTCTGTCGACTTGTTCCATATTAAGACCCAATTTACTTGGGCTGCATAAAAACTTCAGTGTGATACTAATATTCTATTGAACTCTATCTTCAGGAAACAGTAATTTCTACTAATAAGGAAATCTTGAATTTGAAAATTAAAGAAATTGTTGAGGTGGAGACTTTTGGACAAATTCATCATGTGATAACCCATGAGAAGGCTTTTAATGCCTGTGCTTTATCTTTTACTGCTGTCAGGTATGAATTTTGACTGTCCAGTTAGGATTTACAATCCAATTCAGGTATCTTCAATCCACTGTACCCTGAATAATTTCAGGGGATCTAGTAGGATTGTATCTAAAATAGACAGTACGTTACCATGGTACATAATGGTAGCAAAATTCGACCTCAAACTGAAAATTATTAAATTAAAAAATATTCTTGCAAAAATGCAACCATCCCATATTTACAGTTGTATAAAATACTGCTATACCTTTGTGATGTGTGTGTATGTATAAGTAGAGTAGAAAGTGCTGTGTTAGTTCATCTTATGGATCATTCCCAAATAAGACTTTATATTCAAAACTTTTTAACTAATTTTGCTTTGTATTTTCCGTAGTAAATTAAGGAGCCTAGTTAATTTTCAGCAATAAGAGAAGGTTGCTGCTGTATTTCTGCAATACGACAGGAATTATATTTGTGAATATACATTTAAATTCTAATCACACAGACAAAAAGAAATTTCAAGTAATGGCAAGTAAATTTAAATTACACAACAGTAAAGACTTTCATACCTTTGAAAATATTTCAGCACTGGTTTTTTTTTCACTCGCTTTGATTATCCATGATCACAGCAGCAGAATTCTATTGCTGTTGCCATAATTTCTAAAGCATAACTGTGCTAACATGAAATATGTATATAGAGGTACATTTGCCAACTTGTTTTAATTTTTTTCATTTGCTTTCCACCTCGTGTACTGGGAGGGGCTGCTGATCAGTACATTGGCTGAAGGTAAATGCAGAACTGTTGCAGGAGAAAATGGAGATACGCAGGCAAGATTTGCAGAAAAAGTAAGCTTTTTTTACTGTGGTTTCAGAGTGAAGAAGATTAGGTTTCCATCCCATAAAACCTGCCTCAGACCTCTGGGATCCCTCAGTATGCTAGCCAGCATTTGCTGGCCATGCACTTGCAAATGTCTCACAAGCACTGTGTAAGAGAGCATTTTTATGCCACATAAACTTGCCAGCTTTGCACCCGTTGAACATTACTCTGGATCAGGCCTCACAAGCTGTGTATGGCTAGCAATCTAATTCATATAGCTTGCCTCCTCCTGCAAGCCGGGTCTTGGCTAAGAAAAAAACCTTCAATACAAGACACTTAGTGACTGTGGCAGGGAGGAAGATTCTGTCCAAGGAAGCATTTTCCTACCCTTCTCCAGCTTGATGCCCTCCTGTCATGAAACTTTCCACCTCTTCAGCAGCACCTGCTTGTTGTAAAAATGAGAAGGGGGAACTAAGCACCACTGTGACCAAAAATAGAATTCCCCGATTTTTTTTTATTGCCGTGTTTAACCTCTGCTCTTTTAATCATATGCACAGCAGGAGAAAGGAGATGTGCTTTAACAACTTGTCAGGTATTAAGCAGTGCAAATTTTTAGCTAGAAATCATGCTATCAGTTGGAAGTAAACAATAAGGCCACATATATTTAATTTTTAATAAATTTTGAGTTATGCTATTCTTTTAATTACAT
The DNA here is from genome assembly GCF_028858705.1 of Grus americana. Taxonomy (NCBI): domain Eukaryota; kingdom Metazoa; phylum Chordata; class Aves; order Gruiformes; family Gruidae; genus Grus; species Grus americana. The sequence goes on from NC_072858.1 coordinate 34,274,874, forward strand.
TAATCAGGCAGGCTCCGACACTGCAAGCCTTAGGGCTTGAAGTGCAATTTCAATGCTTTGTAATAAATTTGCCGAACTTTGGAAAAAGATGAAATGGCTTAATATTAAACATTTGCTTGATTTAAATTTTACTAACCCATGCACTTTATAATTCATATTTTTTCAGTGTAATGTACTACCACAGCAGAACTATCATAATAGCAATTGTGAGTAAGCGTTCCTTTTGCGTACAGGTTTTGCTTATAAACTAGATGAATAAAGGGGCCTGGAGTATCAAGGGAATGCTAAAGATCTACAGAGCCTTTCACTTCAAGGTCATTGGTTCAAGCACACATCATTAAAGAGAGAAAGTTAACATCTGACTGCTACTTCATAATATACATGAAATGAGTTTGTGGTGTCAGTGGAGACAAGGAAAGGATACAACCGGTTTAATAACAAGAAAAGATGTAGGACTAATGCATAGGTCCGAAAAGAGGAGGAATCAGGAGATACCCAATTTGTCAGGGTCCTGTCTTCCCCTGTGCACAGTCCTAAGGGCTGTATTCATTCTTCAGTCTGGAAAGGTTAGAAAGGTTGTAGCCACCCTACTTGGTCTCATTTGATGTCGTTATCTTAATTGAGTTGAGCTGGGTAAATACTAGGTCAGAAAGGATCCAAGGAAAATTCAGGTACAAGATGGTTGATGATGAAGTAATAGTGAACCTGGTAGGGCTCTGCATCACAGGCTCTTTGAAAGAAGATGCAAAACTGATATCCTGAGTGCTTGTCATTACCTCAAGCATATAAATCACAAGCAGAAAACTGTTGGCCATCGTGTCCTCATGACTGCCTTCCTAGTGAGTAATTACAGCCTGCCAATGTTAATTCTCCAGTGAAGTTAATCAAATGAGGTACTCTCTCTTTTGATCAGTTGTGCGGTGTTATTGTTGTCTAAGACTTTTTTAAAGAAGTAGTTGCTTTTCAGTGATGTGATCCCTTTATGTGAGACCTCTAAGAAGATTAGGTGTGTTTAGAGGAAGGAGTGTGTGTAACATGGCAGTGACTTTCATTAGCCATTTCATATTTACTTGTCAAAATGAAGTAAATTGGTTCTGTCTACTGTTGTAAAAAGTGCATTATTTTTCCCTTTTATTCTATGAACTATTGAGAATTTAAAGGGTACTGTTCCACAGCTGTCTTTTCCTTCGGTCTCGTTGTTGTTATTGTTTGTTTTGAAATCTGAGCTGAGACTGGACCCAGGATGCCTTTGCTCATTGTACATGGGTTTTAGTGAAATAAATTATTTAAGCCATTGTAAAAGACCCCTATGAAAACTTCTCCTTTCCATAGTGGCTCTAGGTATGAACATATACAAAACTTTAAAAAAAAAAAAAAGCTTCACATAAGTAGTTACTTTATTAATAAGCTTTCTGAAAAACATTTTACGAGTGAGAAGGGAAATAAGGTGAGAAAGACCAGAGGAGGAGAAATTCAGCCTTCTAGACAAGGGGAGATAAAAGGAGTTTGTGGGTAAAATATAGAGATATGCAACCCCAGCTTGGTTTGGTTTGTTTCTTTTGCCCTTTAGCCCTTGTTACTTGTAAACTTAAAGTTTATACCTTTGGAAGAGATTTTAATCACAGGTATTTTATGGTTTTAATATGTGTGTACATTGAAAATATTTTGTTATTTTATATTTAACACTTTTCTGGAGCAGAAAACATTTTTTGAAGAACTCTTACCTAAGCCATTGAATCAATCTAAAGGAGCAGTTAATTTATAGGTGGCTTTGCTTAATTGTAATGGGGAAACGCCACTGGAAGATTTTGTAATAGACTTTTATGAATGGAATGGTGATTTACTTGTAAATAAGTACATGATGCTCAATGAAAGGATCTCAGGAACTTTCCTGAATTTTTCATTTAATAACCTTAGCTTATGTTTGTTTTTATGAGGAAAGTGAAGTTCCAACTATTTCATTGAAGAAGCTAGATGTCGTCTTGAGTTAATGTGACAAAAGCTTCTTTATAAAAATTACATCTCAACCTCTAGACATTCACACATTGCAAGAGTATTATTTCTTTTCTTAAAAGAGTCCATCTAAATTCACATCATAACTTTAGTTTTGGCAGTGACAGTTTAAAACCTAATCAGGGTCAAAAAAAGGAAGGAGTCAGAGGTCAAAAATTAGATATTTTTGCAGTAGTCCAGGGGGAAACATTGCATAGTATATGTCAGTGCTCTTCCTGAAAGAAAACATGGTAATTAATCCCTCACTTTGCACCTCCAAATTTGAATACAGAAATTTTGACATGAAAATCAATTAGGCTTTAAAATTGTTTTCACCTCTGTAAGAAAACGACACAGACTTGAAGTAATTTAAAAAAAAATAATTCTATAATCACAAGTTATGGCAACCTACGATATTTGGTTGGAGGATTTTTAGAGTTTCAAAGAAAAAAATGGATCCAACAGAACTTTTACATTTCAAAATATTAGTGCATCAGCTTTATTGGAAAATGCTGAAATTGTTCAAATGACCTCAGTAAAACAATTTGGACTACGATTCCCGGAATGCTCGTGAAGCTGACATGTCTACATGTTCTTAAAAAGTCATAATCCATCATTCTGATGCTAGATCGATGGATTATGACTTTCTGATGTCAGATCTGTGAATTAAGGCTTTTTTGAGTACAGCTGCTATCCAATTATTGCCCCTATTCATATATTATAAATCATTATTCCTTCACCAGGTAGTCAGCAGTTTCTATTTCCTAATGTTTCAGAGCCTTCTTTTTTTAGCCATTCTGGCGCTCCCATTGAGCAATCAAAAACGGAGAGTGCTGACCTGAAAAATAAAGCTTCTATCTCAGAAAATTGTTGAGGGAACAACATTCATTTCTAATTCTTGTAGTTTCTGTTGAAATAAAGTGAATTAGATTAGATTGAAACAAATCTCATCCTTTTCCTGCACAAACAAGCGATATAATAAATTAGCACAAAAGTTGTTGGTGTGTATTGACTTCATTTTAAGCGCCCATGCCTGAGTTTCTTTAAAACGATGCTTTCTCCTGATAAGTTGATTTTTTTTCTTTATATGAAGACAGATCAGCTTCTGATTTAAAGCTGAAATTTGCCAGTGTGCTACCTTAAGTGATTGTGCCTATTAGGTGCTGTTAAACTGAAGTTCCTTTGAATGAATTATTTATAGAGTAATAAACTTACTTCTAATGCAATGGAGTATATGATAACAGTGGAAAATGCTTAACTGTAACCAGTTTAGGTGTGTCAAATCAAAATGCATCTTAAACAACTTTATTAAAAGATATTCAGAAAAATAAGAGCTATTTTAGGACCTATCATGCATCCAGAGAAGTCATTAAATGAAAACGTAATCATGCTATGTTGGAGAGTTATCTCAATGGATTTCTCACGCTAAGGGAATTTAGGTCTAGTCCATATGTGGATGGAAAAAATCAATAGCATGATCTTGTTGTTGTTCTTTATTTCATTTTGCTGTACTGATAGTTCTTCATTAGGATGCAGTTTTCACACTAGATGGCTGTGCATACAATATGTCCAGTCAGTACAGCAGAGTTGTTGTCAAAAAGGATGGTAATCGATGAAGGGGAGGGTGGTGTAATGAATATAGTAGAATTCATCTTTTAATAAGTATTTGTTCTAATCCTGTGTCTGTCGTAAGAGAGCTGTGAGAGCGCTGGCTTGTGCCTTAGTTTCTCCTTTATTTGAGTGGCCACATGAATTCTAAAATCTGTGTCCCAGGACTGTTTCTGTGGCACTTTCTGAAAAACAAATTTGCATATCTCATGGTACCCCTGCTGCTATTCAGTCAAGGATGTTATCTGCAATGGCATGAGAAAGTTAATGCATGTCCTATCATCAAGTAGTTGGGGGGATAATGCTTTAATATGCTGTTCTTTAATTCTTCTTAAAGGAAGACATTGTCTTGGCATATTTATCTCATTCTTTATTGTTTCTTTCAGGAGCTCTGGACATTAATGTTTCCTGTTATCTTTTGCATTTTCAGATTTTGGCCATTAAGACTTCCAGGGTGCTACAGAGTGTTAGAGGGCTGGTTTGTTGGGAGAGTGCAGAGACAGATATTCTATGACTGCTTCTGGAGAAAACACAATTTCAAGGGCAAGTGCCCGCACCGTGGTGGACCCACCAGTGGGACTTCAAGACCTTTCTTGCTTTAGGTAGATTTCCAACATGGTACAGCTTTCCAGCCCAGTTCTGCTGATGGGGAGTTTAGTGAAGCTCCTTCTGCCGTCCGCAGACGTAGGCTCCAACCCATTTTCAAATTCCCTGCTAAATGCAGTTGCCCACTAGATGGAGACATAATATTTTATACATTAGTGGATATACAGATGGTAATCAAACCCACCAGCTGCTGCCTGCTCTTTCTGGGCACCTTGCCAATTTACTGGCAGTATGTTGACTGGGAAGCAGACAGTGACACACTTTGATCGAAAAGCTTGTATGATGATTTTTTTTTGTTGTAATATTATTGTTTTTTTAAAAAATGATAAAAGAGATCAAGATGTGTATCTTGATCAAAGGGTACTGCTGTCTGCTTCCCCATCAGCAACTTCTAATTTATAGAAATCAGATTGCGTGGAAAGCAATCAGCAAAGGTTTGAGGTCTTTCTTGTTCTCACTGCCAAGAGATGCTGACAAGTGAGAAAATTAAAATCAGAGAAGGTAGGGAGAGAACTACTAAAACACTGGTTGAAATATAATTATTTAAAGTTGATAATTTTAATAATTTTAGGGCTGTAAAAAAATCCAGTTAAAGTGCTTGAATTGGCTATCGCTTGTATTACAAGAGCACCTTGAGATCTTTCTCTGATGGAGGATGTTGCTTTGAGACTAATTTACCACTGAGAGACAAATATATCTGTTAAGTTACTTCTTGTCATGGGGAAATAAGCTATCTCTGGTTTTGGGGCCAAGTTTTTCGAAGGTGTCTCCTATCAGCTTTGTTTCTTCCACACAGAGCTGTGCATCCAGTATGATTTATTAGGGTGTATACATGATCTAATGAACACCTGCAAAGAACACTTAAACCAGACAGTCCTATAAATGTGAAGATAGCGTGTGCAGAGGGACTATACTGAAAACGTTGTCTATTATATTTGGTAAAGTCTTTTCTCTTTAGGGTCTCTAGTAGGGTCTTTTCAGCTCTTGGTATCGATTCCTTCTTTAAAAGCCATTTTTCGTTTTGGTTATTCTAGCTCCCCTAGGCTTAAATAACAATTAGCAATTGCCAATATATATATAACCTATATATATAAAAAAACCCCACAAACCCAGTGGCAGTGGTGAGAGCTGCCTCACATTCTGCCAAATGTTAAAATCAAAATAAAGTATCATATGACAGGAGGACCTAGGATATGTGACATTTTGTCTAGATGGAGCGAGGGATTATCAGAGGGAAATAGCCTGACATAGATAAGGAAGTGAATAGAACCCACCTCCAGAAGCCTTTAGAGTGCCATCTTTGACATGATCTTTGGGTTATGAATCTATTGGAAAAGTAAGTTAAAATCTTGGTTTGGTGACAAGAGATACTGTTGGAGCCACACTAGACATTCAGCTGCTTTGTGCAGTCTGGCATGCTTGGCAGTTGGGGCCAAAGGGGAGTTTGAGACTAGAATAATAAGTGTTACGGTTCAGCATTGCACTCTGCTGCCGGAGTGGGAAAGATGGATCTGTTCAGCCTCACCGCCTCTCCGCATGCGAGACATTCGCCTCTGCTGTTAGCTACTTCCCATTGCTCCTGCTCTCTTCCTCTGCACATTGACCCACGCTTTTCCCTGAGCTGCTGAAGAAGTCTTTCCTTCCACAGGACCAATTTAATTCCTGTGTCCCCATCCACTTCGCCTTTCTCTCTATTGCCAGCTGCACTTTCCAGCCATTACTGATTTTTCTACCCTCTCTTCAACTTCTCTGCTTGGCAATCCAGGCACACTTGGTATTCCTAATAGGTGTTTTCTACTGAAGGTTAGATCGAAAGACAGCAGCGTCAAAGAAGGCAATGTCATGTTTCTGGGTATAGCTCTGCATTCTTAAGAGAAGGTGCTGCTGTTTGGCATTTGCTCCCTCTAGGTAGTGATGATGTTGCTGTTTAGGAAAGCTGCCAGGGAAAAGGTGCTGTTAAAAGGAATAAATAGATAAATCCCTTGGACATCATTGCTTCTTTTTTTTCCGTCAAAAGCTGACCATCACAGACATGTCGTCTTTATCTCATCAGGCAAACTTTGTGATGACGTTATCTTTGCCTATTCTTGTAGAACAGAGTTTCTCAAAAAGACAAAACACAAAGGGAGGAGAAGAAAGCCGCTTGTATACAATTCAACCCAGTACCATTTGTATTCACTTATTCTATAGCCGACTCAAGATTTTCACTTCAAAGTTTGAAGCCTTTGCTCTTGATCCTGACTTGTGTTAAAATTCTGTATGACTGTGAAAACCTTCTTTGAACAAATGGTTGGTTTTGTTACTTGTGTGAGTGGTAATTTTCTAAAAGATCAAGTTAACTTAAAGTTTATAAGGGATAAGGAGTTAAGTGAGTGTTGATTTTTTGTTTGTTGGGTTTTTTTTTAATTTGGGGAGAAATTATTCTGTAGAAATCCTTGTTTCTTCTCATCCTTTGTTTAAACAGATTTTGAAATATCCATATTTGATTATATGATTTGTCATGAGCTACCTAACAAGTCAAAGCAGAATGAGATTTATGCGCTTTTTCACCAGAAACCATTTCATGCCCCAACAGAAATGGAAATGACTGTTCTTCTCAGAAACCTTCCAAGTTGAAGTAGGAGGAGATAATCTGTGAGGAGATGTTACCTTCTGAAAAACAATCTCACATCATCCAAGGTGTGGTTAGCTTTGGCAGTTTACCAAGAGGAAACTTATTAGATTTCAAATCACCCACCAAGCCAAGCTATGCTAAAACAAAGCTTTGTTTAACTCTTGCGTTCACCAGACTAATCCTGCCCCTCTCCACCACTGTATTTTTATTTGTGAATCACAGAATTATAAGATAGAGTTAAAACCAACCCCAGCATTCAAGCTGAGATCCAATATAAACAGATTTATGAACATGTACCGTAATAAGGAGAGCCTGTTTACAATGGGGTATGAAATTCAAGTGTGGTATAAGGAAGTGGTGGTTTCTTTTGACTAACAGGCTATGGTGAGAGTACTGCAGATTCGAGTTATATAGAAACGCAATTGTAAAGAAGTTCTGATATCTTAGAGTTTTATGGGGGTTTGTGTGTACTGATCAAATATTCTGGTGCTAAAATAGACTAGCTTCACATAGAGAGGGGACCGAAAACTGTAAGTCTGAAATTTGAGAGAAAAATTGACTGACTTCTGCATTCCCAAATTGGAAATGTATGTTAATAACTTAATTTTGATGATAAAAACATGAAAAATAAGTCCCTAAAATAGTGTCGAGTCAATTTTCTGATAAAGCAAATTTGTTTTCCCATTTGTGATTAAAATGACCTACAGTAAGATTATTTTTTTTAACTAGGTGTTAATTAAAAATATGGAAATGGATTTAAAAAACATTGCAGTTCACAGTGGAAGAATTACCATACGTGATTTCTTCTCAGAGCCATGCCTGTTTCGAGATGTTTTTAAGATGTCTAAGTTACTGGTTGTTTTTCTGCATGATTGTTTCCAAAGCAAAATGTGATTCCAATAAAAACAGTAATTGAATTTACAGTCCACAGGACAAATTGTTGTTTTAACAGAAACTTACACACTCAAGCAAAGACTTTATGTTTTAGGTCTAATAACAAAGAACACAAGTTCTCCATTTTTATGTGACCGTATATCCTGAAAAGTTTTCTAATGTAGCATATTTAAAAAAATCCATATTGCAGTTTTGAAATTGTGTGAGCAATTTTTTTTTCCTCTTAGCTCAGAATCAATATTCTTTAGGTTGTTTTTTTGTTGTGTGTTGGGGTTTTTTTGTTGGGTTTTTTTTTAATGCAACCTTTTAAATGTTAGAGCAGCTTTTTTCTGTAGCATCAGCTAGGAGTGAATCAATATAGACAAGCCTATTCACATTTAATGCACCTGATGACTCAGAAGAGTTTAGAGAGAGCTTGTTCCTTTGTCAGTTGGTGGTGCAGGAATGTATGGAGTATGGGGCAGTTGTGTGAGGGCCTTGTCCGTGGCCAGTCTTGCATGGAGGAAATGCTGGTTTCAGAGGAAATGGATAGGAAGAGAAGGCTGTTCAAGAGTGGCAGTGGACAAAGGCAGGAGGTGGGACCTCTGTCCAACTTGAGGCAGTGATTGCACGTTAGTGTACCAACAGCAAAAGATTATTTTTCTGTACAGCCAGAATAGGAGCTGCGTGCTCTTTGCTTGTTTGATGGGTGCTCTTGAAGTGGAAAGGGGGGGCTGGCACTTTGAAGAGTCCTGATGCAAGAGTTGCACTTTCGGGTACTAAAAAAAAAAAATCCTTCACCCCTCCTCAAAATGTGTATGCATTGTTTTTAAAAGAGTTTTGTTAACCTCGAGCATTTAAAATGGTGAGACAGATCCCAAAAAGTCATGAGACTTGCTTAAAAATAATTGTTGTTTGGTTCCTTTTGCTTTCAGTCTAGTTTTTGAGCTTTCAAGATTTATGTTTTCAATCTTTCCTCTGCAACCGTAAGAGCTAGACACTAACTTTATTTTTAAATGAAAGCTGAGATTCTCTAGTAATCCCACAACTCTAGGAGATTTGGCAATGCTAAACACAATGTGAATTTGGAGTGACCATTCCAAGGTGAATCATTTAGTGGTGTGTCCTCAGCATGAAAGCCAACTGGGGATTTTTTTTTTTTGATGTCTCTTATTTTGTCTTTCTAAATAATCTGCGAATTGGCAGTAATAATTGGAAGCTTGGTAAAAGAAGAAGTAGATGACTGCAGTCCAGTAAAGTCAGTATTTACTTTTTTTTTTTCTGGTATGTTAGGATATTCTTACAGAATCTAGGTATTAAGGGCATTCTGCATTAAGATATCTCTAGAGAGGAAGGCTTTGGTTGTTTTTGTAGAAGCACCCTTTTCTACTCAGTCGAGCATTAAAATTGGCAGCAGTTCCTGGAGTAGCAAGAAAATCCTGGTTGTTTGCCTCATATAGTTACTGAAAACAGTAAGAGGATATGTAAAAGCTTTAACTCTAAGGAAAAATATTTATAACTGTGACAGTGTGTTTCCTTATAGTAATTTATGGGCAAAATGTAGGAAAGGAGGAACACAAGCTATAAATAATATTCCGTATGTAAACATAATGGCAGTAGCAAATTCTTTTTATTTAAAAATTAATATTGATGTTCATTAATATAAATTACCACATTTCAGATGACTCTGATGTCCTTGAGGCCAGATGTCACTGACTGATTTACAGCTTCCTGGGGGGAGAAGTAGATCCTGTTTTGTCAATGTAGGCACCAAATTGCTTCAGATAGCTATTTTAGACTAGATTAATTACTAATGTATTGTCAACAAAGTTGATTCACATCTCAGCTCAGAAACGTGGAAAACTGTCTTTAAAACATATTAACTTGAATTCTGAAATGCAGGAAAAAGAGCATAAAGTATACCTTTAACTTACTGAACTTTTGTCTCATTTAAGGAACAGTGGTTTGAAAACTCCTGCCCAGGAACATGCACACAGATTTTCCATGTGCATCACTAGCAACTGGGGAACATACTTCAGAGGCCAAGTTTAGTCCCTCCTTGATCTTAATTCTACTTTAAATATTAATACAAATGTGTACAGTGAAGGCGTTCAGAAGGAAGCTCTGCCATCTTAGTCACGGCGCACAGATTATATATCTGGATTAAGTTTTTTAGTGCTTCATAATATCCTTCGGTCATTTGGACCTTGTGTGTAGCACCGCTGTGAAATAGGGTGGCAAATGTATTGGTAGAGCTATCAGCAGCCTCCCAGAAACCTCCTCACCTGTGAGAACGCTGGTGGGCGATGCCTCGGAAGGCAGGTAGGGTGGATTTGTTGTGTTTGCATATGCTGGCAAGTTAAAGGAGGGGAGGGAAGGCAGGCTCCTTTGAGTCCGTGTGAGACAGTGCATCTCTGTCCATTAGTTATTCATTCAAATTCAACCACATGAAATACAGGCAGCTAACAAACCATATCTTGTAAATGCCTTTTATTCCGGCAACTGAAATTCAGCACGTTTGTAGGTGTGTAGCTGAGCATGCTTAGCAAGAATGGCAAACTAACGTAAATCCTGCATTAAATGTTTTGTTTCGTGGCAAATCTCACACACATACAAGAGAGAAGTCTGCGCAGGTCTCTGGTAGCATAAGGTCCTATGGCATACAATTAGAAACTACACACACGATGTGAATATAGAGAACAACACACAAAGAACACCCTTTTTTAAATGCATCTGTCATTCATGTAAAATCAAACCCATATCCACTGAAAGGCCATTGAAGGCTTTGAAAGATGTTACAAGGCTTTAGAAATGGTCCATGCTGAACGTGGGATATTTTTTCCAATCCTTATAAATAATTATTTTCCTATGTTTGGTAAGATTAGCTACAGAGAATTTATGTTAAGACTCTGTGGAGAGGAGTACAGAATTTCAGATAATATTAAGCTGAAACGGTAGTTTTAAAATGTTTCTGTGATTCAAAAGCCTTGTATCAAAGAGGCAAATGCACCACCCCCTCAGTCTCTTTTCTCATTTCTGAAATAAGTAAACATAAACTATAAATTCTAATTTTCAGCAAGTATGTTAGTAAATCCAAACTGACCTTGACCCTAGCTTTGCTAATTTCCAAACTCTAGTATTTATTCCCCGAGTAGATTGTTTCCCTTCATACCACATACATAAATACTGCAAACCTTTCCAATGACTTGAATTAGAGTGTAAGTAAATAGCTGGTTTTAATCTACATAATATTTTGAGAGCAGACGTTCTGTGCTATGAGTATTAAGATATACCCAGCAGCCATTTGTATAATACTAAAACCTCTTACATATATTATTAAAAGTAATGCTATCAGCCAGGGCTTGTTTTATGCCACAGAAACTTAAATAATAAAATACAGTGTGGATAAAATCTGCAATAATAGTAACTTAAGCAAAATTAATTTAAGTAACAGATAACATCTGGGGGAAAATGTAATGGTATATTGGTAAGTTATGCAAAGCTAATTTTATAATAACTACCACATCTGTGGAACTCGTTTATTAGAACGCTTTACCAATCTTCTTTCCTGCCATTATTCTGGTTTAGAAATTTTCCTGTGTACTACTTTATTGTCTTTGCTCTGCCTACATTTGTAAAAAGGTAATTTGCTAGCTCTCAACAACAAGAAAAGTATGTGGGTTTATGTACAGAACAACATGACCCTTTTTTATACTTACCTCTCTTTACGCACGCTTTTACCAGAAACAATTCCAGAGAAAAATTGCAGCAGGGGGCTGTACACCGAGAGCAATGTTGGAACACCAGCTACAGTCTTCAGCTGTGACTACACTGAAGCTTGATGCAACTGGGGTGGGAAAGCAAAGGTGTCGCCGAATGCTATTTCCTGCATTAACCTCTGCTGAATGATAAAGCAGTCTCTGGCCTGCCCCAGCTTGTCCAGATTCAAGTGGCCTTTTGGCACCCCACTGCACCTAGGAATTAGTAAGAATATTGCATTTAACTTCTGCTCCTTCCAGTCTCTTTTGGAGCATCCTTTTGTCTGCAGCTGACGCTGATATGCCCTCTACATTTGTGCAAGTGCCTTGCGATTTCTTTATGTTTGAATTCTCATGGACCCATCGGATGGCAATGTGCAGGAAAATATTGCCAATTAATTTTAAGGCATTATCATCTTGCCAAACTGTTTCTCACATTTCGATAGTTAGATTGATTCAAGAGGACACTTTGAGTAGTACATCTTTGTCACAGTGAATAATGCTCACATAATGACAAATCTTCAGGAATTAAAAAAAGGAGGATGAATTTTTTAATGTAGGTCAGTGGAAGTAATTCACCATAAATTTACTCAGACTTCAGAAACTAGCAACATTTTTTTAAAGCTAACTGTAACTGTATAAAACTTACTGTGTCTCCTTCTCTGTTTTTAAATAGATTTTACTACAGAGCCATTGGTGCTATTAAACATGAGGTTTTGTTCAAAGGAAATACAAAGACTTAATTGTATTTTTTAAAGGAAAGTATTGCATCAGAAGGATTCATTTAAATACGTTTGTTGGCTTCAGGCTCTCACCACAATTCATTCGTTCTAATTTTCCCCTGGACTTGTTAAGGACACAATGTATAGGAAGGAGCAATGCAGAATGGCATTTTTAGGTCACTATATTTTGGCTGTAAACTGTGGTACTGCTCATAAACTTATTATTACTAAACAAAATACTTCATATTCTACATTGAAGTTTCACAGTCTTTTAAAAAACTTTTGGCTGAATGTTGAGACTATTATGGCTCATTAAAGAGACTAGTTCTGCTGTAATTTAGTTATTTCTTAATGATCCAAGGGTTATTCTTAGACACGGAACAGATGAGTAAAGAATGGCTCTCTTTAAAAGGATGCAGTGAAGTAAAAATATTATTCTAAAACAGAACCTCTGAAAATCTTATCCATGCTACAAAAATGTATTTGATCAGCCAGGAATTGATTTTAAAAACACAGTCTAGTTTTTTACATTATTTTATTTTTTAAAATTTGGGCCAGAGGGAATAAATGGAATAATGATTTGATCTAAATAAAGAAAATATTTTGAGTGAATAGTTAACTAACTAACCAAAAAATGTTATTTTAAGGAAGCAGAATGTAATTGTGAATTCTCATCCAATTCAGCTAATATTTTTAAGTAAGAAAATATAAGGTAAGAAGTCGGATAAAATGGAAATATTTGCTAAATCAAGAGAGCTCTAGTTTTAAAAAAATTAGAATTTGAAAACAAAGCTTCTTTTTATTTTAGAAAGAGTAATAACATTTAGCTCAACATAAGGCTTTTTCATTTTGATGCAAAACCTAAACTTTCTGACTATCTTGAAGATAATACATAACTTCTGAAAAGCTTTTAGGACTACAAAAGAATTTTTTAATGCAAGAAATACAATGGCTAGGTCTCACTATTTTCAATTTTTGCTATCACTTTCGCAAATGTACAGAACCTTTAATATTTTCAGCATGTTTAACTGTAGCAAGTAACTAAATAAACCAAATATCAACCTTGTTGTGATTTCAAAGGTATGAGGAAATTAATTTATAGGAGCTGCAATTACCCTGATGTGAATTAATGTAGTTGACTTACACCATCCAAGCAAAATCACGTTTCCAATAGCTGACTCAGAACTGGAACATCTGCCTGGTATTCTCGGTGGGCACTTCCCCTTGTAGAGGACCCAAACATATCATTTTGGTATTGTACCCTGTTCCAGGCTCGTTCAAAAATGTCTTTTGTCGCCATATTTGGCATATATGTTCTGTCATCCATTTGTTAAAACCCCCCCCCACAAAACCTCGTCCTTTAGAGGACGCAGGGCTGCCTTCTGCGTCACTCGTGAGAGCCCGAGCAAGGCCTAAGTGCTGCATCCAGCCACTCCGGGCTGGGGGGGGAGAAGCCATTTCCTGGTCCGAGCATTCCTGGAGCCGCAGTTCACACGCCAGCTGAATACCAGTGTGGTTCCCATGTTCACAGGAAAGAGAAATGGGAGCAAGCTGATGAAGCAGCAAAACTTGGATCATTAGCAATTCTTATATTATAGTAACATATGAAAATATTTTTCTTAGGGCCTTATTTGATGCAGTGTCACTACACCCTTCCTCCAGCTGACTCCTTTGAAAGAATGCCCTGGTGGTCAGCCGGGCCCTTTAATTCCAAAATGCAACAGGATCCCTGTTCAGAAGTGACAAATTTGCATTGGGAAGACCGCATGTTACCTAAGCTCTATGTTTTCTAAACTTAATTATCCACATGAGTAAGAAGCTGTAGTGTTATGAAATTATGAAAATCATCTTTCTTTCCAAGTATTATAAAGAGGGCCCCTTGAGATGCAGCTAGAAATTAAAGCTGATCTATAATCATTTTCAGTATACTTTCCAGTTCTGAGCACCTGGATAGTAACAAAAAAGGTATTGGTTTTTGTTGTTTGCCAGCCATTTAATTTCCATTTTAAAAAAAATCTGCACTAAACCTCTGAGCAATAATGAAACCTGAATTACTACTACTTGGTTTGTTTTGTTGTCTGTTTTTTGTTTTGTTTTGTTTTGTTTTTTAATACTGCCAGAATGTGATTGAACTTGCCCAACCTGCAGTTCCCCCTGTCCCTGCTCTGCTGGAAGAAGGCATACCTTTGGATATCTGTTCGTCATTCATGATATCGCCAACAGCTGCAGAGCCAGAATCTAAGGTATAGAGTTTTGTTCCTTTTTTTTTTTTTTTTTTAAAAAAAGCTATTTTTCTATGAGTCTCCTACCTCATTTTTTCCCAATGGAGCCCAGTCGCTAATGATGTTTATTCCCAAGAATATAGCATACATTCTCTTATAAGACTGGATGAAGTTGCTTTTAATGCATTAATCAGTCAACAGAGGACATTTGAGTCAGCACCTCTGGGCTCTCTCCCCATGTGACTTCATAACCTCAGGATCTGCCTGGCCTAGGCAGTTACAGAGAGACACTGATGGTCTCTGTCGGAGCAGGAGTTCTCAAATTGTTGCATGTCTTTGGGCTGATTCTGTTTGGTCTTATAGAGAGAAGGAGGATGTTCTAACTCACGTATTTCTTGAGGTTGGTTGCTGCTAGGATTCTGATCAAGAGGGTTACCTGGAAGAGCCCTGTCCAGAGGTAGAGTCCTTCGAGGCAGATGCAGTGCCCGGTGTCACTGCTGAAGATCAGAAGTCCACAGCGTGTGAAATCCCAAATGAAATTGTTGGCAACCTTGAGGTACTATTACTAGAAAGCTATTCACTAATTCTGTCTATGGTTAATTAGCTAGCTCAGCCTTAATGAATATAAACTGTATTCATGCTAAGGCTGGCAAAAAGCGCATCCATATGCTATAAAAATGTGAATTAGCCTCTATAAATAACTCCTAGTTTAGTCAGCTTACATGTGATAAGATAAAAAATATTCTGTAATATAACAGCATATATCTTCAGCATTACTATGTGTTAAGAAACATGGGCCAAATCCTGCTCCCAGTGATGTCAGTGATAAAATTCCTTTGCAGGGATTCAGGATCAGCTGCCATGACGGAGCATATGCAATGTGTGCTTAATATAAATTGTTAGATGCGTCTATGTTACACATCCTTCAATCTGTGTAAGAAATAACATATTTATGCCAAATCTAGACTTTATTTGGTAGGTGCATAACTATACAAGAGCTGCCTTAATGGAACAGATCAGGTTTCAGTATGTGCTCTGCAGACTCGGAGGAGTCCGTGAGTTCTTTCTGTGGAGTTCATGAAAGGGAAGGAAGCTATTGTCAGTGCACTTAAATTTCTCGAAGGGTGATCTGCTTCTCTACAGGGAGGTCTATAAATTGAAACATGTGGAAAGCCAGCAGAGTAGATCATTGTTGTTTTGTAAACTGCTTCCTCAACCATATGAAGTTATTGAAAGCAAACCAGCTAGAACTCAGTTCCACCCAGGAACTGGTGGAATTTGGTCTCGTTTGCAACAGCCAGGTGGCATTAAGCTGGACACTGTTGGCCAAGCAGCAGTTCATTAAATACCTAATACAGTCTGAAAATAGTGTGATATTTTTCTTTACATGATTATGTGTGAATGGGGAATATAAACTGGAATAATTATGCCATCACTAGATCTACCTATTTGATTTCATATTCCATCTCAGCATGTCTTTAGAAATGGGAGGGATCCTGGCCTATGTTCTTATTCCTGTCCCTGTCTACAGAACAAATGAAATGCATGGCTTTCACTTGACCTTGATTTCATTAGCATCAGTGCTAAGAGCTTTTTGTTCTTTACAAAAACTGCACAGATGAGAAAAACGCATATTTTCTCTCCTCTTTTGCAATTCTGGTTATATACACAGAAAATACTTTCCTTTTAGAAGTCCTCCAGCAATGTATCTTTTTCACCTTTTTTCTCAGTTTGTTGACCTCTGAGGTAATCTTATCATCAGATTTTTACTGGATACATAATCAAACTCATACCATTTTGTTGTTACATGAGAACTGTGATTTCACAATTTGCAATACATCTCCAGGGGACACGAAGCATCTCTTGTTCTAGTTTAGGAAATAGCTTTTACTCCAAAATCAGCGCTGACACTCAATGATCGCAACAGAGCGAGTGTGGTGGCAGCTGATTTTCATGAATGTAGAATCAGAGAGAGATTTAAAAACTGGAGAAAAAAAGGCTTGTGGGGTGGCTGGGAGAGGATTAGCCTGGAGGATCAGTGTTCCACAGCAAAGCAGTTAAGTATACATATGATTTGTGGAAGTAGAAAGATAGGGACATACTTGTTGACACTTGAGGGTGGATTGAATATGGTGAAGGCTATCTCCAAAGATACTCCAGCTTTTTGATGCTAATTTGAGCTACTGAGAACTTTGAAAACATTTTAGATGTGGTTATCCATTGATAGGTTGCATTATAGCACTAGTAGGGATTTCTAGGACTGGCGAGCTACAAAGTTCCTAAAATGGCAAATTACTGCAAGCTTTTCTGGACCAAATCCATTCACTTTATCAAAATTACACAAAGTCCGTTAGAATGTAACTCTAAGTTTTGGATCAGTTTATGTGAAGTCTGTAAAGGACCTTTGAGCCTGTTCCAGTTGTTTGGACAAAACTTTGCCATTCTTGGAAAGAGCGTCATTGTACTCCTTCTGTTTCTCATGTATTTTGGCAGTGATGAATGCTGATATTGAGAAATATACATAAATTCCCCATAAATCCCTGGTATTTGTGGCCTTTTTTCCAGTCATCCCACATTTCCAAATGCTATAGAATTAAAGACTGCTACGCATTATCACTGCCAAAGTTTTCACTAAAACGTGTCACAACCCTTGTACCTTCCTTACAAATGTTACTTTGCAAATTAAACACTCATTGTCTATGGCAGTTCGGATTTCCAGAATGAGATACACATTCATAATTGTGTTTGCAATTAAGACAGACAAGCAACATCACAGAAATATGGTTTTTTATTGTTCATTTTCAGTAATGCTTTCTAATTCCAGCAGTGTTTCAATAAAATGTATTCCACTAGAGAACAAACATCTGCAGCCAAGGAAAACAGTGGCAACAACCAAATCCCAAAGCAATTTTTGTGATTTGGTGTTTATTGGTAAAGTCTGTCTGAGAATACAGGCAAATTAGCCTATCTCCCAAGACAAGGTTACATGAGAAATGGCTGTCCCAGATCACTTCCTGTTCATGGCAGCCATACCATACGTTGGGATTGTGCACAGCAATATGATAAAGTGTTATCACGTAAGTACAGGCTGAAACACCGTTATGTCTGCAAAACAGGAAGGTGTGTAGGATAATGTCTGTCTTACTGCACTACAGTGTGTCAAAACCACAAAGACAATGTGCAGCCTAAGATAGCTCCATCATAACCACTTTTTTTCTTCTGATTTTCTTTACAGGCAGAGATAAATGAAAAGCTGCAAATGCAAGCAGCAGCTTATACTTTGAGAAAAGAAAAATTAAAAAGTCCTAAATAGCCAGATAAGAAAGGTGATGGTGGATTTTGCAGTAGGGGATGGCGCACACAGAAGACTGGCTCCCTGCCTGAACGTAATTATTTTTGTATAAAGAAAAATGGTTCTGTTAGCATTTACCTAGATAGAAATAGTTCATCCTAGTTCCTCAGATTTACTGTGTTCTGCCAGTGTTGTTATTTGTTTAAACTTAAGTAGAAGATTATAAACAGAAGGATATGTAATTAAAACATGTTGAAGTTCAGTTTATTTCTGAACAGAAATCCTAATTTAAAAAAAAAAATTGCTGTAGTTTCATTCTCTTTCCTTTTTCCAGTTGTGAAATATTTAACAGTTTCTGCTTTACACCTATGGGGTTTTGTTGGGATATTTTGCTAGAAAGAGAGAAATCATCGTTTCGAGGCACTGCAGATATAATAATGAGAGAATTTAATTAACATGTAATTACACACTTTTCACTATAGTTATTCATTATTAATATGTATGTTATTTCATTTTAAATTGCTTCCTAACTTTAAAACAAATTTAATATCTTACACTTCTTTATTTCCACCATATTAAAATTGCATAAATGAAGAGCTTGCCCTTTTACACTATTCCCAAGAAGAGTTCCTTTTGATTTCAGTGGAAATTTTTCTGGAATGCATGTAATCTTTCATCTGAGAATGTTTCCATATTTTGTCAGACGTTATAGAAATGTTTCAAACTCAAAAGGAATCTAACCAAATAAATGACCTCAGAAGAACCGGTTTAACATCTATGTTTCAAAATCGGAGCCTGTACTAATTGTTGTGTTACAGCACTCTGTGCCCTAGAAAGCATGTTGAATACAAGTCACGCTTTCAAGCATGAAGGCTGGTTTGGATTACGTGTTCAGTGGAATATTTGAGAAAGAGAGTGTTTTATTCATTTCAATTTCATATTTGTTTCCCATTAAATAAAAAAGTTAGGTTTTGTTTCATTTCATCCCCATTTTTTAATGGTGATAATGAAAACAGTTTGCAAGCCTGATTCAGCCCACTCAAAAAAGAAAGTAGCTTGAACTACTTTTCCTGAAAGGTCTTGTTTGGGGCTGCGCGCACAGACAGAAGGGGGCATTGCCTGCACGCTCATCAGCACCTACAGGCAACATCCAGGAGCTGCCTCTGGGTGCCAGCAGCCTGGACGTGCTCTTCGGAGTGCACCTCAGATGTGGGCACGGAGCTCCTGTAAAGCAATGCTTTGAGATTTTAAGTGGGCAGAGTATTTTATTTGGTCTTATGCGTTGAGAAAAATTCTTCCCCTGGTACGTGATCAGGAGAAGTAAGGTCTGTAATGATTCGCTTCCAAGTTTTTTTGATTGCTCTTTCCAGCTCTGGCCAGCAAATTAGTGAGAGCTTCCTTTCAGCTATTAAAAGCTAACTGTTCTGCTTTGAACACTGAAGGAATTCATGAGGAATTATTAGTTTTACCTTTAAAAAAATATTTTGAGAAATCTTTTAATCTTTAAAAATTGTTAAGATTCCTGGTTATGCTCTTTGTTGTTTTAATGCTTTGAAATATGATTTTTTGTTATCAAAACTTTCTGTAATCAAAATGTCCTTTATTTTGATACATGAATTCATCTCCCAATACATTATGCTAATGTTACAAGTTTCCCTGGTTTTGAAGTCAACGGTGAGAACAGAACTTCTGAAGAGAGCTGTCCGTATGAAAAAAAAAGAGTATTTTAAATGCTTTTTAGTGAAAATGTGTTCTTGGCAATTTAGCATTGTTTAGCACTTCAGACTTAAATCTGAAGACTACAACATTCCCGCTGTAGTGCTAGGCAGAAAGGGACTAACTATGATTTATATTAAGACCAATGCTAAACAAAGGCTTTTGCCCGTATCTCTTCCTCGCTCTCCCAGATTTTGTAGAACCTCTGGGAAATTTTAAAGTGCTTTGAAGATGAGAAATTGTATATGAACATCAAGTATTACTGCAATGATTTGTTAGCATTCAGTCTTAGTACATATGCATAACAGCTGAGGTATTGCAGAAATCCAAAGTGAAGTTGAGATCCCACAAACTGTATTTGTAGCTATCTTCCTGCTGAACTAAATAATGCTACCAATAAAAATAGCCCCAGGGATTTCTTGGGAGCGGGAGGGAGGGTGGTTAGGAGGCTGAAGGAGGGAAGACGAGTAAAAGGTAGGCATAACATCTCTCTAAGCAAGCAGAGTGCATGTTCTGACACAGCATATGAACATCAAATTGAAGAATCCTTCAGAATGTCTTCAGAATGTTAATATGAAATGCAAAACGTCATGCTTTGGATAGATGGGTAGGAACAAAATGTTCAGATGCAATATGGTGCATTAAGAACAGTCTCCATTCTGCATTCCTGGCTTTTCCATTGGTTTAAATCAGGCTTGCTGTTTTTCAGGTCTCTCGTGTCATGTTGAGTTACTGCTAGAGTCATCTCTAAAAATAATTATACTGTCATTCCTGGGACCTACAGTTGAGGCTTTGGTATAACAATCTTTGATTTTTTTTTTTGCAAGACTGTTGATGTAATATAGTTCTTTACAATATACATACCTAACATAGTCCCTAACGGGTTCCCACCCTAGAGAGCTTTCAATGTAAATCAGGCAGATCTTGTAGAAAGGAAGGAAAGAGGTGTTGTGGTCCGCCTTGTCTGCCAGAGAAGTGCTGCTTTTCCAGGGGACAGAGACCGGGTGAAACACAATAGTTTTTCCTATATAAGGTATCACATTGGTATTTTTTTAGCATCTTCATGGTAAAATCCTAGTCTCCACCAGGGAAAATCCTAGTCTCCACTAGGATTTTATAATGAGACAGTGAACAACTGGTAATTGTCCTCCAGTAGAAGAAAAGCTCTATTTTCAGGCAGTGCTTTCCTGCATTATACTGGCAGAGGATGAAAGTTTAGAAGAGATGGAAAGCAGCTTTTCTAGTAAGAGGCTGGCTTGGAAAAAAAATGGGAAAGGAGACAAAAAGAGAAAACAGTTTTTTACCTGTTTCATAGTGTTTTGCCATGACCTTTTCTTCTCAAGCCTTGCTTCTCTTCTTCTGCGCCAAAACTTGATTTGAATTTGGAAATTGCCACATTGTTTCCTCCCTAAAATTGTAACTGGCATTCCTAGAAAATTTGCTTTCCCAGAAAAGCCACTGTGCGTAGGCATCAAATTCAGCTTTTCACAAGTGAGAAAAAGACATTTTCTTCAATAACCTGCACTGCCAACCTGACCACAAAATGTGTGCATTGGTCCTGTTAAATCGGACTCTTGAGCTCATGGTTCAGTTGACCACCAAAACGCATTTATCCAGGTGCACGCATCGTACTTACCTGAAGAGCCTCCAGAGCATAGGGTTGATCCTGGGCTAACCCAGCAGCGTGAAGGGGGGAGCTGTGCAGAAGAAAGGATGCTAAACATGGGCTGTATCCTCTCATGGGCAGCTTGCGCCTGTTTATGGCGGAGTGTGGATGCCACAGGTGAAGTTTAACATGGGTGATGTACGTAGCGAGGCTGGTAAAGAGTTCATAGCTAACACCTATGGATTTACTGGGGTATGAAACGGATGTTTGAACTCTTATTAGCACCAGCCAGTATGGCGAGAGATACTGCAGGTAACTGGACAATTCACCCTCTTTCCTCTCCTCCCTCATCTTAGGATGGTGTTATACCTGCCCCTGCCACAACGTGCAACCAGTCTAGGGAGGGGTTGTGCTCAAGGTGAAACCACCTCCACGTCTCTGCCACAGTTCACAAGGAAGTGACAGCAGTGACAAAATGCGCGGGCAGCGCTGCTTGCCATGAACAACTCAAAACTGAATGTAACGTTTCAGCTGGTTTTGTTGTGGCACTTCGAGTGTGCAGAGCAAGCTTCAGGCTTCAGCAGTTGTGGATCCAGATTACACGTACGTGACCAAAAAAAAAAAAAAAATATCAAAGGATAGTTGCAGTGACTCATGTAGTTGAGAGTCCCATTCAGATGCAGAGCATTAAACAGAACTTGGAATTAGTAATACTGCAGAAAATACAGAATGTTAAATATTTCCAGGATAGAAAGAACCTGACTTTTTACGCAGTAGACTTAGCAGCCCACTGCTTTGAAGCTTGCGCTGTCAGTGTCGCAACAAAGACTGCGATTTGTGCTGGTGCAGAATTCTGTGCTCACAGTGTTTGCCTAGGCCCACTGGTCATTGTCTGTGTTTCGCATATTTATGCAGCTGATTCAAAGAACAAAAAGGGAAAAGATGAGTTGCTACAAGCACCCTGGCCAGGTGGGGTAGGAGGAGCAAGAGGGGAGACTGTGGCCTGACAGAAGGAAATCATTTAGAGGCTACAAGGAAGAATGGTCCATAAAAGTTATTCACCTAAACTGAGTATAGTCCTTCTCCGTTCCTGAAAAAAGGCTACTGGAGCTGTATCAGTTTGGGATGCTGATGTGGATAGTGATTGGTGGTGGGAGCCTTTGCTGGGTGCTCTGAAGCACCTCCTAGATGAGCCAGTTCCTCCAGTGACTGCAAAGAAGGCTTCAGGATTTTGCCTCCCTCCACTGAGGTTAGCCTACGTGAATATTTCAAAGTTTCCATCTGGTTCTTTTTTAACCCTTTCGGCAGATGTCTCATACAGCGTTTTCTTAAAATTTGAATCTTATTTCTTTTAAACTCCAGCTAAAACAATTTTCTTGTCTAAACAGTCTACTTTTATGATTGCATTCATTACAGTGCAAGAAATGTCATGTCTGGGCAGAGCAGGATCCAAGCATCTGGGGGTCCTTCCTGTGGCATTGACTATGGGAGATGCTTAGAGAAGAGTATCCACCATGTGAAGGCATACCCTTCCGTTGATTGCTGCTGTAGATACTTGTAGAGCCAAAGTATGCACCCAGACCCAACAGTGGTTTGAAATCAAAGGACATCTCCGTGAATTTGCCTAGTCCTTTTTTGAATTCAGTTGTGCTCCTGGACACCTTACTATTCCATGGCAATAAGTTCCACGCTTTAATTTTGTGTTGATTACCCCAGCTGGAACAGATAGGAGGCTCAAGATTATCTCGGAGGTTCTCAAGGGCCTCGGTTTAATTGGTTGCTTGTGTGTGTTGAGCTCTGTAAGTGGTGAACCATGGAGATGCTGACTTTTCAGGTACACCAGGAGCAGACAAGATCCAGGTGAGAGAAAGCAGTGTCATTCTCTGCAAGACCGAAATTTCTGCCACCTGCCCCGTTGCTTTTTGTCATTTCTTTTTGTGCCATATCCAATTTAGATTATAATCTTCCTGAGCAGAGTATGCATCAGTCCATCTTTGTATGTCGAGGGACACACACGTGGCCCTGCCTGAATAGATACTGACAAAAGGAGGAAAAATGACCATCTTTGGTCCGTCAGGCAGACAGTGAATATTTTGCTATCCTAATCATCAGAGTAGCAAGTTTCTTTGGAGCATATAAGTCATGAATTACCATGCAGCTCCAAGAGGAAAACTTTGCCCTTTGATTGTTTTCCAAAGAAATGTTCTCAATTTCTTTTCTGCCAAATTCATATTACAGATCATACTAACAAATTTTCCCAAGCCTTCTTGACCTCCTCCCTTCTTCACAGTAGTAAAAGAAATTTCACTCATCACTGAGAGATGCTGAAGATTGCTAAATTCTGCTGATTTAGGAACTGAGTGAATGAACCGAGCTTAGAAAAATGTAGATCCCGCATTGCAGAATGCAGTTAGCTCCGTTAATAAGAAAAATGCAGCTTGTGATATTTCTGCTGTTACCCACTATGGTAGTAAATTGCCTGCTAATGCGATATTAGCTTGGGGGTCTGCAGGTGCGCCCTCGTATCAAGGCCAGAAGTGTGCATGCAGCGCTGGGGCGTGCTAATTTGGGGATGATTCTTTTTTTTCTTTTCCTTTCTTTCTTTTTGCCTCTTACCCTAGCAAATATTGCCTGGTTTTACTGAAGTAAGACAGCGATGCTTACTGCGTTGCTTTGAACGAGGTGTTTTATTTTGATTGGAGTTTGGAGTTCTCAACGTTTAGTGGCACCGGTTCCTCTGCTACTAAATCATTTGTAGGCAGCTGAGTGAGCCTGCCAAGCCTCTAGCCTGAGTAAGGATTTTTGGGTTGTTTGTTTTCTGAATGAGCAAGGTGAAAGACACCTCTTTGCTTCCTTGCTATTCACAGTTACAGTCGCGTGTAATTCTCACAGGATGATTTTGCCACTAGCACCAATTTTTCACTGGAGTTTTCTTACCAGGTGGTTGTTGGGTTAAAAATGGGATTCAGATTTTGTGTTGGTTTTGCTCTGAGATCACTCCAGCCTGTTTCTGAAATGTCACGTTTCAACTTAACAAATTGCCAGTTCCTGCAGCTCCAATGCCCCAGAAACCATTTCCAGTGACGAGCTCTAAAAGCAGGACTCACAACTGCATTTCAAAGACATACCTTTGGATTACAGGGTTGCAGATGAGACTTTAATTCTGTGGAACTCAGTGGAGAGATGTTCGTTTGCTACCAAAGGCACTTGCTTTATTTCTTTTTTTCTTCTACTCCAATTTTCTGTGAGTAATGTAGATATGGGGGCTGATCTATTGAAGTAGTCGAATCAATTATTCAATTGAATTCAATTACTATCAATGCCAATATTTCTGTGAAATTACTATTGTGTAGGGCTAGATGAAGGTATGTCTTTGTTATATATGACAGCTTTCGATACCGTCTCCCAAATATAAATTACGGGGCTGATTTTTAAGCCCTTAATCTCAGTCTCACTAACTCCCTACCGAGGCAAAATGCTTCTCGATCTCAATAGGCATCTTTACCTTGGCGTGACTCCAGTGTAACAGAGGTGTGCTGGGGCTGCTTGAGGCTGCCACGTGCTTCCACGCAATGGAGGAGTCTCTCATCCACTGGCGGTTTTCTCTGAGTAAATGCAGAGCTTTAAGCATGAGTCCGTCGGGCTCAAAGCAGGAATTAGGGTCTGTTTGCACATCTCTGCACTGTGCTCCTAACAGGTTAAACACGTATGTGTGTTACGTTATTGAGAGACAGGGTGATTTAGATGGATGCACGTTAGTCCTCAGCTCTGTGTCAACAATCAAAAATGAGCTTTTGGATTTATTAGTTCCCAATCTTGCACCTATCTTAAATCATTACCATATAATAAGAACTCTATATGGTGCATTGTCAATAAAACCTAATATTGAGAAGATTACTGATCGTCTAGTGCAAATGGAGAGCACTGTAAATGATTTAGAGAATACGTGTCAAACGTTAAAGCTATCTAATACCTTCTAAAGTAGGTTGATACTCATAAATCTAAGATAAACGACCTGTAAAACCACTTAAGAAGAAATAATACTCATTTAATCAGGCTTCCAGTGGAAAGACTAGGTAGGAGAGCAATTCATAAGGAATTATGAAATCTCTTCCAATTCAGTACTTTGTTGATAGAGAATGCAAACCTACATTTGATAAGGAATCTTGGTTACTTAAAACTATTGTGGTAATAGCACTAAATTATGAGCCCACTGAAAAAAGACAAGACCAAAGGGCATCTCTTTTATGTTTTACTGAGCTCTCGTTTTTCCGGATTCAGCACTGTGTGTATCCGATGGAGATATAAAGGGTATTTATTGGAATTATGGTTTTGCTGGATCACAGGGATGGGGTGTTGGATTGGCTTCTGTCGGTGTGGCTGTTCCTGTTCACTGATAACAGTAGGTTTGGTTGACACATTCCCCTGGGAGGAGCAAGACATCATTTATTGGGACAAGCCTGGTTTAAATCATAGTGAAACAAACCCCGTGTTGTTGCGTAGTCGAGCGGTCACTTGTACAAACTTAGTCTATTGAGTATAGTGGTATTTTCTGCACTTTGATCCTGAAGAAAATTCTGTTTCCTTTTCTACTTCCCCCCCCACAGGCGCATTTGAAACATGAGTAGTGGAAAAATCAGGTCATGATTTTCATTACCAAAGTCCTGATTCTTCAGTTCTTGTGCGGACAAAACTTCCATTCTCTTCAATAGATTTTTAAGGCCACTTGTTAGCTCCTGTTCATCCTTTTGGCTCTATGACTGCTCAGAGCTCGGCATCACTGCCAGCATTTATTAGAACTTGACGCAGAGCTTTTCTTGAAGCAATTGTAAGAGTATATTTAGCCATGGAGAAATCTTTCCGAAGAGCAGTACGCTGTGACTCATGTGACTCCGCTGCTGCTCTGTTGACCCTAGCAGACTTACTCATCATTTACATAGTGGCAAACAAGATCAGATTCTGGCTTGATGCCTTATTTCACTTGATCCAATAAATGTGCAACTTGCAAATGCTTTACTTCAGTTCACGTTTTTTAAGATAAACTGGGTATCCAACTTCTTTCCTCTTACTGTGAAAAATAAGGACACTTAAATGCTGCTCTGAGTGTAATTAGTGAATGAAATACAAATGCATCTGATCCATGTATAACTCATTTATACTGCAAAAATAACCGGGGGATGACATGGTTGTGGTCAAAAGGTAGTATCACCTGCGTTATTCTTGCTTGCTCTCGCAGAGGGCAGAACATACGTGCAAGCATACATATGCTTGCTATGCAATGGCTGTAGTCACATCAAGTTGTAGCAGCGGCGTTTGAATTGGTTGTTTTTGTAATAGAGGTACAGCCTTGGCAGCAAATTTCCATTGATTGTGAATTTTTGAGATACTGAAGTCTACCCAAAAAAAAGCTTGTTGATTTACTTTCTACTTTCTCTTCAGCTGGCATAAAGCTAGAGTCATTTTACTAAAATACCAGTTAAACTGAGCATACATTAAAGAAAGATCATGTCAGAAATCTGTCAGCCTTGGGAACATTGCTTTTCCATTTCCTGAGAATACCTAGGAGTAATTGGGTTTGCTACTCTAAGGCAGAGCAGCTGTTGCGTGTATATGTTGTATGTGCGTTGGGGAGGGGGGTATTTGTTGCTTAAAAAAAAAAAAAAAATCAGAGGCAACAGCTGGACTGACTTTTACCTGGTGGTTGCAGGCACTGTAGTGTCTGGCTGTTGACAGAGAGCAGGGAAAAATTCACACGTGGCTGAGAACTGGAGAAGCCTCTGAGAACTGGAAGCTGAAGCCTTCAATCATGTAAAATGGCTCGTGAAGGGCAGAACTGCTTGGAGCTGATCAATTTTTATTTTGATGTCAGTGCTTTTTAAAATTATGGTTTGGGGTTGTGGGTTGTTGTAAATAAACGCTAAGGGATGATAGAAAGAGGGTGATGTCAGGTAACTAGGTATTATTTTATGGATGTCAGGTAACTAGTTAACTAGTTATTTTATGGTAGTTAATTTGTTGACAAGTCTGGGAGATGCAGATGGCTCAGACCAGTTTGAAATGGGGGGCCATTGGGATTTGATTAGGTATCAAGAGTTTGCGTTGTTGAACCACAAAAGGCAGCTAAACAAGCAAACGGGACTGCGGGGCGCATCCTCGACTTACGTCAGCTGCAAAACCGGCATCAAGGGGGCCTGCAAGGCTCCCATCAGCCGAGGACCTGCCCCCTCCTCTTCCACGCTGCGCCCGGGAGGGACCCTCATTCCTCACTTATAAGCAGGCAAAGCACACGTGTGCGTGCACTCCTCGGTCATAATTAAATTAAAATCTCGCTGATTTGGAAGCATACCTATCACGTTCTCTTCTAGGAAGAAACTATTATTTCTTCTTTTATTCTTTTCTGCTTGAATCCCAAGCTATCAATGGCTTTCAAAGAAAAAGGAGTTTTTCTTTAGAAAAAAGTCTATTCAAATTATTCATGATTTATATCAAGAAGGGACCTTTCCTCTTTCAACTAACAAAAAAAGAGGGAGTTTGATCTTCCTCGAAATCATTTGAGAACCTTGTACGTTTCTTTCCAGAACTAAAACTTTCTTACAAAGCTTCGGATATTCAGCAGAATAATGACTATTACATAATTGAAGCTCAATACAATACCATGGGGCTAATAAATGGCCTCCTGGTTCTATAGAAAATGTAACAAATCATAATAGCACTTATTGGGACCAGGCCAGGCACAAATGACAAAGCTGCTTTTGAAAGCGAGTTGTGGCCAGAAATACTCTTGGACCAAAATCATTCTCTTGACTGTCAGGGGGACATTTACTCCCTTTAATTTTCAGCCTAGATTTTATGTTGATCCTGCAACACTGAATAAAATCAGGCCCGACAGAGCTGCTACTGCAGCTGTTACAGATGTAAATGTGAAGGAGGCCATTTAAGACGACTCTGTTTCCCTGAATATGTTATTTGGAAACTATGCAGATTATATTAAAAATGGCTTGATATGTCCTTATTGTGTGTTTTTTTAAAGGAAGGAAAAGATGCCACAGTATTAAGTGGTTTATTAACATTTCTGATCACAGCTCTCTTACTTAGAAAATAATTGTTGTATTGTGTGCTGCAAAGCTGCCTGTAAACAACTGGCAAAGGAGTGTACTGCTTTGTATTCTTCATAGAGAAAAATATCAAATTCAATTGATTATTCAAAGGGGACATTCTTTGATGGAAGGGAACCTTTTCAAACTTTATTAAAAATATTGAATAAACCATGAGCAATCAAAGTTCATAATCTGAACTCCTGCTCTACTTTCTTGGATACAGTAAACCTTCAAAATAACTCATAAAGCAGGAGATGAGATGTCAGTAATAAAAAACCCAACCAAACGAAAGCAAACAAAAAAACCCACAAGAACCCAAACCTTCTGAGCAGCATATTCCAAAACATCTGTCTTGATCTGAATCTCAGCTGCACCACTGGGGCTCCACTGATTTTACTGGAGTCACTCTGTGTTTCTACCGGAGAGGCTGATGATGAGAAATGAGCCTTGGACCTTTTTCTTAGTGACTAATTCAGAAGCATCCTCACACCCTCTATTTTTTCATGGAGGGCTTTTCCCTTATTCCGAAAGAAATTAGATTGCTATCAGCGAAGCTGCCTAGTGATTCAAGATAATCTAGGTATGACCTGCAGGCTGAATGACTGTCCCCTCTGTTCCAGGAGGAAAGCAATCATATGGCCAAACGCAGGAGGGCTGGTGGGAATGAAGACTGGTGAAATGGCAATTCCCAGGGCTGAGGAGAAAACAGAACTCAAACAGGTGGGACTAGCACATCTCTATCTTGCAGTCGGCACCGAAATCATGGGCCCTATGTGAAATATTATGTGTAAAGCCATCGTGCTGTTCAAGATCACGTTCAAGTGGATGTTAGCAAATAAAATGCTCATATTCAGCAGCAGGAAAAAATTATTGGAATGCTGCCAGATATTTTGATGGGAAGAAAAAAACAATTGAGGGAAAGAATAATTGAAAGTATACAGGCAGAGAGTGAACGAGAGGAAGTGGTCACACTGACTGATCACAGCACAGTAATCTGATGCCATTTTTAGTGAGGTCACAAGGTAGGGCAAGCTCAGAATAAGAAGGGTTGAGACAGCACAGAGTGAGAGAAAGGTGTCCTCTGTGGTCACGGGGGCTCAAATGTACGGACTCGAGTGAGACCCCAGGCCGGCAGTTAGCCCAGGTGGCTGTCTAGGACAGCGACAAGAAGAAATGTGAGGACTTGATGGGCATTCTCAGCCATCTTTTTGTTTTGGTTTGGTTTTGTTCTTTTCAGTGCTTCCTTATGTTGTCCCCTCTCTGTCCATATTCCAAGCAGAGGTGGAAGGACAGAGCTGATGGCTGTGCCTCAGTCAGCACGCAGGCTGCACCTCACAGCGGGGGTTTCAGACCCACACCGCAGAAGGAGGTGAGGGTGGGTAAGGAGCGGCTGCAGCCGGGGGTAACCTCTAGCTGGAAGGTGGGGTGGAGAGCAGGGGAGGGGAGGACATCTGATGGTACCCAGCAGAGGCTGGCCAAGACTTTTGCTCTGAAAGGAGCAATTCATCATTTTTTTAGAGTAGCACCCCTGCCCCAGTGGGGAAAATAACCCAAAAAACCAAACCAAAACATAAAAACCCCCACCCTGAGAGCTTTTGGGCCAGCACTCTTGCCTGAAAGAAGTGTTGGGAACCTGTCAGCAAAGCCCCTGTCTCTGGTTGAGTCCTTCTCTGCTCTGGAAATGAAGACTGTCCTTGGGAGCAGATAGATTTGCAGTGAAGACCCTTGCCAGTCCCCAGCCAGGGTAAATACAAAACCTCTAAAATTCTGATTAGTTGTTTGGGTCAAAAGAGATCATAAGATATGTAAAGCAGCTTTCCTACATGTCATCCCACCCTGTGTGGTACTGCTGTTGAAAGGGCTTATCCTAAATACTCCATTCTGATAAGGCAGCACATTAAAAAGAAAAAAAGACACTTTATTAAAAAAAAAAAAGCAGCCCTTTCACAGAATGACAGATTAATGTAGTGACAGATTAATATAAATTTTAAAACCTGAACATTCTCCTCCAAGGGGAAAAAGCTCCTAAATACACATGCAGAAACAAAAATGGCAGAGAAAAATCTCTGACAATGCATTGCACAGAATCATTTATTAGGTCTCTGTAAGCGATCATTTACATGAAACTTGCATTTAATCTCATATTCAAGCATTCCCTTTTATCTTCTGGCTGCGTGTGTTTGGGGGAGACGGTGGTCCCTCACCCTGTCTCATCTCCCTTCCTGTACCAAGCTGCTTTTTTTTTGCTGGAGTATATGTGCAGGGGAACAGAGGGCAGAGAAGGGAATTTGAATATCCCAGTTTCAAACTCCTCTCTCTCTCTGATTCTGGCTTAGACCAAGAGAGGAAAATGACCACGTGTGCTTTAGAGGTGAGCAAGTTCTTTCAAAAACAAATAAACCCTCAGCTGTCATCTTGGCAGTACAGCCCTTTGGGGTCAAAGCACAGGGGGACAGTCCGTAAGCCATATTGTGGCCTAGGGTGCACAGAAATATTAGCTTCGTTACACCGAGCAGAGGTACTCTTTCTGGGATGTTGGCAATGGCGTGTGGGCTAACTACAGACAGTATTTACTTGTGCTGCTATTGCTAAAGCACCCAAGCAAGGTGTGTCAAAACTAGCCCCGTGTATCTGCATGTGTGGCAACCACCGAAATCCCTGCACTGTGAACTCAGCTTAATACCCTGGATTCCTGCTGAAAACTGTTGCACACCTGGGTTGAGATCTAAAGCTGTCTCCTTCACCTGCTCCTAGGAGTATTTTGCTCAGGGAAGGCAGCACGATGTGAAATTTTCTCCCCTCTCACGAGAACACGGCTCATGGCTTCTCTAGGGCACATTGACACCTCTTGAGAAACGTGGGTTGGTGACACGGGTATAATATTCACTTTGGAGATCTCCAAAAATCTGAGAGCTGCTTTCCTCATGTCTCCCCTTGTGGTGCGTGCCCAGCTGCCCTGTTAGCCTCCACCACTGACTGCAGTGAGTGACAACCAAAGGCATTTCAAACTGAAAGGAGGTATTTAAATACTGTCGGGAACAACAGATAAAATGACCTCAAACAATCCCACATAAAGTCCTTTGTTATTTTCAAAGCACTTTCCCAGCTTGACACCTTTGCTTTTTTATATCCAATATAAAATTCAAAATGTTTTATTCCAGTGCAGTACATGAATATAAAATATAAATATATCAAACCTCACACTACCTTTTTTGTGCTACTGCTTTGAAAAAGAACCTGAAGTAAATTCAGTGTAAAGATCAAGAAAATTATCAAGAAAATTCCACTTCTCAAACTTTTGTTCCCTGTTGTCTTGTACGTATTTGGAATGACTTTTCTGAAGCAAGCCATGCTTACAGCAGCGAGGAGCAGCCTAGATCTGGGTGGCTGTGTGGGCAACAGCTCAGGACTGCTTGGGGATGAGCACACTGAGCTATTTCAGGTCCCACCTGTCCTGTCACCTCCCCTCAAACAGCATCGCCCCAACACCTGCGCTGCTCCTCCCCGTGCCCGTAGCTGCTTTCCTTTACACATCTTGTGGTTGCCAACCTCTTGCCAAAGCCGGAGGTTGCTCTGATGCAGCTGCCGAAGGGGCAGAACCCATTCCACTCGCATTTTCATCCTTTTAGGCTCTGTATTGCTCCAATATGACCCTCAACACCACCTCTTCTCTCTCGGTTATTACCGTTACCCATGTTATTGCTGTTACTGGAGAACTTACGCCCACAGTGCTGCTGCCCTCCTGTCTGGTGAACGTGGCATCCTGCTGCTGCTTGCTAGTTTGCAAGGTTTCTTCTGACCTGCTCAGTATGTCGGTGAGCACAAGCAGCAGCACGATGACCTTCGTGCGGCGCAAGGCTCGGCACAAGTCCATCCTGCTGGTCAGGAACAGGGGAGGGAGCTGAAGCGAAGAAAGACCGAGTCCCATCTCTCAGAAAAGGATCCCAGTTCGTATGATGAGGACCCACATGAAGGTGCAGACCCTCCTGGTTTCCTGACACCCTTCCTCCGGGATGTAAAAGGTCACTAGAAACAGTCTTTCATGATACTACACCCAAAAGGTTGATGTCTGATTTCTGCTTTCTTTTCTGCTAATTGCTACGATTAAATGGCTTTGAAATTACCTTGGAGCAACTGGGTACAGGTTTGGGGCCCGTGTGTACACTGAAATTGAAGTCAATCAGTTCAGAGATGTTTGGAATAGGCATAGCTGGCAGCACGCAGCAAAGCAAATAGTTGGGTGAATTTGCATCTTATTTAGTATGTCAAAAAAAGTTTTAAGCTGTGACTTGGAGAAGGCAAGCCAGGAACAATAAGCTTGTCTGGAGAATTTTGGTATTAGAAACTAAAGGATACGGAACCGCGTCCAAGGTAAATATTGACGTGACTCAAGATGAACTAGTAAAACATTTAATGAAGCTGAAAATAAGACATCTGGGATAGATGTTTATTGTTAAAAATGAAACATTCGAGCAAAAGTAGCGTAGTGATGATGGAGGTTATTCATAGGGAAGCCAAGTTGGGGAAACAGCATCATCTGAAAGAAACTGACTCCAGCTATTTGTGAAACATGGAAAAAATTAGAATTATAACAGAGCTAAAAATGTAAGTGAATAGCAAACAGTCGTTATGGACATTCGGAGTGGATTTTGGAGACTGAATCATGCCAAGGGACAAATTACTCAGGTGTCCAGAATAACTCTATTGACTTTGACGGATTTCTCTGTATTTGCCTTTGGGTAATTGAGAGTTTACTCCCTTACGCCGTATGAGGACTGAATATTAAGAAACTCTGAGAAAAAATATTGACTTTTATTCATTCCCATATCATTCTCTTGATGATAGAGAATAAGTCACATTAACTTCACGAGGCATTTCAGGAACACTATTAGGAGCTTTTCCCTTTTGTGCAGCAGGGAAAAAACCCCTTACACAATGCTGTGAAAATAATCAGAAAGGGTCCATTTAACTGGAACTGGGAATAAACTGTGCTGCTATATTAGAAGTCTTACGTGTAAGTCTACAGTGTTACCAGAATGCTCTGTTGTAAGAATCCACCGAGCCAGGCTGTGGTGAGCCAACGTTACATTCACACCGTTACCAGTGGTGGAGATATTGGGGAAGAGAAGCAAAAAATGTAAATTGCCTGCTTAGGTGTGCAGCTTTTTTTCTACCTCAGAAATCCAGGACTAATGCATAAGGAGGGATCACATACCGCAGGTACGCTTGATCTGTTCCCATGTAGCACACCTCAAGCGGTAGTGGCCTTGCTGTGTTTTATATGTATCTACAAATCCCACAAACTATCTGGTGGTTACGCACGTGCAGCTGCAGTCCCGCAGATGGCTTCATAGTGCAGCACAAGGGCGGGCGTTCTCCCAGCCCCGAGGCACAGGACAGCCCGCAGGGCTGACCGTGTGGCAGAAGGAACAGAGGCAGGGAGGGACGCCCAGGGAAGACAGCGACTAGGAGAGCCTGCCATGCTGGGCAGCGCAGCAA
This sequence comes from Grus americana, assembly GCF_028858705.1. NCBI lineage: Eukaryota > Metazoa > Chordata > Aves > Gruiformes > Gruidae > Grus > Grus americana. The sequence continues at coordinate 34,308,479 of NC_072858.1, forward strand.
CCCTCGCTCCTTGGCTGCTTCTGATGGATTCAGAAAAACAGCAATTGTAGTGTTTGGCTCTGCTCCATCTCTCAAAACCTTTATCCTAGGAAGAGGCGAATGCCACAATCTCTCTTTGTCCTCCAAGCAATCTTTTGGAAAGCTGAGGTCCAAAATAATTTAAGACTTTAAGCATAACCGTCAGCTTCTTGGACTAGATTTAGAAAATCCACAGACAACCCATCCGCTTCCTTTATCTCCTATTTATTGAGAAGGTTTCCTTTGGCTAGCCTTCTTGTTAAGGCCATGATCAAATCGTAGTTGCCGGTAGATTTTATTACTAACGTAAACAAATAGCAGGTTATTTTGTTATTGTCCCAAGCTTCAAAGCTGAAGCTGGTCTTAGCATCAGTACATTCTACCAGTACTGACATGCAATTGGAATACAAAGGAGATGTTGATAATACAAAATGTATGTTGCTTATGTAGATCGCTGAGTGTCACTTAAATGCTCACTGCAAAGCACTTTGGCATGTTGATCGACCAGCGACCTCAGCCAAAATAACGCTAGAGCTGCAAATTCTTCAAGGTGCTGCACAGCGGCATCCCAAAGGGCGCTCGTCCCAGCGCTGCTCGCCCCAGAGCAGCAGATGTGTAGGATCACTGCTGGCATCGCTCTCTGAAACTCATGAGCAGCAAAGGTCTTTTCTGGGCATAGCAAGAAGGATTTAGTGAATATAAAAATACGTCAAAAGCAAATAAGGGGGGTTTGTTGTCATTCCCCCCATGCTATTTTATTGGCTTCGTGCTCATAAAAACATTAGCTGATTAACTTGCTATCACAAATGCAAAGCTCCTAACTAAGAGATGTGTGCAAAACCAGATACGTGTAATGCTTTGATAGTGGTAGGGTGAGATTTTTCTTTTTCCTGCTTCCTTCCTTTTAAAAGCCAACCAATATAACTCTTTTCTGTCATCGTAATATTTGGCACTACTCCTGTATGTACAGATTGCAACATCTGCAAGTTTTAAAAATTAATATAAAGTTCCGTAATTGTATGAGCCTTGCTCATTTTAATGGTTGTACACAAGCAACTTAGCTTTGATGCAAACCAAGATGCAGTCAGTAGATAAAGTGCCCTGCTTGTACAAAGCAAGCTGCTCTAACGGGGCTCGTATGTTCATGTCCATGTTGTTGACGCTCATGTGGATGATGACCACAGCGTAAGATCATGCTGTTGAGGAACAGAATGTGGACTTAAGTTGCTGGCACGCAGAAAGTTAATAGGTTACTAGTAAGTGGAATCATGGGTGATAAATTGCATAGCAACTGCATTTATTAGAGCTTATTTCTGTCACCCACTGTCCACAGAGATCCAGCAGGAAATGTTCACAAGTAGAGGGTGACCTGTCGTCTTCCGCACTGCTAGAGATTTTGTCATCGTTCTACAATGATCGCAAGGGGATGCACAAGCAATAGAAGGCTTTGTGGGGGACAGTCAGTCGTGCAGGAGGTGAAGGAGCAGGCTGTGAGTGTCCTGGCTCTACTCGTTAGCCCAAGGCAATGCGCTGAGCAGTGTTGTACTGATTACAGAGGAGCTTGCCCGTCATGAGGGGAGAGAAACCTCATAATCTTCCTGTTTACATGTTACCATTTATTATCTGTGCTTCATTTTGCCATATGGCTGCAGTGTTAAAAACTGAAAGTTAAACATTTAAGACCTCTTTTAATTGTGTCTAAAAATATGGTGGCCACGTTGTGGGTGAGAATTTGCCACAAAAGAGGGATTCCTGGAGCTGCCTGTTTATCTGCGGCCAGTTAGCATCCTACACCGGGCAGCTGCTTGTTACCGTGATGCACGGTCTGGAAGCAGACAGGCTGCAGTGTGAGACTCGGCTTCCCAAGAGCAGCTGCCCCTCAATTTGCAGCTCCAGCACCAGTTTTTGGTGCTGTAGTCCATGTACTTCCCTCTGGGGTCTTCCTGCGAAGAGGGAGCATAGCATCAATGTGGCTGATGTTGCGGTCCAGATATAGTTAAAAAGTTAAATCAAACAAGAGCATAAATTGTGGGCCATGCGAGAGACAGCACAAGTAATTGCTGCTGATGTGTTCCAAGGAGCAAGTCACCCATCTCTTGGCTGTTTTTTTTCCTTTAATTCCTGTGTTAGTAGGCTTGGTGTGTGAGGTTTCATTTTGTCCGTTTGGAAAGCACATGGTACGTAGATGTGTACTTGACTGTGCGTGTGTCTTATTGAAAGCCATAAAATGACCTAGTCATTACGGATTCAGAGATGTTGGAAGTACGGTTCGGTATTTCCAGGTTTATTGAAATAATGGTCCCCTGTTTGTTTTTCCAGAGGCAGGCAACGTAGAAACATAGCTGTGAACAATAACATAAACCTTGCTGTTACCAAGCACTTGGCAAGCAGTTTTAGGAATGCTTCTGCTTTTCCTACATGTATATAAAGCCTTAGAGAACTCTCTGACTGCAACGTATTTCAGCGTAAGTGAAGCAGAAATAAAATCAGGCCCTGTATTTCATGTATTCAGTAATGGAGGACCGAAACAGGAAGAGACAGGTGCTTTTCTGAAAAGAATGAAAGATCTGAGCAGCTGATTCATGGTGAAGTAATATACTTTTAGCTGAGAAGGTTTATTGTAGCTGAACCTCATGCCATCCCTCTAGCCGGTATCTTAGATGAATCAGCAACTTGCTATTTTTATCTCAGCTGTACCAACAGAGTTTATAATATTGTTCTGTCAGTGCTATTTATACATCATCACATGCCTGACTACTCCAGGCTGTGCTTTTTTCCACAGTCTTGGATGATGTCATTGTGAAGTAGGCAGTTGTATTGAACAAAGGCTTTCTTCAGAACAGCGACAATTAAAGCTTATGGCAGAGTACAACAGCAGACGCCATTGAAATACAGAGATAAGTTCCCCAGTTTTAAGGTAGCTCTAGACAGGGCTTTCGATGGTCCCCCCGGGGAATGGCTGGAAGAGAAGTCCTACAGCTGCCAGTGCCATGCCTGGCCTCGGAGATGTGTAGGGAGCAGTGCGCTCTGAAGCCTGGGTCTGCTCTGCACGGAGGACTCGCTAACGGTGTAATTATTCAGAGAAGAAGAAAAAAAAAGCTCCTCCAAAAAGGGAGATTTTCTACTGTGAACCCATTCTACATCATCTCCTCAGTCATCCACAGAGAAACAAGGTTTCTCTTTTCTTCTGCCTGAAGATATTCATCCACCTTAAATGTTTTTGCTCTGTTGGGAGGTTTTGAGGACGCCTGCGTGGGCCTGGCCAGCCTTGAAGCCTGCAGCCTTGCCATATGCATCTTCCTGAAACCAGGGGACTGAAGCCCATTATAGACATATAAATGATTTGCAAAGGAAGAATTTAGCGTCCTCAGTTGATCGCCTTTTCATTTGTGATGTTCCAGCAAGCCTGAAATTCTTCACTCCATCCCTATTCCTCAGTGCATCACATGCACTTCCAGCTGTTTATCATCATTCCATAAGGCCAGCAACATGTCAACATCAACAGCTGTGGTGTTCTCATCTGCTACTTGTATTTGAGCCCTCGGAGTTTTAACCACCGAAACTGTCGATCAGCGCTGTTCAGACGCGGCGTGTATCGCTTGTCCCTAGAAGCAGTTTCTCAGGAGCTCCATATGTGCTCCAGCCAAGCCATGACAAGCATGTCACTGGGTCACAGATGGAGGCAAAGGAAAGAAAGTGTTACCCCCCACCCTCTTCCTGTGCTTTGCAGTATGATCACGATAACTAAGCAATTTATTTCAGAAGTACTCATCAGTTGGACACAGTTACTAGCTACCCCAGAGACAGAGCTGGGACATGCATGTGGTTTCAACCTCTCTTGATCTGCAGACCTCTACCTCCATTTTTCAATGAAGGCTCAAGACCCAAGTGTGGAGAGCTGCTGTCAGCAAAGTGAGGGTTTTTTCCCCATTAGCCTTCACAGACTCTCCAATATGTTCCACAGACCCTCAGGGACCTGCCTCCTCCAGGCAGGAGAGCACTGGCCCGCCCTGGGGAAAAGTGGCCCAATTGCCTTTCTGCAGTTACAGTGGCCACCCCTCGCTTGGGAATGGCCCTTCCCAGTGCTCTGACATTTTTAAGCTCCCCTTAAATGCCTTCTTTCCAAAGCCTCCTTCCAAAGTTTGGCTCTGCACAAAACATGTCAGCATCTGATAAAGGCTCAAAACAGAAACAGAATGGTATAAATAGAAATTAAGTAAATTAGGAAGAGGTGCCAAAGCAGCAAACCCCTAATGATAGCTGTGGCTGCGCGTGCAGTGCGGCTTCCAGCACTCGCCAGAGTGCCAGGCTGCCCCTCAGTATTCTTAGAAACATATGCATCTGCTGTGTCACTGGCACTGCCTGCTCAGCCTTGGACGGGCTTTCGCATCTTCTCGCAGACTCTTTAGAAAGCTCGGGTTCGTGCAGAGACTTGGTGCCAGAGCCCCAGCCAAGCCAGCTCAGCCTCTCTCGGGCTGGGTATTTTTTCCACGCTTGGTAAACTCTGCTTGTGCCATCTGGTCAATGCAAATAGCCTTACCCTCCCTCCAGCCAGATTTTGTGGGAATTGTGGTCTACCCGCGTTGTCAGCTCAGAAATGATACTATCTGGTTTATTTCCTTCATGAACCAAATGAAACCTGGGCCAGGTTCCCAGCTGGTAAAAATCAACATGACTAAGGTGAAGTAATTTGTACCACCTGATGGTCTTCGTTATAGCCAGCGCTGGAAAGATAGAGCACGTCATTTGCTACTTATTCATTATTGATGCTGTTTTTCCATAGGGCCATTGATCACGAGTGAACAGGAGATAAATGGGTGAGCGCCGTTCCCTGTAAGCAGCATAACAATGGTGGGCTCCAGGTTGAGGTCCTTCCGGAAATGGTAAGTGGTTTTAAAACCGTGTGTGTGGTGCTGGGTCTGCTCAGGCAGCCCTGAGCCCCTTGGCCGGGCTCCTGCCCTTTTTTGCTTTTTCATGGAGGGCAGCTTGCAGTTTGGTGCCCCCAGAGCTATGCTGGAGGTCACCCACTCTGGCCTTTTGTGGGTCTCTTTTCTCACCCCCATTTCTCTTGATCCTTCAAATTAGGATGTGCTTAGTTTGAAAATACAGTCAAGGTTTTAGAAAGCCTTTGGGAGGAGAAGAGGACGTGGAGTCAGGGGAAGAGGGATGAAACATGTCACTCCTGGGCTGCTTAGCCTGCGCATGTGTTTTGACCCTACCGCATACTGAATTGAGGGCCTGTGCTTTTGAGGGAGGAAACCTAGAAAAAGGGAGGTTTATCAGGTCTTTGCATGACACTGCCTTGCTTGAGTTTGTGCCGATACAGCTTGCCTTGTGCTGGAGCTTTGTGGCCTTTTGCTGTGTCCTGATGTCCCTCCTTGCCAGCCTGGCTTGCAGGTACGTAGGGAGGGACTCGGGGGCAAGGGGGAGGTAACAGTTGCTCTTCTGTGAAGAGTGTTGGTCTCCTGAAGCTCAGGTGAACTGCCACGTACAAGCACAGTCAAGCTGGATGTCTTCTGTGATGTTGCAAAACAAATGGTTTCACCACTGTTAAGCGGTGTTCTAGGGAAAGTAGCGTCTCCTGTTAGACCAACTGATACACGCAGGAAAAAGTGGACAAGGTTTTGGGCGCACGGTTCTGTGTCATTAAAAGGAGCGTGCTGAATGAATGGGCCTGGAGTAAGGGAGGCAAAAATAGAAGCAGCCATCTCAGTATGCTACTGGATGGCTAATTGGGAAGCCTCAACTGTCCTGCCTCATTTCTTTACAAAATAGAGACAGCACTAGACATCTCTCCTTGGGGACTGGGCACAGCTCAGTGCAACGGGGCGTCTGGGTGACCTCCCCAATGCGTTCCTGCAGCAGGTAGGATGCTGCTGCGTGTGCCAGGAGGCATTTCTGTCCTGAGGACCTCCATCTTCCTGCGGTCAGGCAACAGGAAAAGTCCCCATGGCAGAAAATATAGGGAAAGGACTTGAGGCAGGTTCACATCTGTCATCTCTGCCCACTTGGGCAGGAGAATTTCCTTCACAGTGAGCAGCCCGGCTGCAGAGCCTGAAAGAGAGGAGGTGGCCCAGCTGGGGCTGTTAGATTTATCAAGATGAGATCCTTACATCACTTTGAGACATCAGCTCTACAAATGGTACTTGAACATTATAAACATATATGTAACATGTACTTAATGATTGATTTTGTAGTCGCCACACATGTTGGAAACATCGTTAATGCGATGCTATAGACAGGAGTTAGTCCAAATTAAAGGCAGGAAATTCCAAGATATTGTTCTTATGGAAACTGCGACAGCTGAATTATATGGGCTTGTTAAGGAACTAAAGATAACCCCATTCAGAGTAGATAAAAACATTATGTATGAGCAAGGAAATGGAATTACAATTGCAGTGGGAGCCATAAGTCTGAATATCTTGACTGTTGTGTGCAGTAAATGGAAACTCCACCATGCTGTTATATTAATTTGGTACTTTTTATTTAGGGACAAATCTTGAAATTCTTCTCCTTAAAACACCAGTGGAGGTAATGGAGAGTTTTAAATCCAGAAGGATTCAGACATAGGGATTCAACGCCTGGTTTGTGTAGGTAGGATGCACTACCATCTTGATTGTTTCTTCTGTCGTGGTTTGGTGATGGGTGTAACCGTGGAAAGCATCCCGAGTTGTCTTTGGCCTCGCCAGGAGGAGACCGCACATCTTGTAAACAATTCTTGCTGATCACAGCCTCTTCTTCTGGGTCAAAAGCCATGGCAGATCCTGGAGAATAAAAGCCATCTGTGAGCGTGCATGGCACAACCTCAAGGGCCCCGTACCCCTTCCACCCCAGCACACACTTGCTCACAGACAGGGCACTGGCAGGCTGCGTACAGCTTCCCAGCAGCTCTCGGGGTGACCGCTGGGATGAAGGCCCCCAAGGTATCTGGCTGCCGTCAGCCACCCTGCACCCTTACAGCTGCCAGGCTGTCGGCTTGGCAGAGGACCTTGGGGAGCACTTTGGGCTGGGGAGAGCATCCTCAGTCGAGTTCACTGTTGCCTTTGTTTGGGGACCACTGAAAGAGGCAATGGGTTGTGGTATCTGCTGCCCGGTGACTGTCCCGAGGGAGCATCCTGGCAGCCACTAACCCCTGCTCCAGGCAGGCAAAGGGCAGGGAATTGTCTGCCGGCAGATTTGGGAGGGGATGCTCTCCTTTTTTACAGCAAGAAAATCTGATATAAAAAAAAGTATTTCAGCCGGTTGTTCTTCATCTGGTATTTGAAACTTGGCGTCCATGCACTGGCTGCGCTCTGAGACTCCGGGGAGCAGCTGGTCAGTCGGGCTTTCTCGCTGGGCTTGGGCTTGGGCTTGGGCTCTGCCCCAGCTTTGGCAGAAAACGATGGCTGGGTTTTCCAGGGTGGCTATGGGAGAAGTTTTTCTGTCATTTTATTGCAAAGCCCCTACCTTGCCACTAGTTTTCCTCCTCTGAGACAGTAATCGGTCTAAGTTTTGTTGCCATAACGTGGAATTTGAGACGTTTTGCTTCTGCTTTGCTTTGTTTTAATCAGGCTTGCTCGAAATGTCATATTTAAATGAGAAAAACAGCAAGGCTGTAGAAATCTCAGCCATAGGCTGTGAGGCAGGAACTGCGTGCAGAGCTTGGCACGAGGCACTGGGACTACCTGAGATCTCTAATTGCCACCTATAAATATCAAATACCAGTATGCGTAGAGGTGAGTGCAGGGGACAGAAAATAGTTGTACTCTGTATCATAGTATGATTCATGCTTTTAAGATCAAGATTAAAAGTCTCTGTTAGGTTCCAAACTATGATTTTATTTTCATTTACATCAAAGGATTTAAGAGCCTTCAAAACCCAGCATTTTTAAAAATAACTTAAAACATACTGTCTGGCAATGCAAGTCCCAGTTAGCGCAGAAGCAGCCAGGCTCTCCTCGTATAAAGCAAATAACTGAAAAATCAGAATTAAAGAAATAGCTTGTCCTCAATTTAACTCTGACAGCTTGTATTGTATTTTTGTTTCAGGAAAAAGATTTATGAAACACGGGCCCTTGTAGCCAGGACATAGCCCTGGGTGATAAGCCCTACAGATCAGCAAAACCCATGCACCATAAAAGCTTGTGCAAAGGTTCACAGCCTTGATTTGAATTTTGGGGCTCGTTTGTATTTCAAAAGCAAAGCCACTGAGTTACATCTTGAAAACCGTATTCCAGTACAGGTTTCCTCAAAACACAGCCCAGGTTTGATCAAAAGGTTCTCGAGTCTGCAAACCTTTTGACAAACCCGACGAATGTTTACAGTTTCAAAGTAAACCCCAAACCAAGTGCATTTGCATGGGCTGGCATCTTGCTACGGAGATCTTTTATTTATTTTATCCCCCCCCCCCGCCCCAGTTCTTGCCAAAATCCCATTCATGCCCTGGGACTGGCCTTTCAAGGCTGGCATTCTAATATTTTTATTGATAAACATGTCAGCAGGCACAAAAAATAAATATCCACACCCAAACAAAATATTTAGCTGTATTTGTATAACCCCAAATAAAAAACGATTGTGTATTTTGGTTTAATTTAATGTCCATTCATGTGGATCAGACTGCACAGTGTTTGCTTGTCCAAACCACTAAGATAATCCTTGCTGCCTATAGAAATATGGTTTAATTACGGAGCAATAAATATTGTGTCTTTTTTTGCCATATGCATTTTTTTGTATCAGCAGACAAAAGCTGACATTTATTTTACTGATAGCCCTATATTTCCCCTCCCGCTACCACCGCAGCAGAATTTCCCTTGCCCAAGGAAATTGAGAGGATCAGAGCACATCTGATGTTCCATTAATTTAAAACGGCTGCCAGGACTTGCATATTGTAGCAGCTTTCAAGTGATTGAATTTGGATTATTTCAAACTCTGGAAAGTCCTGCCTTGCCTGACAGAGGCATATCAAGTGACAAAATAAAATACGACCCCGGTACGAGAGCGTCGGCGTGTTCTCTTCCTCGTGTCCGCAGCCTCGCAACAGGCGGATTAGAAGCAATGGAAAGAACAACCTTAATTTTTTAATTTTTTTTTTTTTTTTGGTAGCGAGCCCCTTTTTTAAGCTGTAGCCCAGCTAAGTGGAGACACCTGGTGTTTGTTATTGCAAATTCACTACAAACATGTGAAAGGGGGGAGAGGAGCAGAGGGGTGTCCGGGGTGCAGGGCTGGGCCAGGCGGCTGCCAAATTCCTGTGCCCTGCCAGGTTCTGCCGCCGGCCGCTGCCTCCCTCCGCCGAAGGGCACCGGCCCGGCACAGAGCGGCTTCGCGCGCCGGCTCCGCGTTGGAGGGGGGGAAGCGTCACCCCGTCAGGTGCTAAATCGAAGCGCTAACTTTTGGGTAATAACCGTTTTGTAACGCTTAGCGCGTAGCTTGCGTGACGCAGTTCCAAAAGCAGAAAAAGTTTACGCGCGGCCAAAGGAATATTAAAGTTTCACTACAAAAGAAATACTGTGGCTGCCAAGGCCTGATTACTCATAAAATCCACAGCATTATCACCATCCATCACTGCTGTTCTTTTAATGACCAACCTAAAAAGAGAGACATCAAAGTTGGGGTGGCGGTGTCGTCGTCGTCGTTTTTCGACAGCGAGGTTCCCTAAATATAGGACGAGCGCTAGAGCTCGACGTATTTTTTTTTGACCAAAAAAATTGAAAAATCATTTGAATGAATCACAAAACATATGTTATGTTTTGCTGTAAAAGCCATGAAGTTTATGCAGCGCTCTATTATGGTGACTGCTTGGCTTTTCATGCATTCCTAAATTACCATGTAATCTAAAACCTTGTTTTCAGCTGCTCTATATTGGAAAGTCCCTTGCAATAATCAGGATGATTACAGGCTAGTGCGGAGAACAAAACTTGTTTGTATTATTGCAAATAAAAATGCAGTTTATCAGAAATTTTACCTTTTCAGGGGAAAAATAATAATAATAATAATAATAAACAACTTTCTCTTTTCCCTTGCTGGAAATATTTTAAGCACGGAATTAACTTTGGCCACTCTACGACTTAAAAACACATGGATAGTCGGTGTAAAAATATGTTCCTTTCCTGTAGGGACTTGACTCTAATTGGTGTGCCAAAACTATCTCACAGAGATTTCATTGTCATATCTACTTACATCATCTTAATGCGATTTTATTTTACTTTGTCAAAGTCATATTAATGTAAATGTGTTCTTGATAGCAAACAGAGTTCTTTTTTATGCTAAACAGGATTCAGCTGACTCTAATAAAACAGCTTGCAATCCATTAGGCTATAACTGTAATATAGTTATTTTGTTTCCCAAATAAAGACTGTGTCGGAAAGCTGTATAAGGATTTTTGTCTTGTTTTTCCACAATAATTGCTTGGGTGGGGTTACATTCTGATCTTTAAATGAATAGTATCGCTTGGAACAAACACTTCATATATCTTTTATCTTCCCCTTGCAATACAGTTCTGAGTTTTCTTTGAAAATGCAAAGCTACTTTTCCAGATAAGTCATCAAAATGTTTCCAAAGTATTTTAACTGCCAGATTAACTATATCTTGAATACAAAGATAGATGGCTTACATTCTTCATGCAGAAATCCTGCCAATGCATAGCAACTAGCAACAAATTAATTTCTTTTGCAACGGGGGGGGGGGGGGGGGGAAAGAAAACCCTGCTTTGCTATGCAAAGCTCAAAAAAGTAAATAGATATTTAGAAAGAAAATAAGGTTACTTGTTCTGAAAGGGTAATCTGTAAGCAAAGAAGAGAGGATTAAACATACATTTGCTCTCTTTACAGAATCTGTGTTCTAGCCTTCTCTTAATGTATTCAGCTAATTAAGGACTGCAGTGACCTTGTGGCAGATTTTGAAATCTAGGAATTTCTATTTTTTATTTTATTTTTATTTCTTTTAATGCTGCCTCCCCCACAGAGCTTAATACAATCTGTTTCAGGTCAAAGTCTGTTTATGTCAGCAATGTTCGTACTACACAACTAAAATGTTTTAATGCATTTATCAACTGGAAAATATTGCAAACATTTCATTTCCTTTGATACAGACACAAAAAACCCTCTGCCTTCATTGCAAATTCTTGTTCATATGAATCACTCTGAGTAATATTTGCTTTAACTTTCGTGTGGTTCTACAAACAGCCTTTATATGGCTGGACTTCAAAGCTGGTAGAAATAAAGGTTAGAAATGTGATAGGAGTAATCTATTATTAGGCATGAAACATTAAACCACTTTTAGTTATAAGCCTTAAAACCTGAATAATCTGGGTTTTTAACTTGCTGCATATTTATTGTGTTTTCAGTTACTTAAGTCATTTAGTGTGGAGGGACTGTTTTGAACTGAAATATTTTCCATAGGAATACGAACCACAATTGGGTTTAATTTTTCCTAATATTTAATTTAGAAAAACTGCAATATTATAACAGACGTCTCATACGTCAAAGCTTGAAATACTCTGCTCGGTGTTTCTTGCAGTGTAAAATTAATCTCTTACCAGTGTGCTGACCCGAAAGGCAGGTTTTAGTGAAATAGGCACGGGGTGAAGGGGGGGGTGGTGGGAAGATAAAATCTCCTTCTTCAAATAGCAGGGAGGGGAAAAAAATAACACAGAGGAATGTCACAGCCCGCCATTGACATCAAATGACAAAAAAACCAACCCAAACGCGTGTGAGAGAAGTTTCTTTGACCAAAACACCCCGTGCCGTCGGCGGCTCCTCCCTCGGTGCCCCCGAGGTGGGGATGCTCGGGGGGGAGCGCGTTGTGCCCCTGCGCCGTCGCCCCTTCCCTCCCCTCGGTGCAGTTACAGCGCGAAGGACGCGCGGACGGTGAGAGAGGAGCTGGGTGTCACGGGCGGACCGCAATCGGTTTGGGGGACTCCAAACCGTTCGGCCGATGGGGTGGCTGGGAGCGACGCTCCACCTTGGTAACGTTTGTTCTTGATTAAGTTTATGTACTAATACAGTAGATTAAAAATAAGTCCGACAGTCGAAAACACGTAACGGTTCAAGCCAAACAGGTCAGCCAGAAATAAACCATCATTTGAAATCCAGAATTTTAAATCCTCGCCAGCCGGGGAACACACACGGGTGCAGCCTGGGCCCGATCCTGGTCCCACCAGTGCCAGTGGGAGTTTTACCGTTGACAACATAAGCCCCATTTCCTTTTTCTGTTGATTTCAAGCCTAAAAAATTCATTTTGTTTCCTTAGGTCCCGCTGTGCCGAGTTACCACGGCCGCTGGCTTTCCGGCTGCCCCATGCAGGGTGGCATGGGGGTGGTTCGCTCGCCCCTTCCTGCAGAGATGCAGCGGGCTCGGCCATGTGCCCCCAGCCCCTCGTGGGGACATCGACCGCCTCGGGTCACATCGCCAGGGAGACCTCGGCAACCTGGAAAACAAACCCAAAACATCACGCAGGTGGGTAATATTCAGATTTACAGCGTCTCCGGGCTGCCCTGCTCTCCCATCGGTGTCCCGGGGTCTGGAGGCATTGCTGGCTTCCCCTCCCTTGCAGCTGCCTGCGGGATGGGACGGTCCCGGGGCACGGGGCAGAGTGCGGGGTCCCGCCTGGGCCGGGTCCGAAGGAGGTGAAGGGTCCCGGGGCCTTTAGACTGACCGGACAAAGCCGCCCGTGTGCGAAATCGGGAGAAACCAAGCGAGTCCCCTGCAGTGTGGTGTTGGGAACGGTGATTTGCCCGTTGGGGAGTGGAAAACCCTCGCTGGCTATTTATATTTGGGTCGGTGGAAGAAAAGGGCCGCACCCACCCGCCTCATTAGTATAAAAAAGTCATTGACGGCCCCGCAGCCTCCACCTTTCCTTCTCCCGTGCTTCTCTAGCGCGCCTGGTCCCGAGCCAGCCCGGTTTAATAGGTCACCCTGCAAACACCGGGACTGTGGCACTGTGCAAGGTTGCACATTCGCAGGAAGCATGTGTGCACAGAGCCGTAACAGTTGCAGACTAAGGAGCGACAGCCCTGGCCAGCAACGGCGAGAGATGTTGATGTTGCCGGGGAAGGTGAAAACATAATTGAAACCATTTATTTGGGGGGGGCACGTGGGACTGAACGAGGCGATAGTTTCTGAGCAACAAATGTCTGTAATTCACTCGTCTTGGTCTTACAGACTTTTAATTTGCCCTACAAATTTGGTTAGTTGGAGAACATGTAAACACCAAGAACTGTACAGGGCGATCCATTAAACATTAACTTATTGTAGATTTAAAAAACCCCTCACTCTTATGATATTAAAAACATAAGGGAGAAGATATGCCAGGCTAGTGAATGAAGCCAGCTGACTGCTGAGAAGAGGCTATGGTTTTGCTCCATAGCTTTGCCGTTTTCAGTAATCTGACTCACTGAGATATTTTTTAGACACAGTAACAACTTCCATTGTCAAGTGATTTTTCATTTGAATTTTCCTCAAATTATGCTGTCCTCTTGGCCCCCAAATTCCTTTCTTCGTTCTGCCCTCCGTGCCCCGAGGAGGAAGGGGAGCCGTGGAGGACTCTGATGATTCGGACCACATGGTGGAACAAGATAGATCTCAGCGTCAGGTTGGCAGGATATTTCCCTTTCTTCAAAGGTCTCCAAACCCAGCAAGCTTTTCTTTGATATGTTTCCAAACGGATTTATCAGCATCAGGGCATACATTTGTTTAGATTGTTCTTGTAGGGTGGGACTTTCAAGAGAGCAGAAGAGTGCCAAGTGCCAAATTCTCACCAAGTTCTCCATAAAGATTTCCTTAGCTTCCTTTGAAAATCCTAGCTGTGCTCCCCATCGCTCTGCGCATCCCTGCTGGAAAGGTGCCCGTGGTACCCTCACAATGTGGGCACGGGGATACAGGAAAGATTGTGACATTTCAAAAAACAGGTGGAGGAAGAACTGGCTCTAGACAGAGGAAATGCATGAAAACGTGGAGGTTGGGGAGGAAACAAAGAGGGAAATGGAGACCAAATTCCCTAGACCCATCATCTTTCTTTTGTATTTTTTTTATCCTTCCTTTCTGTTTATTATTTCTCTCAGGTTTTCCCTGACGTGTCTTAATTAAAAAAGAGGTGAGCGTGCGCTGTGTATCGAGAGCACGGGCAGAACTTGAGCCCCACAGTCAACCCGTGCTCGTGTTCTGGGCTCGAGACGCGTTGGAACCGACGCAGGTGACCTGACGGCGCCAGGCGTTGGTCTGGTCCTCCGCTCGGCTCCTAAAGAAAAAGCAGAGGCTGCTGCTCTAGGACTGAGGCCATTGGGAAGCTCGAGGTTTGGCTACTGGCCATCTTATGTACTTTTCATAAGGTAGTAGCTAAGACCTCACTAATTTTAATGCACTGCCTGAGAAGTAAGCAAGAGATCTATAGGGAGCTGCGCAGAAACATTCAGGCTAGTAGCTACCGAATAACAAATGCGCTGATGGCCGAGCAAGGACTGCCAGAGCTATTTGTTCTCCTGCCCTGGGGAAAGGGCCTGACGAGGGCTGTTTGGAAAGGATGTCAGAGAAGGAATTTTTATTTTATGAGTAAGGAGATACAGAGGCTATTTCTGATCTGTTATAGGTGCGTTTATGATTTGTGAGCTACAGCAGGGTTTGTGGGTCCTCTGGTTTGTTTGCAGACTGAGAAGGTCTTTCCAAGTCCTCTACTACCATATTTGTAGTCGTGTACCTGGCTGGTTTTTTAAAATGGTAAGTACCTAGAGATTGCTGAGAGCCACAGTGTGTCTTAAATCTAGTTTGTCCTTACTGCCTCTTGGTTTCCAGATAGGATTTAAGATGTTGATTTTGCCCCCAAGCCCCTATGGCTTGGTCTTGGCAAGGACAAGTGTTTCTGTTAAGGCTGGTCTTCCATCACGAGCTAAGTAAGCCTCAGCTCATCCCTTCTCGTCCCGCATGGATCCAAGGATTAGAGGTCAGCTCCCTAATTCAGCGAGGTCGGGCACAGACCTGCCACAGCGGCAGTGCCTGGTGCTTCCGAGGAGGGCAAGGGCAGGGGGTGCTGGGGCAGGGAGGGCGGCAGGGGCCCTCGGGTCTGCATTGCTCATGGAGAGCCGGGGGGGCGGACGGGAGGGCCTGGAGGGGGCTCTTGGAGAGACTCCCCAGTTTGTCACGTGGCGCTGGACAGGGCCAGTATCTGGCCTGGGAGGTCCTCGGGTATCGGCACAGGAATTAGTTTGTGGAAGGAGCTTGGTTAGGCGCTCCTGACTGTAAGCGTTGGGAAATGGGGGCCTACAGGAAAGCTGGAGAGGGACTCTGTATCAGGGAGCGTAGTGACAGGACAAGGGGTAATGGGTTTAAGCCGAAGGAGGGTCGATTTAGATTAGACATTAGGAAGAAATTCTTCACTGTGAGGGTGGTGAGGCACTGGCACAGGTTGCCCAGAGAAGCTGTGGATGCCCCCTCCCTGGAAGCGTTCAAGGCCAGGTTGGATGGGGCTTTGGGCAACCTGGTCTAGTGGAGGGTGTCCCTGCCCGCAGCAGGGGGGTTGGAACTAGATGGTCTTTGAGGTCCCTTCCAACCCAAACCAGTCTGTGATTCTATGATAAACCAGAGTGTTCCTTTGATTTATTTAAAACATTCAGGTACCAAAAATAAGATAGGGACCTTATGTCTTTTGGAGATCTAATAAAACGTACAAGTCTGCAAAAGTCCTTTGCTGCGCACAATCAAATCAGCATTGCAAATCTATCTGAAAGTAGTGTTCTGGCATCGGCCTCCAGATGACATTTAACGCGTTTGTGGTTTGATGGTCTTCACGCAAAATGTTGGCTAAAATATTTTTATCTTTAGATTTATTTTTAGAGTTTTATGGTTGAAAGATTTCAGCTCTGGGCAGTCCTTCCTGTGGCTTTTAGCAGCGACACTTGCAGTTGTGTTTCACGTAATTAAACAACCAACAATACTTAATGAAGAAATAAATAACATCAATAAAGTAGTAAATAATTATATGCAGGCAAACACCAAAGACATTATCCATCAGGCAACAGCTGTGAGCATTAGTTTTGATTAATCAATAATGTTGTACAATAGGAGCAGGAATGCTGGCCAGGCCTCTGGGGGAATCACCTCTGCTTTTCTAAGCAGCAAGCTTTGTTATTTTAAGCAGAACTTTGAGCAGAATCCTTAATTAAATGTAACAGCCAGGCGCTCCTCCGTCAGCAAACGCCCCACTTCTCCAAGCACACCGAGCGGCAGGAGTTTAACCGAGACCAGTTTAAGGCCTCGTCCGTAGTTCGTGAGAGTTGCTGATACATCTCTGTCGGGGGGATGCTGACGGGTATCACGTCCCTCAGCGAAGGCGCTGACTGACAGCGGGGTTTGAGTGAACCTCCCGGCAAGGGGCCGGCGGTGCCTGGCTTGTGCCGCCCGGGAGAAACGAGCCAGCGCTTTTTGGCTCTGCCTCCGGAAAGGCGGCAGCGGGGCATGGCTGCCCAGCCTGCAGCTGGTGGCTGCGGGGCCTTATCCCAGTCCGGGCAGCATCGGAGCGAGCGCCTGTGCCGTATTTTGTTTCAAAATGTAAATACGGTTGAAATTTCACACACGTGCTGCGGCTCCTCTGGAACCCAGCGCGGGCGGGTTTGTGCCAAAGTCAGAGGTGTCTGGTTCATCTCTAACCGCACCTCCTGGATGGAGGAGCCTTAACGAAGGTTTCGGGAGAAACGGATCTCCTCCCGAGCACATCCCTCTTCCTGCCACCAGCCGTTGATTTCTGTGGCGCTGCCGCCTCCCCGGGCAGCAGCCCTGAATCGTGCCAAGAAGTTCCTCTCCGATCGGCCAGCTGGACTGCGGGCTTCTTCCTTTCCTTTTCAATTTTTTCCTTCTTTAACGTATAAGGAGCTCAAAAGAATGCAAACCTTGCAGAAAGATGGATCACGGCACTAGATCCCAGCCTAGATAACAGGCACCAGGTTTTATAGCCCTTAACGCATTAAAAGAGAAAGAGGCAAAGGGACAGGAAGGGTTTCTGGCGTGTTGGGGACAGGTTTCCAGAACCCGTGCTCACATCTGGATGGTTTGTCCCTCATGAAGCCGATCGCTGACTTCTTCTTGGCACCTGAATAAAGAGCAGCACCACGTCGCTTCCAGCGTAAATCCGATCCTGGTGGTACCTCTCCACCAACAGAGACGGGAGCACAAGGAGAAAGCGGGGAGCAAAGCGAAGGGCTGTAGCTTGGCTGGAAAGACCTGGACAAAGCAGACACATGAACCCACGTCTGAAGGGTTATTTTAATTCTGTGCGATGACAGGTGCACCTACCAATTCCACAAGCAGGAGGCACATGGGTTTGTTGAGCTAGAAATGGCAGCGCTTGGGAGAAGGAAGGGCAGGGAAAGCCCTCAGCTCTTGTTTGAGAATGGAGGTTTGCAGAAGGCAAGGGACAAAACATCCGCTCTGCTTAAAAACCCAAATGCTTCCCAAAGATCAATCTCGGAGCCTTTTCTTCCAAACCCTATTAGAGGGAAGACCAGGAACAGAAATTTTATTGCATGATAATTGCTGATAGCGCAACAAAACCCAGAGGGTTTCTTTACCCACTTCTCGACACACAGGCACTAATAAACTTCTGTGATAACACTAATATTCCTGATAGTCTCTGTGGGCTCCTTCTCCCAAACGTGAATCTCATTATCATCTGCGAACCTGAAGTAAATTTGTGGGTGTTTAAAGGTGGAGCCTGTAAATTGCGGCATCGCTGCCTGTTCACAGCCCCTCATACGACAACAGCATAAACAATACCACGTGAAATCAAGTCTAAAGTGCTCACAGTTCCTCTTCAAGACCAGAAGATATGATTATGGGTCTCCTCCTTCACTGGTGAAGTTTATCAGGCTCGCTTCTCCCAGCACTGTGCAGAGCCCGCCTTTGGCTGATCATCCCCACGGTATCTGCTGCGTGTCCAGAGGCACGGGCTGTACGCTAAGGCTGATAAAGATAAATCGAATATGTTTCCTTGCGAAACAAAATCTCGTTTTTAAATAATTAATACAGTGTAGGTAACCTATAAAATTAATGGGTTTTCCTTTCCCTAGAAAGCATATCAATAAGGCAAAGGTAAGGGCAGGGTTTGGGGGGGGTTTTTGAGTTCTTGGTCACATTCTTTCACAGAGTACCCCCACTGGCTTCAAGGACAGTATTTGTGGAAGGTATTAATTTGTTCAATGAGATAAATTGAAAAAATGCAGAGAAAGAATAAGCCAGACAAGTAGCATCTTAGTAAGAGATGACATATTAACATGACTTCAAAATAAATCCTTATTCAAGGCCCAATTATAAAGTGCCTTTAATAATAATTTTTCTTAACTGGAAGAAGGTTTCTGCAGACCTTCTTTCCCAAGCAGACAATATCTGGCATCTCGTGCACTGTATCAGATAAGACAAGTGGATGGTATTCGGGTATTTCTCTGCAGTCCTGTTATTCCTGCTTTGTTTTACTGAGATCAAATCCTGTATTTGTGAGCCCAGGAAGGGCAGATCTCAGCAGGCCACCTCCTTTCCTGCTGTCCTGAGCCTGTGGTTCCCGTTGACCCAGGACAGAACGGGTTTTCCCTTAGGTTACTGCTTTCTGGTTATTTTTGTACGGAGTGGAAGCGATCCCCCCAGGTGTGCTGTGCCGGGCAGCCAGCTCTCACCTCACCCTCGGCAGCCAACCCTGGGGCTGCCACCGTGGACCTAAGTGTCCTCCGATTCCACTGAAATTCAGGGGCTTGGCAGTGGGATCTTTTTGAAGGACTGCAATTTTCTGAGCCCTTTTTATTGCAAAGCTAGGTAAAGCACCTCTCGAAGTCATTATTCAAATGTGGCATATGTTTTGCTGCGAATTTTCAGTAGAACTCTTTCCAGTGATTTCCAAAATAAATGAGACTTTGCATAGTACTTTTTCCGTATTTAACATCGCCTTCCCGGCGTTGCAGCCAAGGCTTCCTTTTAAAGGCATGTGCATGAGATTATGCAATCATAGTATTCCGGATACCCAGAGCAATTAAAATAAATCAGGCTAGGTATAATGAAGATGAGCCAAAGCATCTGTTTCTCAAGAGGATTTTAAAAAAAAAAAAAAAAAAACCAAACCACCAACTCTGTCATCCCCAGAGGCTTGGATCCATGGTGGTTAGACCTCAGAGATTCTTGTGCTTCAGAAACGTGTCCAACGCTCACTTGGGTATGAAAAGGAGGAGCTGGAAAGGAGGAGAAGAAAGACTCTCTGGCATGGCAGATACCCGTGCTCCCTGGAAACAGCGGCTGGATGGCCCTGTGTGTTTGGCAGAGCTGGACTCGCAGATCAATTCCTTTTCCCTTCGAGTACTTTAGTTTGACATGTGTACCTGAACTGAGAGGAGGAGGAGGAGGAATGATTTCTGCATCGGCTGTGTCCCCCCCAAACGCCAGCGCCGGGGACCCCAGCAACCCGGGATGGAGGAGCACCTGTTTATTGAGCCAGTTGTCCTGCGAGGCAAGAAGCAGCCTTCGGGCCGTAGAGCTGAGGTACCAGGAGCTATTTTGCTTTGTTTCTCCTCTGCTGCCACTCGGCGCCAGATGCCAAAAGCCTTTTTCATGGCAAAGCTCGGGAGGAGGCGAGCTCAGAGCAGTCCCCGGCAGATTGTTTGCTGAGCTGCCTCGAGTATGTACTTAGGTAGGAACGGCTTGAAGACAGCTTAGCCAAAGGTTAAACGTTGCTAAACCGTGCTAGATGATTGACTCATCAGTGGTGTTGCATTTGTAACTCGGGTAAAGGATGAAGGCACGGGAATAAATGTGTAGAAGTGACTGCTAGAGCTTACAGGGAAAAAATCTGCATGCAAAGGGAGGAGCGAGGTGGTGGTGGGGAACACGCCAGCACTGCGTCCTCCAGCTGCAAGCGCGGGACTGGCCAGCAGCCCTGCAGGTACCGGGGCACGTCGGGACCCTTTCTCTGTGTCACTGCGTCTCATACTTGTGCTGTTAAAGACGACCTCGATAACTGCGAGATCAAACGTCCTTGCACAAACCAAACCGTGAAAACCGGAAAAACTCAAGCCCAAAACAGAAGAGCGAGAGTTGCCATAAGTGCTTAGACACGGGCAAGGTATTCGGAGTCAGTGGGGAGGTGAAGTCCCCTGCTTTCAAATGAAGACAAGGCAGAAAAAGGCAAATTTTGGATTTGGCTGGTGTATCCCTTACCTGGGAAACCTGCCTTGCCCTCCCTGGCTTGCTCCCCAGCAGCACCGGCTGCTCCCTCCCAGATAGCTGCTCACCATCTTCTGGGGCCCATCAAATTTACCAAAAAAAAAAAAAGAAAAAGAAGAAGAAAAAGAATTTTCTCAGAAAAAAAGCCATGATGGCTAAGACCTGCTAAGTGGAAAGAGGTCAGCTTGTTTACTTAAACCGATTTAAATCTGGCACACCAAAAATAGCAACTTGCTTTGACCACTGACTTGGGTAAATATGGCCTGGCATTCTTACGGCGATATTTCCAGCTCCAGCTATCCCCATCGCACAGGGATATATACACATATGTATATTTTCACTAAAAACAGTTGAGGTAAATTATTTGACAGGAGCTGGATGTGAAATGGCTGGTGTGCGTGTTTTCCTGCGCACCGTTTGGGAACTGAAGCCCATCTAAAGCCCTGCCAGGCGACGTCCCCTTCCAAGCTTTACAATTAAAAAAGAAATAGTTTGGTCGCGTTTAGGACCATTTCCAGCGGAGAGATTTTATTTGGGGTTTTGTGAGAAGGCAGCTATTTTTAGCAGATAAATTAGCATGTTTTCTGAAGTGATATAGGCAAGAAAGGATAGCCGGGGATAGCTCGCTGGACAGTGACGGTGTTTCAGCTTTGAAACGACAATTCAGCCCTTCCGACTCGAGACGAAACGATCTCCGTGGCCTCGGCTCCCTCTTTCTTTCGCAGCCGTCCGCGCTGCCACTGCACATAACAAGGCATAATTTTACATAAGTAGAAGACTGTGCTCTGAGCCAATATACAAGTCATACCTGATTGAATATTGCCATTTCAGAGCCGCCATCTAATCACATTTTTCAGGCTGTGTGAACAAAATAATGTTGTTATAATTACACACATTGTTTGTGTGTATGCGCGCGTGTGTATTATATATGTATAATGACATTAGGATGATAATATAGCTGTTTCTATTAGCTCTGTGGTATTAATAAGGTATGACAGAAAGTTATTTGATACCATTTGAAATCCCACTTGCATTTTCATATTGCTCTCAGATGTAATTCGGGGACTTGATTTTTATGAGTTATGGCTCTGATGTCACTTGTATTTTTGCCCATAATAGGTCCCACTGGAGCAAAATTCATCAGACTCAATTAACAGCATCTGAAAAGTGTATCTTGGTTAGCAGCCGATCAGGCAGGAACTGCGTGGGCTCTGGTTTAGCTGACCCATCACCCCGTGCCACCACGTGAAACCAGTTTGCCAGGCAGCAGCCGCCTCAGCTTACCCTTACCGGGAGAGTTAAGCGAGTATTTTGGGGGCTGCCGAACCCCCGGCTCTTCCCGTCCCACAGCTTGCGCCCCTTCTTACAGGTCTCATAACGCTCTGGCCATCCAGGCACCCTCCTAGTTTCCGCATTTTCATGGGATCCATCCCACCGCGGTCGGTTTTTACCGTTAAATCTCTCGCTGCTCAGTGACGGTTATTTTTCTTAACCGGCCCCGTCCAGGAGCCCTGGGGCAGCGGGGTGCTCGTTCCAGGCAAGCTCCTGGCAGTCCGAGAGGGGAACTTAAAAACGTGATGCCAGGATGACAAAAAGAAATGCCAGGTAAATAAAAATAACTGCGAATGCATATACGAATGAAAGGCTGGGATTCGAAAGCTGATCTCACGTGGGGTTTCCTGCTCGGTTTGGTCGCTGATTGGGGCTGGTGGGTTTTTCAGAGGGAAGACAAATGCTCTGACTCCTGGTATTTTGCATGCTTCGAGCTGCTGATTTGAACGTCTGATCTAAAGGGCTCCCGAAGCGAGAGACTGATCCCCAAACCTGCCGAAGCGAACACGGGGCCTCCTGGCAGCGTCGAAGGGCTTCGCATCCCGCCCCACGTGCCGAGCGGGAGCAGGGGCTGGCGTCGCCCTCGCAGCTCCGCCGTGGCTCCATCTCCCACCCAGAGCGCTCCCTGTAAAACTCCTCCGTGTCTTAAAAGCCTGGAAGAGAAAAGCTCCGAACAGAAAATCGGTAAGTGAAGTGAAGCACCCCAGCCGAACGCCGGTGCGCCAGCCCCCGGGCAGGCCCAGCCCCGCTTGCAGGCTGGGTCAGGCTGGCGTTCCTGCCAAGCGTAAAACGGGGCTTGAGCACTCCAGTTGCTTCCTGTCTCCCAAAATGCCTGACCACAACTATTTTTAATTGTAAGGCATGAAAATAAAGTTATTTAATAAATTAACGTTTTAAATGCTTTTTGGTTCAACTTTGGCTGTTTATTAGGACCAGTCTTATTTTGGCTTTTATGCGTCCATTTCCAGCTACCGCTCTGTCTGATCCCCATCTTATTTCCTTTGTAATCTGCAGATCTTCTGTTGTTATCATTGCCGTGTTTTATGGGTTACATTACTTTATTGACTCGGCATACTGTAGGCTGCTTTCCCCCCCCCCCCAGCTGAAAATAGCCTTTTATGAGAAGCTTAAGCAAAAGCCTGGAATGTCCAAAGGAAAGCACAGAAACATTACAACATTTTGCACATTTCTTTTGGCCAGAGAGAGAGATACAAAATATTCATATGAAGAAACTTATCCAGTGCCTGCAGGACAAAATCCAACTTCTGATTATATGTGGAATTTCAATTTCTGCTATAAACAAGCTGTGTATTTTATTTTTTTATTATTATTTTGAAATATAAAGAGTTTTTTGGGGGGAGAAGGCTCCTATGCAATTGATGTCAGAGCAATGATGAGCACGCATACCCTTGCTGCTGGGAATACATACTCCTCCGCACTGCCACAGTTGCTGTCCCCTTCGAAACGCTACCAACGTTAGAGACGTAAGCAGGATGCCGAGGGTCCCACCAGCCAGCCGCGCTGGCTGAAGAGACACCATGGGCCGGGGGCTGGAGGGCGAACATCTCCTTTGGCCGTGCCGGGCCCCCTCCCCTGCCCCACGGACACTGGGGGGGTGGCAGGGAAGGGACCTGCGGGCAGATGGCCACGCGCACCTCAATCTCTTCTGACAGCTCTGTGCACCTTTGCTTCGAGTGCAGCAAACCTATACCTGGGGGAGTCCAGGTGTCCCCCACAAGCGGTGACTGGCCCTTGGGAATTGCTTTTGCTGGTGTCCAAGGCATGAAGCTGGGCCACCAGCTCACACTGGACACCAAACCTTCAGATAATCAAAGTCTGGTGAGAAGAAACGTACCTACTCAGGGGACCTTTAAGATGTTAGAGATCTGGGTCTTGAAGTGAACATCAGATCATCCCTCCATCTCAATTTTGGCTTTAGATGTAACCCTTACAGACATAAGCTCAATTATGGACTTTGAAGTTGAGGTCCCTCAGAATCTGGAGGCGAGAAGGAGTCCTGCAGGAGCTCAATGCATGGAGTGGTGGCTTGGGTCATCGTGCATAACCCCTGCCTCCCAGCACGCTGCGTGGATAAGCAGTCTCTGCTGAGAGGACCCAAACATGCCCTTGTGCGGTTATGCAGCCTCACTGCCTTATGTATAACCGACAGCCGCTACGGTGCCGCGGCTTGGAGGGAAGGATGGGGCTCTGCAACAGAGCCACGAGCGACGCTCCGTGCAACGGGCAGGAGCTCAGGGCCAGCGCCGAGGCTGCCGGCAGCGCCCGGGCCCCGGCTGCTGGGGCAGGAGCAAAGGGATTCGGGCACAAGCGGAGACGGGAAGTTCTCTTTGCTACTTGATTATATATTGTGGGAAAGGAGCAGCCCTACCTACCTGAGATAAAGAAAATGAATAAACAAATAAAAACCTGTTTGTGCCCAATATATTGTAACAATCGTTTCAGGACGGTTTTATCTGTGTGAGAATATAACCCTGATTAAACGTGCCAAGGTCAGTGAAAACAAAGGTGAATTGCTGAAGAAATGCAAGTTATTCTAGCTGGGAGTTCAATGGAGCACCGCTCCCCATTCCGCAGGGACGCGGCGAGGTGTCGGTCTCCCCCGCATTACCTCCCATACCTACCCAGCCCCTGCAAAACCTCTTCCCCTGGGTGATCAAGCTCCCACGCACAAAGCGACAGACCGTAGCGGCCAAAAGAGCTGCTACCCGCAACCCTCCTGAGCTCTTCTGCCGGTTCTGCCCATCCGAGACGCGCGTGAGCCGCCAGCGCTGGGTGACAGCCCAAGCACCGGTACCTGCTGGCTGCCCCGTCCAGCGTCCCAGCCTACCCCCAATGCCCACGGCCCAGCTGCCCTAGCGCCCGCCCCGCCTGCTCCCACTTTCCGGAGCCCTGGGAGAGCACATCAGCTCTCCCACCCGGCCTGAGCTCCGGCCGCCTTCATCTCCACCACATCAAACACTGGAAGCAAGGTCCCCTTCCCCGGCGCTGAAGGTGCCGTTCTTCCACCTCGCCATGGCACGAGCCGAGAGGCTGGGGGGCCGCAGACCGGACGGATGCTCGAGGCATCTTATGAGGACGTAGGGTGGGAAAGATGAAACCTTTTACAAACTGGAGCGAAGAATTTTGGTATTTCCTCCAGAAGGTCCAGAAGAAATGTGGCGTCCCCCTGCAGAAGCACCCAGCATCCCAGGCAGCCCAGAGCAGCCGCCCAGCCGGACACGAGCGCTGACGATGTCAGGGTGAAGTCCCCGACCCGCACGGCACCTTTGCAGGCGCTGCCCAAATTCCCGTACCTGCTCCACGCCTTCCACCCCGGGGCCGAGCGAGCCTTCGCCCGCGCCTCGCATGGGGGTTGCTCCTTACTCCCAGTCTCCAAAAATCACCCACCACGGCTCACAGCGGGGCGGCCCCTCGCACCCAGCCCGGCCGCACCCAGAGCGCGTTGGCATCTTACGCTCTGCTTTACCAGAGCCGGTTTGGCCATATGTGCCATACGTGAATCGGGGGGTGGTTTCCTGACCTGAAAAAGCGCGTTTTTTCCACTAAACGTAACGAAAAGCACCACGTGTCTGGGCTCACCGGGGCTGCGGCCCCCCGAGCAGCGGTGCCCGCGCTATAGCCGGGGCGGCGGCGGCCCCGCGGTACGGAGGGCGGGCGCCAGGGGTCGCCCCGGCCGCGGCGCCGCCGCCCGCACTTGTTGCTGTCCCCCGCGCCGCGCTGTGTCGTGATGCACGCAGGGCTGACGTCACCGCTGTCGTCATTATTAAGGATTTTTATTTATTTAATTAATCGGTCGTTTATTTATTTATTTCCGTCCCCGCCGTTTCGCGGCGGCAGGGCCGGACCTGCCCCGCTGGGGCGGCTTCCAGTGTGTCCGTCTGCCTCCGGGAGCAGGGGTCTGCGGAGGGCTTGGGGGGGGGGAAAAAGCCAAAAGAAAGGGGAAGAAAGTGCCAGTCTTGGGGGGGGGGGGAGGCAGGTCCCCGCGGAGCCGCTTTGCACAGCTCCCCCCCCGCCCCGCGGAGCCGCGGTTGTCTGCGCTGGCGCGGAAAAGGGGGGAAAGGGCAGAAGCCCCCCGAACTGACCCACCCGTCACTGACCGGGGTGGGCGAGGGCTCCGCGGGCGCGGAGGGCCGCGCACCGTCGCCGGTTGTAGCGGCATTTACCTGCGGGGCTGCAGCTCATGGGGCCCCGATGGAAACTTTCCGTGCCCGGCGCTGCGGGCGGCCCTTGCGCGGGTGCGGTGCCGGGAGCGAGCCCCCCGGCGCAGCCGCTTGCCCCCGCGGAGCCGGCGATGGCCGTCCCCGTTCCCCCCCCCCCCCGCCGGGGGTATCCGCGCCCGCGGCTCCGCGGCGGCGCCCCGGGCTACCCGCGTTACCGCGGGGTCGCGGAGGCTCCGCGGGACGCGCAGAGCCCGCGTCTGTCCCCGACGTGCGGCGCCGGGAGGGGGGGGGGGCGGGCGGGGCGCAGGTGAGAGGCTGCTCCCCTCCGCGGGGCGCGTAGCCGTCCTGCCCGCTATCGCGCGCCCCTGCGCGCCCGCGGAGCTATCCCTCCCCCCACCCTGCGGTGGCGGCTCCGGCAGCGCCCGGCGGCTCCGCAACGCCGGCACGTCCCGCTGAGCGCTCCGCAGGCGCGGAGGCAGCGCGCCCATCCCCGCCGCCGCGGGACGCGCCTCCCCGCACCCCCTCCCCGCTTTCGTTGTGTCTTTTTATTCCCCCCCCCCCGGCCGAGCCGCGTCTCTCCGCGCAGCGCGGCGGCGCATGAATATTGATGTGTTTATATAATCGATAACCCACTTTCCTCCTTTCCCCGGGAAAAACGATAAATAAATTAAGGACGAGCTGCCCGCACTCAGGGGGCCCCCGGGGCGGCCGGCCGGGCCCACCGGGAGGGAGGGAAGGAGGGGAGGGGGCGGTCGGGCGGGCAGCCCCCCCCCCCCGCTCTCCGCGCCTCTCCGCAGGGCCCGGCGGTGGGAGCGCGGCGGCCCCGCCGGGCGCGCGCGGGGACGAGCAGCGCCCCTCGCGCCGCAGGAAATGGTCTTTATATTAGACATATACAGGCAGGTCCTGTCAGATCCGCAGCGCGCCCGCCCGCCGTTTCGGCCCCCCAAAAATTGCCGGGCGCCGCGAGGGCCCCCGCCGCCGCCCCGCTGCCCCCGCGCCGCCCCCCCGGGCCCCGCCGCCGCCCCGCGGTATTTTTGCCGGGCCGGGGCGAGCGTCGGGGGGCCGGCCGGCGTCGGGCGTCGGCGTCGGCGGGGCGCGGCGGGGCGTCGGCGGGGCGTCGGGGCGGGGGGCGGGCGTCGGGGGGGGGCGTCGCCGCACGCGGCGGGGCGGGGGACGGCGGCGGCGGCGGGGCGGCGCGGGGGCGGCGGCGGCGGGGGGCGGTGGGCGGCGGGGCCGGCTTTGCCCTGCCAGGACCTGCCGGGCTCCATTCACGCCAACAAGTTTGGGAGAATGTTGAGTTCAATCACGCCGGAGCCGCGATGGAGCGCAGCGCACTGCAGGTACCGCGCCGCCCCGCGCCGCCCCGCGCGCCCCGCGCGCCCCGCCCCCGCCGCCGCGGAGCCTCCGCGCCGCTGCGCGCCCCCTCCCCTCCCCTCCCCACCGCCCTCCCGCCCTCCGCCCGCCCGCCCTCCCTCCTCCCTGCGCGGCGCTGCGCGGCGCGGCGCGGAGCCGGCGCTGATGCCGCTGCCGTGTTGTTGTTCCCCGCAGTGGGTCGGCGCCCCGTGCGGCTCGCACGGCCCCTACGTCTTCTACAGGGCGTTCCGCTTCCAGCGCCGTGGCGGCGGCCGGGCGCGGGTCCTCTCCCTCGGCGACTTCTTCTTCGTGCGGTGCCGCGCGGAGGAGCCCGCCTGCATCGCGGAGCTGCAGCTGCTCTGGGAGGAGCGCACCAGCCGGCAACTTCTCTCCAGCGCCAAACTTTATTTTCTCCCCGAGGACACCCCCCAGGGCAGGACCAGTGACCATGGCGAGGTGGTAAACGCAGCGCCGGCCCCCCCCCCCCCCGCTCCGCGCCCGTTCCCCACCTGCATGCCCGGGCTCAGATACCCCCCTGCTCCCCCCTCCCCACCCGCGTCCCCCCTCCCCGCTGTGCGTGGCGGGGCAGCGCGGAGGGGCCGCGCCGTGCCGTCGGGGCGCACCGGTGCGCGCTGCCCGGGAACTTGTGCGGGCGGGGGGGGGGGGTGTCGGGGTGCGGGGCGCCCCCGGCCCGGCGGGCAGCGAAGTGCGGGCGGGGCTCGCCCTGCCCTTCTCCGGCTTCGTTAACAAAAAAAAAGAAAAAAAAAGAAAAATCAACCCTAAAACAGACAGAAAAGGGGGGGGGGGGGAACGTTGGGGGGGATTTCGATATTGTTCGGGGCTTTTTTTTTTTTTAGTATTCGATATGTTTAAGAGGGCGGAAATTACGAAATGGAGGCTGAGGGAGATCAAAAGCTATTGAGCTGGCAGGGACGTGTTGAATAAAGTGATAAATGACAGGTACGGGAATAATACATTCAAATAACTTGCAGATATGCCTGGGCGTATTTCGGAGCCGCCGTGCGGCCGGCGCAAAGACGCTGCGCACCGGCACCTACCGCCGGCGCCCGCGCAGCCCCGCCGCGGCTCCGCGCCCGCCCCGCACCGCCCCGCACCGCCCGGGATGGGGCCGCGGAGCCGCGCAGGTTGCGCCCCCCCTCCCCGCCCCGGGCCGCCCCTTCGCCTCCCCCCCCCTCCCCATCATCCCCGCTCTCTCCCCTAATTTGCTTTTCAAATGTATTGCTCCAGCGCGGTCCGTGGTCTGGGGAGGGGGAAGGATGAGGTACCCAGAAAGGGCTGCCAGGGATGGGGAGGGTCCCCGCGAGGGGCTGGAAACCGGGCGGAGGGGGGGGACACGAGGTGTTTTGGGGGAACTTCTGTTGGAGGTGCCGGGGGGGGGGGGGTGTAGGTACGACGAGGGGCGGCTGTCCACAGGGGCTGCTTTCGGAGGCACGTGTGGCTATAGGTGCCGACGTAGCCGTGTACCCGTACACATGCGTACGCAATCGAGACGCGTTTCAGAGCCACCTTCGCTCGCTGCCACCTCTTCACTTTAATTTTCTGTGCGTGCCACTGAGATAAGGGAGCCTTTTCCTAAGAATCAGGGAGATGACAGTGAGCAATGGATGCTCTGAAATTGCCCGTGGTGACTATTTAAAACTGTGCCTGTGTGTGTCTCGTGTGCGTGTGTGTGTGTAAAATGAAAGATATTTGGAAGGGAGGGGGGGTGGGGAAAGGGACACAAATCATTTTAATACGCCTTAATGATCAGCTCATGTTACTGTGGTAGGAACATCAGAGAAAATTAATCCTACCATTACGAGTAAAACGCTGCTCTGGTACGAGAGTTCTCAGCTGCGTGTACCTTCCTAATAATATGCACAGTTTTATTTATTTTTACATGCAAACACCGCTAGTAATTAGCCGTGTGATTATACTTGTGCATTTCATTGGGGCTTTAACTGATGTCATTCTGCATTATTCAACCATATGAAAACAATTTTCATTTAAGATAATGGCACGCCTTGAAATTATGCAAATGCCGGTCGTATTGTGTAGAATAATTATGACAAATGTAAAGCAGGTAAAAAGTTTCCTAATGCAGTTGTGTTTTACACCCCGGTGATGTCATTTCCCCTCTGGCCTAAGTTAGTCATTCATTAGCAGAGTAGCAGCAGCAGCAGCAGCAACAGCAACAGCTCTGAGTGATACTTCTCTGGCAGGGAGCCTACAGAAACCGGCACTGAGAGCCAGGGCCTAGAGAGGGCAACATAACACTCCCATTAAGAAATGTACTTTGTTTTCACTTACTCCATTAACTTGTTTATAGACATCGGAATGATTTTTTTATTATCGATTTTTAATAGTTTGGAGCGATCCGAATTCCGCTCAGGGACGCACAGGCAGCCGAGAGACAAAAGGCCGGGTGCCGGCGGGCGCGTTGCGAAGCGCCGTCGGGGGGTAATCGGCTTCACCGGCGCGCAGGGCGGCTCTTTCACCTAACTACCCCGCGGTCACGGTCCCTGATGTAAATGACATCCGTATCTGTCCCCAAAGCGGTGGCAGGGCTGCCTCTGGGGTCGCGAGGCTTCCTAACTCCGGGCTGGGCTCCTTCTGCGGGAGGAGATGCTGCTCTCAAGTCAGAGGCGGCTTACAGCCATCAGGGTAGACCTTATTCGTGGCGTGGGACTGCCAAGGGGGTAAAACACCTCGTCTTGCACCCAGGGAGCAGGGATGAAGTAACCGGTGCTTCAACACGTATTGCAAATCTGCGGTGTCCGAGGCAAAGGGCAACGGGGGCGCTCGCTGGCAATAAAATTGTTGGTGAGAGGAGCGAGCGGTCAAATCGCAGGCTTGCGATCGAGCCCACTGGAGATTTAGGCATAGTTGCGAGCAGCTACCTGCGCTAGCGGCACGATTAATAGAAGCAGCTCGCTGCCTGTTTTCCATAATAGCAGCATTGACATTATGACAATATTCAGCTAGTGGCTGCGAGGAGGTATGTAATGCCTCTGTTACTCAGAAATTTCTGATGGCGTATTTTATCTGATTGCCAAATGTTTGAGCTAATCAGCGATAAGTGTAAATATAAGCCTTTTTATAGCTAGTTGAATTCATCATCCAGACTTAAATATAACCCTGACTGCTGCTAAAACTGGATGTTTCCACACGCTGGGGCCCAGACCCAGCGAAGGGTTCAAGCCCAGGTGTGCTTCCACCGAGGTACCCCTCCCTCTGCCTGAGGCTGAGCATCCCCGTAAGCACAGCGGAGAAACTCTCCTTCGTCCCCAGGAGGCAGCCGGAGATTGCTTCCCAGGGAGTCTCAGTGGATGGCAGACGTGGGATGGGGCCGGTCGTGCGCCGCAGGTACCAGCGCTCCTTGCCCCCGATGCTCATCGCATCCCGGAGCAGCGTGCGTGGAGAGGCTGGGACCAGCTCCGGCATCAGGTTCGGACCAGCGGTCTTGCTGCGCAAGAGCAGCGGAGATATTTTTGTGAGAGCGATGGTGCCGTTGGGGACACTGTTAGGTGAGCTAGAAGAGTTTTGCTCTACTTCGCTGAAAACTTTGTTGCTGCTTTAAAAAGACAGGGGCCCAGGTGTGCTGCCTCTCACCTCGCCATCAAGCCCAAAACTGCAGCAGGTGCAGCGCTGGTCGGAGAGTGGGAGCAGCCTTCTTCCCCTTCCCTCCAGTGGGGACAAAGTGCCTGTCCTCTGTTTCTGGGAGGGCCACCGTGTAAATGAGGAAAGCGTCTGTTTTGCCAGAGCAAATCACCACCTTGCCCTGGTTTTCTCGGCCGCTCCTGGGCCAGTGTGGTCCCTCCGTCGCCTCCCGCGTGGAAAGGGAAGAGCTCTGTGACGGCAGGTGCCTCGTGCAGGGCTCGGAGGAGAGTGCTCAGGGGGCTGCGAAGGTCCGGAGGGAGCGGCTGTAAGAGCACGCTGTCGTGCTTGAAACAGCTTCACGGGGTGCGCGTGGAAAGCAGCCCCCCAGCTTTTCCGGTGCTGTGAGAAGTAGATGCCCTGCCCAGTCCCCTCGCGCAGTGCTCTGGGCCCACGGTGCTCAGGGGGTGTGAGGTGGGCTCAGCCCCCGAGCCCTGCAGCCCACGGGGTCCTGGCCGAATCCTCCTCCAGCTCATTTACTCCTCTCTGCTCCGAGGGGTAGCGTGGGGCTATGGAACCACTGACCTTTGCAGAAGCAGTTTTAGAGCAAAATGCTTGTTAGTGCCTTGTATTTTCATGTTTTTAAAGGTGTTGGCATTAATTAGGCTGGGCTTAAAAATATATATCAAAGCTGGGGCTCGTTAAATCCAGGGATGATATTTGATGCGATGTGTACAATTCCTAAAAAACCTCAAATAAGCAATTAATTTACTTTGCGTGGTGTGACGTTCCCTGCGTTGCCCTGTGTCGTGGCGAATGCTGTTTCTGCTGAGGCTGGACTCTCGGTGGGGATCAGCCTTTGGTTCATTCATCAGGAGCTAAGTTTACTACGAACTCGTGTTGATTTCATCTCTTCTCCCAAACTGGGGATCTGATGCAATGCTTTTCGCCTTGCAAATAATCCTTACTCATGCAAGTAATTTACATGAGTAAGCGTTGCTCATACAGAGGAGAGGAGAGAGCTAGTTTCCTGTAATTATTTCCCTAGCACTGTTTTGCATTTTCAGACTAATTGGGGGAAGGAAAAAAAAAAAAAGAAAAAAAAGTCACTCCATAAATATATGTCATTGAGAGTTGCAGAAGAGATTCTTCCAGAAAGTTAAGGGAGGCAGCGGGTTTGTTCTCTCTTCATTTCGGGACAGATGCTCACAGCATCCCTCAAAAGCCTGATTGGTTTCCGAGGGGCTCTCCATGTGCGGAGGTCCTGCCCCAGCCTGTAAAGGTAGCACAGGCTGGCCTGAGCGCGGGTTTTTACGCCGCTAGTGGTTTATTGCCACCCCCCTTGAAAAACGTGCTATTCCCTTTGCACAGAAACAGATTATTTGAAATGAGAACGGCCCCGTTTTAGTCTCCACGGTGTGTGCCTCATGCTCGTATCTGTCAACACTGGTAATGACAACACGTTTCAAACATGCAGATTATGGTTATTAAAGGGTGCTTTAAAAATCATGCTAATAGCATCAATCTCCAATGTACACTTGCTCAAATTAATTCAGCTTTGGAAATCAGGCGCACTGTAATAGCAGTGTTAGAGAAATGGCATTTGTCATAAAATATCATGGGTTTGGTAATTGCGTATCCACTCTGTATATTTTTATCTCTCTCGCCACCAGTAGCATATGCTGGCAAAGGAAGGAGAGGGCAATGATATTACTCAGAGAAGCCACATGTTGCTAGCCATTAGCTGGCAATCTGGCGTATCTGGTCACTTAAGGCAGATTCCTTTTTCTTCTTTTTTCTACCCCCCCCCCCCTTCCCCCTGCTTCCCAGTGCATTCAGACCATAAAATACACCCACTGCTCTCCAGAGTTGCTGTTCCCAGTCTGATCAGTGGCACTAAACATTAAACTCTTGTCTTTGGAGAATAATAGGCCTCACATGGTACACCCTCAAGCATGTTGAGATACTGTGCAGGCTGGAAAATAAAAATGTTCTAATTGTGTCTTTTAAATAAGCATAGGAGTGAATTAATTAGACTATATTTTGTCTTTAGTTGCTTAGTTACACAATAGTATTCCTAAGCACAAGTAAGATAAATTGGCTCTTTTTGTGCTGCTTGTCCCTTAATCATAATTACTGTATTGCTCAGGAGAGTAACGCATACATAGATTTTGCATTTTTAATAATATTCAAACAATATGCGAATGATACAGAAAGTATGTTCTGGTTCAAGCTCTTATATGCATTTATTCGGGAAGAAGTTCTACTGCTATGGGAGCAATATTTGCATTAGTTGCTCAGAGATGTAGTTCTGGGAAATACATAATTGAAATATTCTTGCAATGCTTGTTCTGGCCCTTTCATTCGCATTCAAAATAACAATGCCTTAAGTCTCCGAACAGTCATCCACTCTTGATTTAAGAGCTTTTCTCTTTGTGTGTGTATGTGTGTTCGTGCGTGTGCAGTGTGGGTTCACACCCAGCGTTAACCCTGCAGAGACTAGAGGCTCGCGTGATTCATAGTCTCGTATCAAGTTGAGCTTTTTATTTTGTAGCTAAAACGCAGTCAGAAGGTCAGATGAACACTGGCATTTTATGGCGTTAATCCAATGACCTTAATGCTTGGCAGGCGTCCATGTTTCTATGCGAAGGTGCCAGGGTTATAGATAATAAAAGAGTTTGTTTTCATTTTCTGGATATTTTAATCTTTCTTTGCAAAGCGTAGCCTCGGGTTTGGGGGGCTTGGGGCTGCTCCCGGGGGCCAAAACTTTAATTTCTTCCTGGGTTGTTGAACGTTAGCCGCTAATGATGGGCAGATTGATACAGATACCGAACAATGGAAGGTTCTGGCAAGAAACCCCCTAGACATGCTCAGTGGATGTATGTGAAAATTGGCTCCATTGTTCTGCTGTATGAAAAGCAAGTAAATTATTTACAGATATTTGCTAATTAAAGCACATATTGTTTTACCAGCACAATAGAACACAATATAACAAAAGACAAAAGAATAAGCTTGCATAATTTAAACCTGCTAATGCAATGTACTCCTTGTTAAGAAAAATATAATTATGTAATCTACGAGGAAAGCTTTTTGTACTGTAACTGTAGTAGGCAAAATTAGGAATGAATTGCTTGTCAACTTGCCTAAACTAAAACAACTCTTCGAGATCTGTGAGCTATCTGATGGGAAAACATTTTGACTGAAGCCTATTTTCTCTTTGGTCAGAACTTCTATCTGCGATGACAGATAGAAAATTCAATTTGAACCTCTGCTCGGGAGCGGGAGGAGGGAGAAAAAAACACCCCAGAAATGAAGGAGGAGGCTTGCAGTAGAAATGTCAAGTTAAGCTGCTCACAGCCATCCCTCTGTGCGCTCCATCTCCACCCCGCTTCTGGCCCAGATGTACCAGTATCCCACAAAGCATCCTACAAAAACACAGTGCTGCCCTGCCCCAGGACATTTTGCGTGTCTCGCTTTGGAAATACTGAGCCACGCGGAAAAAGCTGCTTGCTAATACGAGGGAAAGCGAATACCACAGGACTTCACATGCTTCACCTCTGTCCTTGGTCTCCTCTTTTGGGTTTTGGACCCCAGCAGACAGGATGAACGCGTCGGGACGTAGCGTGCTCCATCAGTGTGAGTTTCAGACAGCTATGCGTGGCTGTGCTTAGGCTGGGGAAATAGCGTGGTAGGCTGGGGAAATACCTGTCACCTGAATTTAACGAGATCATTATAGTCCTTTAAAGTAATTAGCGAAGGATTAACAGATGAAAGGTTCAGCCTTGGCCTCTTTAAAATTCTCCCTGCGCCAGGTAAATTCCTGGGCTGTGCGTGTTTCCATTCTCAAGGCTCTCCCTGTAGGTTCACGGCTGGAGAGCGGTGGTCTCTGTAGGTCCCTGCACGCTGGCGTCTCTGGGGAGCATTGCAGGGCCAGACCCCCGCGGTCAGTTCTGCTCCGTGCATCCTTCGGGACACCTCCGTGTCTGGGCTGGGGGATGCACGAGGAGACGGCACCAAGTGAGGCACTCAGGGCAGGGAAAGGGGAAAACAAAGCTGCCCCTGCCCGTGCCAAGCGCTGGAGCCTCTTGAACAGGGCGCTTCCCAGAGCCAGACCTTTTCTATGATGCAGCCACCGTTTTTTAGCTAGTCTGTGATCCTGCAGTCTTAAAAAAACCCCGTATATATGCCCAGTTGACTGCAGGGCCTTCTTACTCTGGAGAAAGTCTCTGAGAGCAAAGCAGTGCTGTACAAACGTTCCCTGCCCCTTAGGGCTGAGCATGGTTCCTGGAGGAAAGCTTGGGTGAAGTGCTGCTCTAGGAGATTACTCTGGAGACCTGAGTTCAGGTTCCTCGGTGACTTTTGGCAAGTGGGTTGGGGCTGAATTGAGATGACCTGGTTTCCACCGCTGTCCCAAAGCCCTGGTAGCATCTGTATGGCAGAGAAGAGCTCTGGACTGTAGACTCTGCTAACAGGACCTTTTGGTTTGACTATGCTGTCAAGTAAGGGTGACGGTACTTTCCTCAAACACCCAGGTAAATGCATTTGGAAATAAGCCCCCTCTGTCCGTTCTCCACCTCTGCAACATGACCTTCCATTCCTCAAAGGGATCTAGAGCAGGGAACCGGATTCCTAGGGCAAGAGCTGCGTTGTTGCACAAGGTACCTAAATCACAAAAAATTCCCAAAAACATGGGATGTAAAAAAAGTCCAGAATAATAGAGGCCTTTATGCCCAAATGAAATATGCAGTTCTATTATCCTCGGTGAATGCAGTCCGTAAGAGTCATGCTGTATTTTTTGCTCCCATGGATAAATGTGTTTTCATCAGCAATGTACTGGGTTGTAAAATATGCATCCCCAGCTATCTACCGTGCTAAAGGTTTCGGTAAAAAGGCTTGAAGATGTTTTCTAATGCAAATTGTACCGATCAGATAAATGACACGCGGTGTCTCCTGTAATTATCGGCAAGAGTTTTTACAGTACATCTCCTGTTTCTCTCTAGGCCACATATTTGATGTTAGGAGACAGCCAAGCAGGTGTTCGACTCGCTCGTGCCCTCCAGAATTCCTTAAATGACCTCTGGAAGCACTGGAGTGAAAACAGTCTCAGCACGTCAAAATTTTGAGATATCTCAGTCGCCGTAATTCTTTTAAGGCTGCCTCGGCGTCTCTAAAATATAAATCTTTCCTAGTTATTGGCAATGAGTGAGGAGTTGTGACGTACCGTATGCGGGTGTGCAATCAAGATGTACGACCTCCCTGTGCTGCCCTGTGACTCCCTGCCTTGTAAGAGTTAATATTTCTTCTAAAAAATAATTATCTGCTTTAAACTAGTCTAACTACCTGACCTCTTTCCCTGAATGTAAGTATTTCAACCATCTGCTGAGTCAGGCAATATAGCATTCTGTGCTTTCAGGAGGCTGTGATGGTTGCTTAGACAACAGTGACATAATATTTAAGCATAACGGCTCTTGAAGATACTGTCCCCTTCTCCCTGGATGACTTCTCTGAGAATGCAAATCTGATACGCTCTTAAAAAACAAGAGAGGGATGAGAAGGGTTTGTATCACCATCTATCTTAACCATCTCCCCATTTCCCACTCGATAGGTTAAAGTATCGTGCTTTGCTCAGGAGTCTTGTAAGATGTGCTAAAATTACAGGCTGGCTAGATATCCACTTTTATAGAAACAGAAGAAAAAGTGCCTCTTTTTATAGTCAGTACTTATTTCTAAGATTTAGGCAACTTCGTGGCTGGGAAAAGCATTGCCATTGGTCGATCAGCGTCCGAAAAGGTGCATCTGAGATA
This sequence comes from Grus americana, assembly GCF_028858705.1. NCBI lineage: Eukaryota > Metazoa > Chordata > Aves > Gruiformes > Gruidae > Grus > Grus americana. Next base: position 34,344,925 of record NC_072858.1, read on the forward strand.
AGTCTCATTCCTGAGCAGAGCTGAAATCGGCGCTGGCTGTTTCCTCCAGCAAACCTCATCTTGCTGTAGCAGGAAAAAATTGCAATTAAAGACTTAACCGCGTAATGGAGACTTCATAAACATATCACTTCAGAGCATAGCTAATACACGATGAGTTCATTTTTGTATAGATATATATACGCACTGTCTGCAACGTGGGTGGTTTTTCATGTTTACACAGAGATATAATTATGAATGACATGAAGGTTATACAGCAGATTTCTTTAATCTTCTAACGGTTTGTTAGTCATGTGTCACCGTGTACCTGGTTTTTATTTATTCAACATCTGTATTCCTTTGTCACGTCGTTGAAAGGGTTTCTGTGGAAGGGCTGCGGCAGTAGGTGCACAGCGGTTGATGCCGAATGGTGACAGGGGCTCCTCCGGCTGGCAGAGCCCTGCAGGTCCCAAAGCAACTTCTGTTGTGACACAGGGCCGTGGGACATTTTTGCTTAACAAAAAAAGGAAAGAGACCCTTTTGTCACCTGCTGCTCTGAAAAAAAAAAAAAACAAAACAAAAATCAAGAACACCTCACGACTCCTAGTTTGGGTCTGAGCGCTTGGAAAGGTTGCTTAAGGATGTGTGAAAGCTTGGCAAGGTGCATCGAAATCCCAGAGCTGATGAAATAGTTGGGTGACCTCTGTTTGGGTGGCGTCGGGGCAGATGACCTCTTGTGTTAGCAAACTGCCGAGATGTGGGGAGGACAGCGGCTCTGGAAGCTGCCCGTGGCTCGGGCTCCTCGGACAGAGGGGGCTGAAGCTACCCGCCACGTTTTGCTGCCTGAGGGTGTTTGTGTGATGAGGCGCTGAGGTGAAAACATATCTGGAGATGCGGTCCTTCGCTGGTGGGATCGGTGTGGGCACGTGGCTGGCTGCCTCTGAACTGGGCCCAAGATGAGCGGGAGCTAAAAGAGTGAGCAGTGAGAGAGAGCAGGTCTGCCCGGTCCCACTCCGTAGGGCAGGATGACCCAAGGCAGGCCTTGAAATACATATATACATGGGGTCATTTTTCCGCTTTCTGGCAAAAAGTGAACTCGGCCTGTGGTGATCACGGGCGGTGCAAGGGGAGGACAGGAGGCCGGTGCTGGTGCGGAGGAGGGCCGGGCGCTCCCGGCGCTGGAGAGGAGCTGCCGCCCGCACCAGGGGCTCGTCCTGTGGCTGTTGCCTCTGCGTGCTGTGCCCAGCCTCAGCCCCGCTTCCTTCGGGGCAACCCCAAACCCCACAGCGGTGTCTTTAATGGTAGGAACAGCTCTGGATTTTGTGGGGGTTTGATGGCAGGGGAGCTGCAGTCACAACAGGTGCGAGACGGGCTGCCTTGGCCCAACAGCCGTGAGGCGGGTGCTGCCATTGCTCGGTGGTGGTACAAGGCCCAGCCTAGCAGCCATGAGCACAAGCCTGCAGTCAGCCGCCCTCCTCAGGCAATCCCAGCCGATTTGGGGGCCAGCCTGGCACCCTGAGGGACTTGGCTGCTGCAGGGGTGATGGGGACGGGGTGCCCTTGGGGACGCAGCCGCTGCAGGGGTGACGGGGTGGCCCCGACAAGGGCCGTCACCCAGAACTGCCTGCGAGGGTGGTTCAGCCGACAACCTCTGTCATGGCGCAGTAACAGCCTGAATTTCTGTTACATTTTGTATTCGTGCAGTCCGCTTGTGTGCTGAGCCCTTCTGTGGTGCTGTTCTGGGCGCCCCTTTGCACCACGATGGCTGTACTTTAAGTCCCAGTGCCATTTTGTGAAGAGCTGAGGGTAGCGCGCAATGACATTTCCTGGCCCCTCGCTTGGGTGTGGGGATGCTAAACACTTTGTGTTTTCATGGCCACGGCCATGCCGCTGCCACAGAAAGCGTGCGGCTAGGGTGTGCTCTCCCCTGCCCCCCGAAAGCCGCCTCTCCCCCTGCCTCTCCGGTTCCCCCCTCGTGGCAGCCTGGGCAGAGGCAGCAAGTGCACCGGCATTGCTTCCCCCTTGTTACAGTAGGGTGGTTTTTTTTCTTCCCTTTTTTTTCTTCCTTTTTTTTTTTTTTCCTGTGTACACATCATGTGCGTGTGTGTGAAGGTTGTATTCTCGAAAACAAGTTTATTCATTGATGATGTAATAGTGATTGTACTTTTCTTTTGGTTAATAAATTGTCTGCTCAGCTTACTTTGTATGCCAGCCAAAATTAGTCATACCAGTTCTTGGAAAGGATATGAAGAAACTAGTAATTGAAATCATAATCATTTGATCATGAGAGCTATTTGGAAAATAATATTTTACCCAAAAACACGTCTGATCTCCAAGTCAGGTTTTTATTAAAACGGCTGCTAAATAGATTTCTCTAGTGTGGAATATTAGAAATTGTGTAGTAGCTGGTGATGGTATTCAACATCCTAAAAGAGGACTTCACCCAGAAACTGCTGAGACTGTCTGCAGGCAGGCTGATATTTATATGTATTTTACATTTTTTTCCATCCTGACATTTAATAATCACCATGTAATAGCTATAAAATGCATAGCAACTACAGCTTTTTTATTTCGAGTGGATGGTGTAATGAAATTGGGTGAAACCATCCATTGAAATTGTACTTTGTAGTACCCAACGCTTGTTTACAAAGTATTGACGTTTGTCATAAACAGAGATTTAAAACATCACCATTATTGTTTGTTGTTTGGTGGAAGCTCTTATGCTGTGCAATGATAAAGGAAAAGATTTTATTACAAGGTTGCTTAGCATATGAGCATGCCATTCATTTCTGACCAAATATTTGTTATTGCACTAAATGTAATGAAGGTGCCTGCTTATAAAACAATTTTGTATTATATAAGGGAGAGTGGAGTATCAGATCTGTTTGTTTTTTTTTTTACCAGAGATACTTCAGGTTTTGTATTGTGTGTAACTTATCACAATAAAGCTTTTTTTTTTTTCTTCCCCTATTGAGCAGTATTTTATTTCCTGAGGAATGTGTTCAGCGGGGGGAAAAAAAAAACACACAGAAAGAATCAATCATGCTTTTCTCTTTGTTTAATAACTAAAAGAATTTTTCTCCCTTTCGCAAATACTTGTGTTTATTTGAGAGAAAAATTGGATTCTGGTTTATTTATTTCAGGAACCTGTAACCTTATTTAGCGCTAGAAATGTGCGGTGTGGAAGGTGTGGTGTGCAGCCAGCTCTCATTACAACATAAATTATTTCTGCTGTTTTAACTAAAAATGTGGAGTGTATCTTGCTGGATGTGTGTGTATGTTTGTTTATTTTTTGAGGCTTTCTTGAGCCCTTGCTCACTGGAGTCAGCTATAATACATTCTGCTTATTCATCATGACTGAGAGGAGTTGATTGTTTCCTGGAAGGATAAAATTCAGCAATTAGAGCTGTTTAATTCGAGTGTATGTTCTGGAGGCTAAACTAAGTTTAAGTGCTTTTCTTAGAATGTATGTTTAAGAAGGGGAAAAAAACTACAATTCTGATCTTGAAAAAGGTTTTAAGAAACATGAGAATGTGCAAGCTTCTTTTGGTGGGAAGCACATAACATTTATGTAGTATTTCTTTTGGGATTACATCACAGTTTTATTTAATTTTTAGGACAAAAGTTAAATTCAATATTTGTGTATAAGCCAAGGGAAAATGTACCATAAACAGAGGAATTTTCTGGTGAGTCAGAGTTCCAAGAATCTGAGATTTACTTAGTCCATTTATTTCAGGACTAGCTATAACCATTAGTCATCCAGCCATGAATTTTTACATTTGCAGCTAATTGCACCTAAAAAACAAACTTTCCCTCAAGGCTTTGGGTTATAGAATGTGATTTGGCAACCTGCATTTCAAATGTCTTTTAGGATCATTGCTCCGGTCCTAGAAATTGTCTCTAGATCATGTGTATTTGTTTCGAGTAAACAACTAATAATTTCCACTTAGGTGGCAGGAGGAATAAATGAAGTACTAGCTTTTCTGTATTACAGAAAAATTAATCTGCCAACAGCAAGATAGGCTTTTCCAATAGCCTGGTGGCAGGGGGCGGCGTTACGGGTTTATCTGTCATCGTGGAGCCCCGCATGACATGTCGTATTCTCGTTTGACCGCTTCTTGCAGGATGAAGTTATTGCTGTTTCAGAGAAAGTTACTGTGAAGCTTGAGGACTTGGCAAAATGGGCACAGTCCGATTTCTCCAAGTGGAAGTGTGGTTTCCGGGCTGAGCCGGTCAAGCCGATGGATGTGGGGAAGAATGGGCAGAAGGAGGCCTTGACGAGATACAGACAATCCACGCTCAACAGTGGCTTGAACTTCAAAGACATCCTGAAGGAGAAGGCTGACCTTGGTGAGTATCCCTTACTTTCTCCCGTGGGGAGGGGCCCGCGGGTGAGCGTCTTTCGAAGGCGGATGAACCTGATCCTGCCAAGCCATCGCCGATTCCCAAAGGTATGTCTGTGCTTCAGGCGGAGGTGTGGTGATGAGATACCTGAGCGGGATGGGTGGTGGTGGTGACCTCATCGCAGGCTTCTTCAAGATTAGCGTGGGGTAACTCTGTGGGGTAACTACCTGGCTGGTCCGTAGACACGTCCCTGAGCGCTAGGCTCAAACCCTGAAGATGCGTGCACAAGTAATTGTCAAAGGCTCTCCCTGGGGCTCTACAGGCCTGGGGCTCAGGTCAGAGCTGTGCATTGTGGGCAGAGGAGCCTGAGACATCTTCCCAAGGCCTCCTCCAACGGGCAGGGTTAAGCAAAGGCCTTTCCCTCCTTGTGTCCCATCTTCCCAAAGTGCAGCATTGTCATCTGCTTTTGGCACTTGTCCTGTCTCCATAAGGTGAGCCTTGTGTCCTGTTTGTTAGGGAGATAGATATCCCTTCTGTAGCCTTCTACAGTGTTTCCTAGTGAGCTTTATGTTACTGTAGGAAATGGTAGCTCTGCTACCTTGGATGGTTGCAGACAGGCTGGCAGCTCTGGGGCTGCTTTTGTACCTCGCAGACACCTACACCTCTAAATACTGTGGTGGGAGTTCAGGGTCCGAGGGAGATGAGTCTCCTGTTGGTAAACGTGCCTGTTTGCGGTATTAGGACGTTGGATGCGTAATAGCTGTCAGAGGTGGCATTTTGAAGTGCATCCCACGGACGTTTCTTTGCTGTATCAAGCTTTTAACAAATGTTCCAAGTTTGAAGAGCATCAAATTTAGGTTGTAATGGGTGGAAAGGTAAGAAATTAAAAGCTAAGGCTGATGCATGTGAGGAAATGCTTTTGTACCTATGTGAACAGGAGATGCAGGGCCAAGTTCAGTTTTATAATGGCACGACTATGTTGGCATTGAAGCCAAGTTACACTAAGCTGAAGATCTGTCTTGGAGGATTTATCTTCTGCATCTTGTTTTTTCTGATCCTATCAAATGGTGAAGTGATTTTGTCAATCTTGCGTTTCACCATTAGATATGTAGGTTGGAAGATTAAAGTACAATTGGAAGTTGATCTGATTTTTCATTACATCTCCAGGGAAAAAAAATAACCCGTGCAATTCTTTTTCGTTTCCTTTGCGTTACTGTGTGGTTTCTTCTGGTTCACAATTACATGCAGTAATTTTGTCTGCTATTGCCCTGGCATCTTCTTTGCTCACTACGTCTATTTGCATTTGTTTGTTGTGTCAAAAGAATCTTAATGTTTTTCAGACAGAACTTTTGTGTGTTAATGTTTTCTTGGTTTTGTTTTTAACAAACAAAAAAACCCTTGTGGTAAGTTATGAAATTGCTATTATCTACTCTAGGAGCCAAAGAAAATTATCTTTAAGCCTAAAGCCTTTGAAAGTAGGGGTTATACTGAAAACGCTTATGGAATGCAAACTATATGGTATAATTTTGATAACCCACATTCTGATGTTGCTCATTTTCGGTTGGTGGCTCTGGCTTTCTTATTGGGTCTTTTTTTTTTTTTTTTCCTCCAGTAGAAAAGGGTATTTTGATTAATGTTTGATTATGATTGCCTTTATCTTCATCATGACTGGTTGATGGGAATGAAAAAAAGGTTCAGGAAGACCTATAGCTGATTAGGCACGTTGATATAGACAACTGATCTAGCTTATGAGAGGCAGTCCAAGAAATTTCTTAAATCTAGTACTAAGATGATTTTTTCCTATTTGAAAGACCCAAGAATTTAAGTATATTTTGCTTCATGGATCTGAGAAGGACTCAGAACTGTGATCTTCATTGCTTGTGAAACAGCCCTATTTGGTTGTGTGCTGTAGGCAACCCTTGAGCTCAGGTGTTTGGCTTAACTATGGGATGGGATGGAGGTTTAACACCCACCAGGTGAAGATGATTTACTTCTCATTCTGAGTGGTTGGTCAAGGTTGACATCGTGCTCTGGGAATTGTCGTATCCCTAGTTGTGGGCAAAGGCAGTAGCATAACGTGCAGTGTCCAAGGCGCAGAGATTTGAGCTGCCGGTGTTGTATCTTCTCTGCTGTCAAAGTGGCAGGTTTAGTGCCTGTTACGACGTGTGCCCACAGACCTTTTCCAATACTCAGCATCTTGCCAACAGAGCAACGCTCAGCTGCAGTGATCAAAGATTTACTGGCAATAACTTCTCCAGCACAATGGGACGGGGTAGTTTTTCTCTTAAAATAGGGTTGTAAACTGTGAGGCAGTGGGGTGTGCTGTCATGTAGAGGTCCCTCAGGTGAGAGCATCAGCACAGCTATATTAGCAAGGTTAATCAGCCCAAATGGAGAGGTGATCTCCTGCACATCCACCACTTCCCACCACCGCAGCACCAGTCCCCTCCTCATCAGGTACTTGGTGCTATGCCCATGGGGATGTTTCACGGAGGGCTTCCCCACAGGGCAGAGTGGGGTGGCTGTGACGGGGCAGACCACTTTGTACAGAACTTGGATCTGAAGGGAAGAAATCCCTTCTTGTGCTAGTCTGTCTGGCCATGCATGAGTCCGCTTGTGACATTTAACCCTGGCTGTAGATGAGGAAGTTGCTGAACCGGGTGTTGAAAAGGCCTAGATAAACAAGGTGATCTCCTGGACCACTTTTCTCCTATGAAACGGCATGTTTCCATTGCAGAAAAATCCCATAAAAGTGAGTAGATTCTGAAATTTCTCCTACTAGATGTTTTTGAACCAAGCTGTAGAAGGTAGTAGGAAATTATATCCCTACCAAAAAGCTCAAAAAAACTTCACAGAAGAAACAAAATCAGTTTTCACACACTGTCCAGGAGTGGGGAAGGGTGGGGTAACCTGGATGAAATGGAAACATGGCTGATACAGAACCACAGAAGTGGCACTGTGCAAACACACTTAATTAAACACAGCGCTGTTAGGAGCAGGGCAGCTTTAAACAATAACCGGGCAAAGCGAGGCCTGGTGTGAGCAGCATATACCCCTGTACCATACGCTCTGTGGCACTCGTGTCGCCAAAAGTAAGGCAGCACCTGGTTAATCCACAACCTGGAGAGACCATGCATCTATAATTAAAAGTTGACCCTAATTCAAATTCAGAAGTTCTGTCTCCTTTTTTGTTCTCTCTTTTCCTCTTTTTTCTTCTTTCTTTTCTCTTTTTTCTCTTTTTCTTTTCTCTTTGCCTATATTTGCTGCAGAAACTGGTTTTTTTTCTGTAAAATGCCATTGTTTTTATCACTAGTGAATTATGCAGAACTTTTCCTTAGGACTGTATTAAATAAAAGATCTAGCAATGGTATTTTTTTGTGCGAGCTTCAAGATTTCAGCCTGAAAAATGATTTTTAAGAATTATTTCTTTTGCCTCTTGAGGTATTTATGTTATACATTCTGTGCTTTTCTACAAATATGTCAATATTGAATGCTAGCAGTTTAGGTCTTAAGACTATTTATAGCTTTCTGAATATTTCTTTCAAATGTTGAGAAAAATAAAGAGTAACAACAATGCAGCATATAAAAATAGAGTTGCTCAGGAATGTATTATTCATAATGAACATGAGAACCTGTTTTTCCAGAAGAATTGGTCTGATTAAATCATTCACTACTAAGGCCGCTAGTTATTTATTTTTGTCTTTAGAATTATTTAGGGGATTTTTCTTTGTAATAAATGGACTTGTATACCCATATTTGGTAAACGAGTGGGAAGTCACCAAATGAGGAATTATTTCATTTTACAAAATTTTTAGCAACCAAGCAATGTAAACACTATCGGTTAAATATGGCAAAGTTGCATATTTGTATTCCTTGGGCTATAGTTCGAAAAAAAATTCAAATTATTTTATATAACACTGCTTCTTACAGACTTCCTTTAAGTGAAGTATGAAAGCTGCAGTGTAAGCTTTATTGGCCTATAAATATGTCATTATAGTTGGACTACATTTATATGCTTTGGATTGTTGTTTAAGCCAAGAAAATATGTCTTTACAGGTTGACTTTTTATTGAAACCCTTTGAGGCATACAACAGAATGTATTTTAGGCCAAGGTTATTAAAACAGCATTTTCATTTTTGCAGCAGACTCATTGTCAATTATGCTGCCACAAACTGTCTGTGGATAGGCAGTTATGAATGGTTTCATCTCTAAATGTGTCTTTAGAAAAAGAAATAAAAGATAGAGGAGTCAGAGCTGAAATTGAGAGAAGAGACTGAGGGGAAAATGACTGAATTTAGTGCTCACCGGCTGTGTTGGTTTGGGTTAGGCTGGGCTGCAGCACTGCCTGGGTTTAGCCGAGGAACAAATGGTCCCTGTGCCAGGCTGGAGAGGTGGGAGCCACTGCCGCCCCAGCCGGGCAACCTGCATCCCTCTGGCTCACGAGGCTGTCGTGGCAGAGCTCTGGGTTTGGTCCCCCAACTGGCATTACCACTCCTTTATTCGTCCTTTATCAGTCTTTTATCGTGCCAGGGTGGGTGGTTGAGGTTGCTGCGCTGTGGGCACTCCCGTTCCTGCACCAACAGCGTTAGTAATGGGGATGAGCAAGTTCTGGTGCTTACTGATGGGGTTTTTGCTGCAGTTACTGCTTTTTTGTTTGGGTCCAGTGAGGGGGAACCCAAAGAAGATTTAGCAATCGGTCCTGTCCTGCCTTTCATTCCCCAGTCATGCACTTGGGGGTGTAGAATCTGGATCTTTGTTCTCTGTGAAATCCAGGAAAATCAAGTACTGCAGCTAGCTGAGGTTTATATTTTAGCAGTCACCCTTTTCCAATCCATAGGTGGTTTTCCAACGGTTGTTTCCTGCTTTGCTCTTTTGAACCCTCCAGCAGAGCTTGCCGGGCAGGGTCTGGATGCTGCAGGACTGGCTCACTCTCTCATTTCCTTCTCTTCTTTACTAGTCTCATAATTTGCATGGCTTCATCTGGGAGATCCCAGCTCCTTGTCGGATCTTGTGTTGCCATATAAATTGGCTGATCTGTAGCAGATTGCAGTGAATTCGGGAGGAGAAGCAGAGCAAGGATGACCCCTCAGTGCCTAGGAAGCCACCATGCTCAGCCCCAGCCGGCGCTGGGCTGCTGCATGGCCTTTCTGATTTCACTTACCAGTGGCCTTGCAACAGGCATGACTTCTCCAGATGAAGGTTATCAAGTCATAATGTAGTCAAGCTATAATATTATCGAAACTGATAATCTGCAGCTGTAATGTGCTCAGACACTTGCGGTGACTTCTGAACTGATGCCGACTCTCCTTTTTCATTGTTTGTCGCATGCTGCTGAGTTCAGGCTCGCCTGGCTTAACTTGATGCAATAATTTTCTGACCAACTAATTGTTAGCTATTCAGAGTACAGCTACTTGGGATACTTTGTGCCTAAGTCATGCCTTTAACTGTCTTCCCCTCCCCTTCTTCTCTGTTTGTCTGTACTCTTTGCCTCTTCCTTCTGCCTTCCTGTCCCCATTGCCCTAGCTGAATGCCATTTTGATCTTGATAAAGCTCCTGTAAGTGTCCTATTATCCCATTTTCCCCTCTCTGCCCTTGTGCACCGTATGTGGTTTTTTGTATCGTGGGTCAGAGTGACCTCTCTAACTCATTTTAACCAGCCCAACACATAACAGCTCTTTTGCCGTAGATGAGGCTATTACATGACTTGTCTGTTGTGCTCCGTGGAGCCTGAATGGAGGAGGACGGCTCCCTTGGGAAAAAGGACTGTGGCCTGGCATTTTCTTCTGTGTTGTGCAGCTCCTAGCACACGCCAGCACCGCTGCAGCAGAACGAGAGCACCGGCAGGCTGCGGAGCAGCACTGTTGGCATTGCTGTTCAGAGAGGCCGTGGACCAGGAAGGCTTCCTTTGGTTGTACACCTTCTTTTGGTTTAATTACCGCTTACCTTCAGCGTTAACATGTTTGGAATTGGAGATAACCTGAGGTGCTGAGCAGACAGACAATTTTGTCTGGCCTTGCGTGAAGAGGGCAAGATAAATGTTTATTTTTATTATTTGTCAGCTAGTTGGTTTAAGATAACTAATGCTTGTTGGCTTTAGTTGCTGACTGCCTTTTAACTGTGATGTTGTTGTTAGGTCAATAATCCCCAATAATCCTGTGATAATGACATATTTGCTCCTGGAGGGAACCCTATCTCCAGTAGCATTTTGGGGCTCTCCCTCCTCACTTGTCCCTCTCTCTTGAGCCGCTGCTGCTCTCCTGTGCACCTTCCCCAGCCTCCCTGGGAAGGGGTTGGCGGGGTCCTGGGGAGGTTGTCTGTAGCCACCTGGTCCTTCCTGAGGCCACGTGTTTGCCTGAGCAATGCTGGGATGATTTAAGCACTGTTAATTTCTTCTTTTCTCAGGGGACAGCCTACTTCATTACAGAGGAAGTGTATGGGGGTGACAAAAACATTTTATTATGCAACACTGGCTATGGAAGCCTTTCATTCGCCACTGGATTGTGTTGAGCCTAATCTATTTGTGGCTCTTGAAAGGAGTGTTAATACCACACATCTCAATCTTCAAGCGTGCCTTATCAAAGAGACAAAATTTGGATTTCTTCTCAAACTTTGACCTGCCTTTGAGCTCTTATAGAAGGGGGTGGTAGCTTTGCCCTGGGAATTGAGGAGGTGGGTATTTTGTTCTTTGAAATGCAGAAGATCTGCCAAGAAATGTAAACAAAATCCCACGTAACTTCTCTCTAGGTAGCCCCTAAATCACAGTGCCTGTTCCCCACCCCCAGCAGTTCCTGCAGCAGGAGCAAGCTAACATGATTATCAGAATTGTGCTGATAGCAGTTGTCACTGTGTCAGCATTTTCAATTATGTATTGGTATGACAGGGCACTTTGTCGTTGGTGTAGAGCACAGCCATTTGCAACTGCAGTGCTGGTCTGTTCAGAAGCATCAGGGAAGGAATCGCTGCTGCAAAACAGGAGAGGAGGAAGAGTTAAATTTTATTGCCTTGTGAAGCTAGAGGGAACTGCCCCACGTTCTCCTAAAGCCAAAGTTACAGCAGTTTGCCCCATCAATAAGAGTTTTGTTGCAGCCTCTGGTTGGAACAGGAGTAGCCTACATAATTACAAAATAAGTAGATAAAAAGTAAGGACCATTCAGAGATGGTGTCAAAGCGGCCAGTGTAGGACAGTGTCCCTTTAAAAATGTTTGACGGCTTTTTTTATTTTTGTCTGTTTTTAGCACCGAGATTGACCTTGCCAGGCTGTGTAATAACCCACATGTGTCTGCTCTCCAGGATTTTTTCCCTTCTAGTCACTGTTGGATCTTGTGTTTAATTCTTACTGACCATGAGGTTTTGTTCCAGTAACTGAAAACGTGTGCAGTGCTGCTGTGTTCTGAATTTGACTTTATCTCAATGTCTGCTTTTTTTTTTTCTTTCTTTTTTAACTTTTTGGTTTAGAGGGTGCTGTTTTCCTCCCCAGCTTTCCCTCTAGTTTCCGTCCCTGCCCATATTGTTTCTGGGTCCCAGGGGGACCCAGTTTGGGACGTCTATTGTTTTGTGTCCCTGCTCTTTCCTTGCCCAGTGCCATGGAGGGAGGTGATCAGCGGTCTCCTCTGTGTGCCATGGTTGCTGGTTAGATCTGTCGGTCCCTCATAGATCATTGACTCCTTTTTCCTGCAGTGTATCCTTTCCATGCAGTCAGCCAAAAATTGGCTGAGTACTGAGATCTGTAAACTGAGCACCTATATAATGTTGTGGTATAGTTGGGTGGGCCCTGAGGATGTCCTCTTTTTCCTGCATGGCTGCTTTCCTGTGTTGTAATTCTGCACTGCAGGAGCCCAGGACTTGGAGTCTTGCGGTCATCTTTGACTCCGAGTGCTCCGTTAATCAAGTCGAAGCTGTCTTTGTACCAGCTCATGAATCATTCTGGCTTGCGACCTGTGCTGCCGTGCTAAGATGCTCAGGCTCTTCTGCGGGTGCTGTTGACACCATGGCCAGATCTGGGTGTCAGTTCCCTTCCAGAGGGAGAGGAAAGAAGCCAGACCCAGCTTATTCAGTACCTCCCTTCCAAGTCGCTCTTCCAAGTTGCCTCTTAATCACTCCCGTGCCCAGAAAGTCGCAGTGTGCTTTTGTTTACAGGCACACTGCAACGTGCCTGGCCTGTCATCATCTGTCTTCCTAAGTAACTTAGTCCAGTTCTGACTGCTGTGTTGCAGAAAGGCTAGTGCTTGTTCTCTGAGATAGAATATTCATCATCTTGTAGATGACCTGTCTCGTGCCATGGGGTTTGGTCAGAGAAAGCATCCTTTGTGCATCTGAAATTGAAGGAGACTTGCTTTTTCTCCCCTTTCTCCTCTTTTCACAAAATCATTTGCTGGGACAGAGGCAGCAAAAGCTGGGCTGCCCCTCAAGCTGCGTGGGGCTGTAATGCCAGCAAATGGCCACGTTGGCATTTGTGGGGACCTCAGCAACAGGAGGTTCATGCTTCTCTTTGCTGGCTTGGTGATCTTTGCATGATGACGCCACTGATAGATGAGGGTGTTTGGGAAGGGAGGGGTTAAATCTAGTATATGTATAAATTGGAGTGCAGTTTGTGGGACTGGGTGACAGAGAAAGCGTATATTTAAAAAATGTAACAGCATGAATTGTAACTTGCCAGGTAGGTTTTGTATTGGAGAGCGTTGTGGCACAAGCTTTATTTACTTCATTTAGTAAAGTCTGTAGCATGTAAAATAAGTTCCTCCTTAATTTTACTGCTAATAATAATTTGCTTGTAAAAATGAATCCTCAGCACTGTAAACCTTCAGCTTGGGTCTCTCTTGCTCTGTTACATTGTGAAGGACAAATACTTAAGGCCATAAAGAAGCTTTTGTTAGTGATAGATATTGTGTATTATTTTAGCAGGAATATATTTCAGCAGCTTGTGAAAAATCAAGGTGAATTTTTACATCTGCGCACTGCTGCATAATTGATACATGCAGAAGCTGAAATTCAAAATAAGCTTCTAGAAGAGCACACATTTGATTTTCCTAAACATTTAAATATATGTATCACACCCTCATTTTAAGATGCCGGTTAATGACTTTATGAGCATGTTGGCAGCCAGACCATTACATGTGGTTTGAGAAATGTGTCTGGATATGCTTGGTAAGCAGTATTGTTCTGACAGTGTACTAAAGGCCATCTTCAATTTGACTGTGCTCTACTTTGTTATGCTGTGAAAGAGAAAGATAATTCAGCAGAGCATTGTGCTGTCGGCTGGAGACGCCACACTTCAGAATACAAATATTACTAAGGATAAATGAATCATTAAAAGAACAGTAGCATAAAATATCTGATGAATGAACTCCAGGAGTCTCCGCTGGAATAAATTTCGCATTCACGGACAGTACCATAATATGTGAAATAATAGTATCAGTTCTACATTCAGATGCCAAAAACATTTATGGACCCAGAATAATTGTGAATTACAAGGCTATAAATACGTAGAGGGGATTTGGTGATATCATAATAAACCATGAGAAAGACGCTAGGCTGGTTTCTAATGTTACCAGAACCTTGAGATATATTTACAACCTTGTCCACGCTCCTGCATTTTTAGGGGGCAGTTCTCCTCTGACAACACGTTCGTCATTCCCATTAGTGCCAAGGGGAGTTATGCATGTGTGTCATGAGTGGAATAGATCCCCACATGTTGTACAATTCAAGGATCCTATAACAAATCGAAAATGTAATTTAAGAAAAAAGTGGGAAACGTTCCCTCTCCTCCTCCTCTAAGTTCCCTCATGTCCCGTTCTGCTCCTGTGAATGAGGCTAGTGAATGAAAAATAGGTAAAGGATGACAAGGTAGCTGCTGTGTTCCTGAACGTTTTATCCACAGCTGCATCATTTTTTTCACTTCTTATTACTGAGAAACAAAGCAACCAAAGCCCAGATGTTCTGGTCCCAGGTTTCTTTAAAGTGCAGGCTAATGCATTTTAAAAGCCTGTTGTAAATACCCAGGGAAGGCTGGGACTGTCATCCCGTCCACCGAAAGGAGGCTTCGCTGTTGTGATACCAGATCTGTGCCTGATAAGAACAGTTAATTAGGAACTGGGGCCGAACCTGATGCGATATTCAAGAGCATGTTCAGCTTTCAGCATGTCCCACGTCACCCATTTGTAATTAAGCCTGGTGTCCCTTGCCTTCCGGAGTTGGGGCAGTGACAGAGTCTCCGCAGGTACTTAGTGTCGGCTCACACATCTCAATATTAGATGGGTTACAGCCCCAGAGCTGCAGGACCCCTTCCTCTCCTAGCGGCTTCCCCCAGCCAGCTGTACAGTGTTACTGGCCTCATCCTTGCAAGTCATCGGCAAAATATGCATGTTCAGTGCAGTGCAGAGCAAGTCTGCTCAGTAATTCCACATTCCTTAGCATTGCAGGAGGTCTTCCCACTGACCAAGCTGCAGTCTTTCTGCTCATCCTTCTCGCAGAGTTACACTCCTGGCTGTACATCCAACCCTTCCAGGGCATTTGTGGCATTCGCAGGGGGAAGGGTCTGTGGCTTGGTTGATGTCCTTCCACACGGTTCCTGTGTTACTTTTTGTGTCATGGTAGACTAGCCCCCTGACATCAGCAGGTGAATCACATCCTTGAGATACATCCTGGACCTTCCATCCTTGTCAGTTGATGAAGCCAAGAGAAGATAATTTCAGGACCAAAAAAATAACAACAGTGAAGTGGTCATCAGCAAGACGGGCTCCTTGTCAGCCTTGTAAGTGACTTTAGGCTGTAACACATGTCAGTGGTAGGTCCTCGCCCAGCTAGTCACTGAGCCTGGATTTGCTTTGATCACCCCCAGTTTATTTCATTGTCTTTCTCTCTTGGATTCATGCATGTTTTGCTATAGCAAGGTCACAGGATTATTGATTATTTGGTTTTAGTTAATTACTGGTGACTTTAATGTGATATTCTTAGCAGTATCTGTGTGAGCTCTCGTGGCAAACCCAGTAGACAGCATGTAATGCGGTCTTAATGCATGTGTTTTCTCTTTAATTATTTTAAAACCACAGTCTCCACTTTTCTTTCACACTAAGTATTTCCAGATTAAAAGCTTTGTGGGATGAAAATTAAATGATAAGGTACTATAAAAATCTGTTTCAAGAATCTCAAATGTTTCAGCTCCATCTTTATTTTTAGTTTTCTCGCTCACTGAATGACCCTTACTTGTGACAGTGTATGTCACTATACACTTCTAGTTTTGGTGCATGGAGAAAATAACTGAAAAAGTCCTTTTATGCTTGTGTTTTTAATCTTCTATTCAGATACATAAAAATGTGGCCCCATAAGTTCTGTGGTGCAGTAAAAAAAAAGAAAAAAATAATTTTGGCAGTTCAAATGCAGAAACTAAAAATAATTTAATCTGCAGTGTGAACATAGTTTCATATTTATACTAGCATCTGGCCTCAGGAATTGAATACTCCATTCTTTAAATAGCTTCACTCTGGCTCTTGAATGCTTTGTGACTAGAACATTACCCTACAGTCATACACCTTGTTTACATATTTCTGTTAAAAGGCAAAAGAACTTACAGTACTTCAAAACATCGGTACAAGCTCCCTCCTCCCCTCTCGCCTTGGAAAAGAGAAGTTAAAAAGAAAAAAATGAAAGAGAGGTCTGAAAGTGCGTTTTAAATTTAGTTCTCTCAGTTTGCTGCTGGGTACATATTTTACTGTCACTTGTATTAAAAACTGGAAGAAAAATTTTCCAAAGAAGTGTGCCATTCCAGATGCCCAACAGTAGTCAAACACAAGTTTGTGTACACTTTGTTTGTATGTTTGTTTTTAATCTGGCAAATGTCTTTGTCTTTAAAAGCACAGCTCAGAGGCAGTGGATCTTTTTTGTTACCCATATGGTAGAAATAAGGAGGAGGTCCCTGCAAAGGAAAAATATCGGAATAATGTCATAAAAAGGTAAACACTATAAACGGGTGGCTAATGATTAGCTTTTTTGCAGTCTTTAGGGACAAAGTGTCTTTTTATAGTTTTATGATCCTTGCCCAGCCTGACTTCAGGAGGAATTGCATTTTCAGAATTATATATTTGAAACTTCAGCTAAGCTTTACAAATTTAGTAGATCCCTATTTAGTGTCTGTTGGTGAATGTAAGTCCAGCCTAATATTCTTACTGCTATTTTTTCATTCACATGTCTTGAGGTGAACCTAGGAGCAGAAGAGAAAATATCCCATTTTTAAACCTTAATCCAGAATCCATTCGTATGAGTCACTAAAACAAAATCATAGTGGTTTGGCTAAAAAAGGCTTCATGTCCAAAGGGAACGTTCCTTAAAATGCTGGCACGTTTCCCACAATGTTTCTTGAATGCGTTTTATGTGTTGTCTTTGTGCTATTGTAAAACATCAAAGATTAGATCCTGTAGTTATGTGTGTGGGAGGCTCCTGGTATTTCAGTGGACTGGTCAGCTTGAAGGAGGGCAGGGGGCTTGCTGCCTTGGGAGGCGCTCAGCCCCCTGAGCTGCCTGCTCCGCTCCGTTCCTCCCTTAGGAGAGCCTTCCAGCTCAGGTAGGGAGAACTTGAAGGAGTATTTCTTTTTCTTGTGGTAATTATTCAATGTGTGCCACGGACTTAGGCTTGCTGCTGCAATGCTCAGTAGCAAACCTTGCCACAACCTGAGTGACAGGAAAATCAGGTCCTGTGTGCCCTTGTGAAAAATTTTGAGGGAGTTATTTTGGTTTTCCTACTCGGCTATTACATCCTTCAACAGGAAAAGAGCCTCTGGGTTGATCATCCCACTTGGGTTTTGGGTGGTCAGTGTCATTTTCTGTAGGCTTCAGACTAGAGTGGGACGTGTGAGAAGGTCAGTGCCGAGGCCGTACTCTGCCATGACCTCCTGCTTTGATGCTCCTGTGGCAGAGTGAGAGAGAGGTGGTACAATGCTGGAATGGGAGCAAGGACAAGGATTGCTGGAGGTAGCAGTAAGGGCTGCTTCTCTACCTTGCCACTTGGGTGTTTGGGCGTGTATGGTTTGGGGTTCCCCCGCAGGGAAAGTTGTGTGCTCAGTTTTTACTTTGTTTTTTTTAGACCTGGGCCCTCTGACTTGCATATAATGAATGTGAATGGCCCAGGACTTAGCCTTTCATGATTTCAGATAACCATATGATTCCAAGGCACAAAACATGATTTATTGGGTAAAGCCTATTTAATATCTTAAAAGCATAGAGTAGGAGATCAGATGTGAGCGTAGCAGCCTTAAAATATATTCCCTGACAACATACTTAAGAACATTTAGGTCTATATGAAATACACAGGAAATGAGGCGAATTTTGTCCCTGCTATTTTGATGGCAGGGTGTGCAGGAGAGATGGAGAGAGTGTGGACAGGAATTCATGTGTTTGATAACATGAGCCCAGCATATTTGCACAAATGGACCAGGAGCATTTTTCACTTTCTGCAGCAGAAACTCTATAGGTAGTTTCTCTGCCTCATTGAGAGACTTTTAACTGATCAGACATATTGGCAAATCCATATAAGTTAACATGAAAAGTCGTTCCCTCATTTCTGGCCAGTCGTGTACGGTGTTTGCACAAAGCAGTACTTCTTTGCCACCTCTATCGGCTTGAGGAAGCACAGGGAGCTGATTCTTAAGGGGCAGAGATGAGGAAAGGCCACTATTCTGTTTTTACCGTTTTTCCCTCGTCACCTTGCAGACCAAGTCAATGTAACAGTAAGAAAAGGTTTACATACTTTTTACCTGGACAATACTTGTTGAGTGTTGCTTCTAAAACAAGAGACCCCCATGAACAGTGCAGCAGAACAGCAGTTGCCAGAAGGACCTGCAATGATTTCTGATCACGCTAATGACTGACCATTGTCTTAATGTCAGACTACTTAGTGTATGGCTGGTTTTCTTAAATAAGCACTTTCTGCTTTTTAGGAAAACAATACAATTAAAGTTACTTGAAGAGGAAGACTGTGACAACAGTGCTGGGAAATTCTGTTGTCCGGGCTCTGAAAACATTTTGAATGCATTTGTCTAAAAGCATTGTTTATACCTCACTGGGCATGTGGCAAATTTCTTTCTTAATCACATAAGATTTCTTGGGCAGCAGGTATTTTTAGTGGGACATGTAACTAAGGTTTTGCAAATGTTTGGTTTGGCAAGTAGAATCTTTGGAAACTCTAAAACCAAGAAGCCTTCTCATGTGTGACAGCCTGCACACAGAGACCAGATTTATACCAGAGTGAATCCTCAGTTTCATTTGGTGCAGGAACCGTTTTGATATCTCAGCATAAGATGCAGAGCTGTCATGGTACCACCAACAAAGCTGTAGTAAATCCCTGCCATTGCTTCCCCCATTGGCAAGCTTGTAGGGATAACAGTACTGTATGGGTACTGTCTTGACAGCTGTTGACAGCTTCCTCCGTGGTCAGAAAATGCAGATGTTGAGCACAAGAACGTAAACAAGAATTACTCATCTTAATGGAAGCAGTTTTTGACATTGACATTGTGAGATGGCCAGGCATAGTGAGGATAACAAAGATGCTATGCTCTTAAAGCAGGCTCTCCTTTCGATCCTTTTTTTTACAGGTCTTTCTCTTATGCCACCTCATCTGTCACTTTGGCCAGAAGATGAGAGCTTTAGGTACCTATGTCTGAACTCATGTGTACAGATTTATTGTGACATTTTGTGGTGCTAAAACTTCACCCAAAATCTGTCTTCAGAATGGCTTCAAGCTTTCCTTTTAAAACAATTAATTTACCTACATGGCTGGCATCAGAAGAAATGTAGTTGCACATAGTAGACTTGGTTTTCCTTTCCAGGATCAAAATGCTGAAGTGACATTCACTGGTAGGCACTCTGAAGCTCAGACCATCCTGCCACAGTGTCTCAAAATGAATGTCCTGATATGTATGATTACATGTTGCTGGCTAAGTGTTGTGTAATTAATGATGAGAGGGCTGCAGCACCTCTCCTGTGAAGACAGGCTGAGAGAGTTGGGGTTGGTCAGTCTGGAGAAGAGAAGGCTCCAGGGACACATTATAGCAGCCTTCCAATACCTGAAGGGGTGTACAAGAAGGCTGGAGAGGGACTGTTTATAAGGGCATGGAGTGATAGGACAAGAGGTAATGGCCTTAAGCTGAAGGAG
Source organism: Grus americana (assembly GCF_028858705.1). Classification (NCBI taxonomy): domain Eukaryota; kingdom Metazoa; phylum Chordata; class Aves; order Gruiformes; family Gruidae; genus Grus; species Grus americana. The sequence goes on from NC_072858.1 coordinate 34,364,384, forward strand.
GGTAGATTTAGATTAGATATTAGGAAGAAATTCTTCACTGTGAGGGTGGTGAGGCACTGGCACAGGTTGCCCAGAGAAGCTGTGGATGCCCCCTCCCTGGAAGTGTTCAAGGCCAGGCTGGATGGGGCTCTGGGCAACGTGGTCTAGTGGAGGGTGTCCCTGCCCATGGCAGGGGGGTTGGAGCTAGATGGTCTTTAGGGTCCCCTCTAACCCAAACCACTCTATGTTTCTACGATAATTCTCATTGAGTTTAGAGACCTGCTGCAGCAGAGCTTGGGTGATGTACTCTTCCAGTATCAGGAATCCACAGAGCAGCAAAGAAAAGGAGCTTCTCCAGTATCGTTCCTAGACTTGGCTGCGAGGTCAGGAGTTTGGAAGAGCATTTTTTCAGTCACTGTTGAACTGAAAGAGATAAAGCTGCTTCATCCTATCAAGTGGAAAGGTGTGGCTTGGCAGTTACAGTGAGGACCCCGTTGTGGCACACACTGGCTTGAGTAAGAAAAGATCAGTTATTTGCTTTTCCCCTTCTACTTGTGACTTTTTTCTCTGGATACCATGCCTCCTTGTTCTTCAGAGCCCTCTGATACCACATGCTTGAATTGCAGGGGAGGCTGCAACATCCCCGGGCTTGTGCTGGTGCAGGAGGTGTCAGCCTGTGGGCCAGGAATGAAATGCTTTGCGTCTCTCAGAAATTCCCATCTCTCTTGCATCTGGCATAAATACACCCTGCAATTTATTGAGTTGCTGCTTATGAACACCGTGGTTACTGTGCAATAAGCAAGTATGCTTTTGCATATTCTCTTTTTCTGTGGCATTGTAGGAATTCGTGCATCAATTGAGTACTGACGAGAGGGAAACGTTACGGGTCACTAAACAAACAAACAACTCCACCTTCATTTTCTTGAAGGTACTTCTAAATTTCATCAGTTTTCTTCTTTACAGCTAGTTGACCCAAGGATCTGTGTGAAAGATCAGGCTGTTAGCTTAGACAAGTTAGATTGCTTGAAGCAGCTGTGAACTAGTTTTATAGTGCTACCAGCCTATTTTGTTTCCAGAAAGTGAAAGTTTGAAGTAGGTCCCGAATCTGGTTTCTCAATGCGAGATCATTTTGCTCCCTGTGACCTAGAAACCAACAATGAATGTATAAATTACAGGCAAGAAGAAAATTCTGAATTGACTGTAAGGTGAATGGAAGTTGAATAATTCCCTGAACTTCAACTGGGAAAAGAAGAAAAGATTACTGAATTCTAAAACATACTTCAATATACACAAAGAAAATGTTATTTTAGCATAGATTAAACTTATGACTAAGATATAGAGGGATTATTGTGTCTGTTTCAGATGTAATTTCATGCCTGAGAATTTACATTGAAGGCAAACTGGTCTGGATCACATTAGCAAGGGCCCTGTTTTGCTGTCAGTTTAATTAAATGGAAACTGCTGGCAAGGAGACACGAGTAGGTTTATAGAAGCAATACTATTTTGTATGTTGGAACAGGAAACTGTTAGGTCTTCCAGTTTGAAAGGGACACAAAAATGAAACCTGTGATTCATTCTTGTTTACAAACTCCCAGCTAGTATACAGTGACCTTAGTGATAAATTAACTGCAATTACACGTTACATGTAGTGGGCTTTACAATAGCTGCAGACTTCGTAGTTATGAAAACCGTGACCTTTGACAGGGAGGTTAGAACATGAAGTTTTTCCAAACAGTGCCTAGATCTTCAAAAGTATTCATGTTTCCTTCCCCGTTTCACCAGAGGAGATTGACAAGATGTGCGGTGGGTGTTCTATTTGCTTGCCACAAGATTGTTGTCAGGCAGTAACCCCCCCCCAAAACAAAAAAGCCCGCCCTTTGGGAACATTGATTTATCTGTTAACTGTGCCTGGCATGCTGCCTTTTGGCTTTGATTTCAGAGAGAAACATATTTGGTTACTTTAATAGGCAAAAGCACTGAACCTGACTTGTAGGGGAAAAAATTGTTTTCTTTCCCTTTTTCAGTTCTGTTTATCGTATCCTGACGTTCTGTATCGTAATTGTGCAACAGTTCCAAGTCGGAGTAAAGAAAAGTAGAACTGGATCTCAGGCTCCAGCAGCCTCATTATTCGAGAGCCAGCTTTTCTGGGTGACTCAGTGGGACTGAAAATGAATGTTTATGCCAGTTAATAGCCACCCTGTGACACCAACTCTGATGATACCAAATGCTTTTTTGTTCTTGAGAATTTTTCACATCACCTATTTATATCTCCTCTTTTTATTTATACTTGTTTTTATCTTTTAGAAAGTTTTGCTGAGCTTGAGTTGACTTGCTTCTTTCACCCCTAATCTGTTTGTTCCCCTTTTTTGCTTATTTAGATATATTGAAAGAGAAGGGGGTTTTCTTCCTCTTATTCTTTGACCCAAGAAATTAAAGTCTTACTTATTTTCAGCTACTTCTCCAATTTGTGATGTCACAGTATGTGAGAGTAAAAGTTGAGAATTTGAGAAAGTAAGGTTTTTAAATCATGTTGCAGTAATGGTGTCCTTTATTGTGTACGTGTATACATGTAGTTATCTATGATGAAACTGCGAGTGTATATATATGTGTGCATGTGTGTTTATACACAACTATATGTGTTGCTGAGCTCTGATATCTATAAAGCACTTGGCCAAAAGAGTATCTTCATGAAAGGCTTAACTTTCTTCACAGAAGTATCAGAAGTAATAAAATATATTGTTTGAGACCTACAAAGATTGAAAGAAAAAGTAGGGAGAAAAAGAGATTTTTTTTAAAAAAAAATACTGTAATAGCAGCAAGAAAAACAGAACAAGAAGGTTCTTGGTGATCTCCGTCCCTGTGAATGCGATGGTATTTTTCAGTGAAGCAGTAGGAGTAATCCATGTTTTAATATTAACTTCAGTCATGCTGTAGCCCAGTGCCTCCAGTGAGCGTGAAGCTCTGCATGGCTGGAAGGTAGGTGGAGATGAGATTTGGAGAACTGTTGCGTAACTGTAGGTGAGGGGAGGGAAGAAATGCCTCAGCCACCGTCACTGCTTTTGCCTCTTACAGCAGCACGGAACAGTCCTTCCCAGAGCGCTCCATGGGGTTTTCATGCACGGGGCGGGGGGGGGGGGGGAGGCACTGGAGGGCACGTCGGCTCACCTCTGCTCCGTCCTCTGCCGCAGCCTGGTGATGGTCTCCCAAGGCCAGCTCCCAACGGCAGTTGCTTAGCAATAATTAAAAATAAACCAACAGGCAGCAAACTCTCCTGGAATCCAGGGGCTGTCCACCAAAGCTGCCTCCCGGCTCTCACTTATAGGTCCTGGGGGTAGAAAAAGAGCAAGAAAGGGTTGGTTACTTTTGATCTTGACTGTGGTGAGGTAAGAAGTACAGAGAGGTCAGGCAGGAGTTAGTAAATTATTTTGTGCGGATGAATAGGGGAATATTTTACAAGCTGGGATAAAAAATGTTCAGTTGACTGCTTCCACAGCAAGGAGGGACTTCAGCTATCTCCCTCCAGGGCTTCCAGCATGACCGACTGCGCCCACAGCGACGGACGATACTCGGCTCCTGAACCCATGGCCCACCAGACGTTCAGCTGGCTGCGGGGGGGCTCAGATGGCTTTGTCTTTTCCAGCCCCATCTCCTTGTTACTCTGGTCTCAACGGCTGCAATGCAGACACATCTGCCGTACTTTGGAGTAGTGGGATTCTCAGTGCAGCTCTGCCAGTTGTGTTGGAAAGCTGTTAGGAAGCAAAATCTTTCTGGAGGAGGTGCCTTTCAAGGCAACCTAGAAAGGAGAAAGCCTTTCCCGGTTTTAGTGGTGGTGAGACTCAAGACCGGTAAAAACTTTCAGTCTCTAGAAAGTAAAATGAGATTCTTTACCAGCTAGTTTATTTTAATTTTTCTTTTCCTGTTCTGCTTCGTGACAGAACTTCAAATAATGATGACTTATGATTACAGGTATTTTAAAGCTGTAGTATGCTGTAACAAAGCAATGCCAGCTTATTGTTTCTGGCCCTATCCAATTATACAATTGAGTTTAGGCATGTAATAATGTTATAACAGAAATATCCATCATAATGGATTGAATTTCATGAAGTACAGTGCAAGAATATTTATAGCTCCATTCTTAAAGCCACTTTTAGGTCAGAATATGCCTCCTTGGTATGGCCTTTAAATACAGGAAAAAATCTGAAACTTTTCTTGGTCCAACCCCAAACCTACCACAACCCAGTGCTGACACAGGGAGGAGGGTGTAGGTTGATGGTAAGCAGAATATGATAGAATAGAGTAATTATTTCCGCTAGAAAATGAGGATCCTGCATTATTTGTACAGTAACACAAAGTCATTATTTGGCTATGGCACTGTAATGAAACAATAAAGATCATACTTAATTTAAGCATCATCTCCCAAGAGAGTTCTTGCTCTCCTTCTACCATTTTGGCTCTTAAATTTAAATCACTGGTCTAGTTTCCCACTGTTTTTTAGAGAGCGGAGTGGGCAAAGCCTCCCCTCCTCCCAGCTCTGTTTAAATGTGGACCTTTGGCATTCCAGAAATCTGACCTTGTTTGTAGGGAATGGTTCATTTTTCTATAATGTAATATGAAGCACTCTTGTGTTTTGATTCCATGAACTAGAGAGTTTAATGTTCCAGCTTGCCATGATAAGGATACGATCTGGTTGAGATAGAAACACTAAAGGAAATTAGCTATTGTACTATTCTTTAACATATTGTTTGCCTAGCAGTTTCATTTAGAATCATTTGGAATAATCTTGGAGTACATTTTAAAAAGGATTTTTTTTTTATTTATTTTATGTTTTTCGTTGTTGTTGGCCCGGATAAAAAGTGAGGCTTTAAGATATTTCTCCTAAAATAAATGTGAGGCCGCCTCATTTATAGTCAGCATGCCTTGATTACTTGCAGACATGCTGGAAATTTACATGCGCTTTTCTCCATTATAAAACACTGATCTGTTCAGATCATTAGCTCCCTCATGACTAGAGTTTGGCAGCAAGCCAAGGCAGGCTAAATCTGTAGCTGTAAATCGTGAGTTGAAATAGCAGAAAGTGGATTTGTAACTTAAAAAGTGTAAACAGTTTGGAAAATGAAGTAATTTTAGAGTATGATTGATTGCCTTAAGATTGCACTTTAAATTAGCCTAGGGTCTCCGATGCAGATACAGGCACTAACTGCTCATTATATATTTTCACTTTTCTTTGGAACAATAGCATTGTTGGTAGGCCTCTAAACAATGTATGCTTCTCCTAGAGTGACCTTTGAGGAAATGAATAGTTTTATTGTGTGTCCATGACTTTGCCTGAAACAACATTTTTGAGTTATTAATTTGCCGTGGTCTATAAATAAAGGAATCAAAATGCAAAGCAGCTGCATTATGCTGCATATAGTTCATCAAACTTGTGCTTAAACATCGCCATTTGAGATTGATAATGCACAGCATAAATAATTATTTTCCCTCTGAAAAATAAGTAAGGTTTTGCGTAGCCTGTAACTGCTGGAGATTGGTCCTTGAATCCCGTAGAAGCAAAAATTAAGATTATTTTTAGCACAAACAACTTTTGAATGTTCTGAGGGACTGGCACACCGTGTTCACTTTTTCAAGGACCCTGGTTCACTTAGTTGTGTAGTTGAGAGTCAGAAATGCGCTGACAAGGGTGTCTGGAATAAGAAATGTGGGACTTGTACAGTCAGTACTGTTACTCACTAGTCTCCGTGTGGCTCCCTGCGTGCTGGTGCTCTCAGCACCTCTCTGGAAGAGGAACGATCCTCTGTCCCGGCCGGTGCTGGGCTCTTACCGCAGAGGTAACGTCGCTGGTCTGCCTGTATCAATAGCGGGCACATGCCGACATAGCCGTTCCCCTGGCGGAAATAAGAGTGCGGTAATCCCACTCCCTTGTGCAGGTGAGATGAGGCTCTGGAGCCTGTGACCGGCGGCAGTCAGTCCGGGTTTCCGAGAGGCAGGCATTGCTGAGGAGCGAGCACCCAGCTGCAGCCGCCTGATGCTGGTGATCCCTTGCAGCCATGGCTGGAGAGGAGGAGTGGGAGGCACAGGGACGTGATGCGGTCACGGGGAGACTGTGGTATGGGGGTCTGCAAGCTGAAAGGGAAGGTGTCACCGAGAGGCATGGTCAGGAGTGTGAAAAACGTCTGTATTGGGTTTAGAGCCATAAAAGTTCAGGGCATGATTTCCCCAGCTTGCTCTGTGCTGGTTGAGAGGAGTAGCAGTGGGAGATACAGTGTGCCGTTGGTTCAAGGAAGCATGTGCCATTTAATATCTGATGTCTTGCAAGTTCTGGCAGTTCACAAATGGTGGCTGAAAGCATTTGCTGCTCTTTCCCAAAGAAATATAAAATCCATCCTTTATGTGTTCCTGCCTATCAGGGCAGCATGGTATCTAATGTCACAAAGGTCTCTAGCGTAGAACAACTCCTCAGTGTAACCTTGTGGGTGTGGGCACATAACTTACGTGTATGTACCAAGCATATATATGCTATGCGTCTAGGACTGCTGCCTGGTGCCCTCGCGCGTTCTTTAACACTCATGGCCGTGCTAGAAATTAGGACTCTCAAACTATTTAACTGACATTAGCAGTGGCTGCAAATCACAATAAATAGCTGGGACTGCTTGAAGAGAATATGTAACAAAAGCTCTTACAATCTTTTTCATCTCTCTCCTTGTCTTGTATTTGGTATCTAGCATTCAGTAGATACAAGGTTCTGTTTTGTCATTCTTGTGGAAGCTCCTTTCCCAGAGAGTATTTTTTCCCAGTGTTATCACCCCTCCTTGATCTTCTTTCCTCCCTCCCTCCACGTCTGAAATGGAAGATTTTGCACTTGTGAGAGAGGTATGGCTGAGAGGTCTGAGCACAGGTCTGGGAGCCAGGACCTGCTGAGAGCTGAGCTCAGTGACTCATTCGGTGGCCTTAAGCAAGTCAGAACATCTCCTAGGAGGTTATTTCATATGTAAAACAGGGGAAATAATACTTATCTATCTACCTGCCTCATAGGAATGCCCTGAGGACTAATTAGCGTCCATTAAGTGCTTTGAAATAGACAGTGCTATCTATTATTAGAGCACGCTCCAGACTAGTAGATAGTAGTTAGGATTATTTTCTATTTGGGAGCCTTCCTCTCTGCTGGGTGTCGGACAGAAGCCCATCGGGAGCGGAGCACAAGCCGCCTGGTGTTTTCTGGAAGGTTGGCAGTGATCTGCAGGGCCCTTCTTGGGCAGATTCACTGGAGACTGACGCTCTCGCTGAAAAACTTGGAAAGAGAGTCTGCCTAGAGAAAAGAGTGGGAGGATGCTTGCTTGTTCTCCTCAAGCTCATAGGCATAACTTGTCCTGAAATCCTTTCTCACCCTGCCTCCACCCGAGGCCTTTTCAGATAATTCAGGTAGCACGGCTTCTCCTCTTCTCCAGGAATTGTTTCCTGGTCCTGCAGAAGAGGAAGAGAAATCCTATGTTAGTTCTCAGGAGGAGCGTGGGGCTGGGCTGGTAGGTTCCCATCGCAGGGAGCCCTTTCTTATTCAAAAGGCCATTCCTCTTTCTTGAAGAGCAAATGCTTTTATTCTTTCCCTTCACCGGGTAACAGACTCCTCTGCAAAGTCCTCAGAAGGCACAATCTAATTTTGGGGATAGGAGAGTAAACTCTGCAGGTGTGTGTCTGCTGAAGTCTGGGAGTCTTTTCATCATCATAACGAGGAGGGTTGTCATTTGAACGGCAGCTCCTTTTGTTCTCTGGTGCATCTTCTCTCACCGTATACTTTTGTACCTCTCTTACAGATGACATAATAATCTAGTTCAAAGGACCCAGCCCTGTTCCCGCTGAAGCCCACAAGCCTGGTTTTTCTTCCAGTGAGACTAGGACTTGGTCCAGGTTGACTGGAGAGAAGCTTTATTTCTCTCTGTTTGCTCCTCACGCTTCTCTTAGGCCATGAGTAATGTGCAACGAGATGGGAAAGCCTGTGTGAAATTTTCCAAGGGAATTTTCTATGTTTTAATAACGTTAATGAAATTGCTTAACACTTCATCAGATTTTTCAGCTCACGTTGCTGGGATTTTGATGCCTCTCTGTTTGGGCACTCAGACTTTTCTTCAGTACCTCAAGATACTTCCTTTAGAAACGGAACTGAGGGCTCGTACAAGCATTTGGTCTAATGATTGAACCTTGGCCCTGCAGAAACCTTTTTGACACAGGTATCGGTAAGATACCGTTTTGAGGAGGCTCTCCACATCTCCTCGTGTGCCTGCAGGAGGGGCAAGGGATCAGGAGCAACTCACCCACAAGCTGTCACGTGCCTGCGACTAATTCCTTTTCCACAGAAATGAGGCTGTGCCACAGAAAGACCTAGTGATATGACCTTGGTCACACAAGAAGGCTATGGCATTGCCGAACTTCCACACAGTTGGTTTGCTCATCTTAACCTGCATATCGCTCAATTTTTGGTCCTCATATCTTAGATGGCAGAGTACGTTAGCTCCCTTTTCCTTTACACCTTCTTCCTATTAGTCCTCTTCAGCTGGAATCTACTTTGTTGTGATGCAGAATTGGATTAAATGAGTGACCATGGACTCACGTACCTGTAACAGCTATTGAAGTTACATTTGGTTTGTTTTTCGGAGCAACAGGTTGGCGGTTATTTGGTGCAACATGAGAAGAAGTTCAGTTAGGAGGCAAGACTCCCCGAGTAGCTGGCAGAGCGTGGTGTGGGGAAGTCGGGTTGGTGGCCCAAGCTTTGGCAGCGCCCAGCTGGCCTTTCCTGGTGATAGTCCTCGTGTTGAGTTGCACCTCATCACTGGGAAGGAGGGGAACCAGAGTAAGGCTGTAAAGGGAACAGGTATGTACTGCATTGGGATGAGATAAAGGACAGCAAATTCTTGGGAAAAAATGCATGGCACTAGCGTTTTTGTAATTGCAATTTATTTTTTTTAAAGACATGGCATCATGCTAATTCTAATTCTGTGCCACTCCTGGATTTAAGCATCATTACACTGCAGATGATAACACAAGTTTATCTGTAAAATTCTTTAACTGTGGTTTTTGTTTCCCAGCTTGACGTCTTTTTCTCTTCTTGTCTTTGATTGGCTTCCAAAAAAGTTATTAACATGTTGCAAAACAAATACAAGGGGCCACTGAAGCTTATTAAAAATGGTTTCTTTTGTTCATATCTGGCAGTTGACAAATTGTCTTGTGCTCTATCTTACCTGCTCTCTCGTGAAAGGTTACATGAGAAAATGGCTGCAAATAAATTGCCATTGAATGTTGTTGAAGACTAAGCATACAGCTTCTCTATTAAGGACCTCTTTTAAAGCTCTCTATTCAGGCTCCCCCCTGCATGTCTCTCTAACACTTGTCTGTTATATTATGTTTGGCACAGAAGGAAACATTAAATAGAAAAGAAACGTCTGACTGTGGTGTTTCTAGACCCTATTATCCCTCTGTCAAATGTCCACATGAGAAGGGTACAATTTTTGTCCATATTGATGATGATTTCTGAAGGTTTTACTAACCGTCTTCAGAGTGAATTGCTAGAAACAAATGAAATCGAAAAGCATATTTTTGCAGCTTTGGAAGTCTTACTTAAATCAGTGTAATGAGACGCACTCAGTAAAATGTAATTATTCTCACTTCTCCATGTGTCAAAGAAATCAGCAGTATGGTTAGGGAGCGGAGGGTTACAGTGAGCTTGTTATTTTTATACAGAGCCAGATACTGCTTATGTGTAGTAAATTGTAAATAGTAGATAATGCAGTTTTTATGTGGACTAAATACCCTGCAAGAATTAACGGGGTTGTTACTTCATTAAGGGTTTCAAAGAGGGCATAAATGTCAAAAGCGGAGCTCGACTGTTTAAATCACTGGACCATTTCCACCCTCCACCCCTCGTGTCACAGCTTTGGGACCAGCAGCTTCTGCCGTTGCTATTTCGAGGAGGGCACAGTTCCTCTGAATTTTCAGAATGATAGTGAAAGGGCCCCGTGTGAAACACCAAGATAAGGCTTTTGACTCATGCTTTTGGGGGCAATGGAAAATGAAGGCGGTTGACTCTGCTGTGTGGAAGAGGTGGTGTAACAGTCCCTTATAAGTAAGGCTGCGTATGCTTCTCTCTCATTTGTGTTTGAATGGTGTGCTGAGGTGAAAGAGAGAGAAGACAAGAAGAGACCCAGTTACTCTGATATTAAGCCCAGTAACTTGGTTTAACTCTCAGTGGCTTTCCATTTTTTTTCTGTTTTTCATGCCTTAAAATTTTCCCAAGCAAGTACGGATTTGTCATGGACCTCTTCAGCACAGAGGGCAAATAACAGACCACAAGTTTAAAACTCATTAGACTAGAGAATGTTTTCGGGGAAAAAAAAATTCAGTCTTGAGCACTGGATAGGGGAACCTGTTACATCCTTGAGCTCGTTGTTCCAGCGGTTAATTGTCATTGCTGTAAAAATGTGTGCCATTCTCTTGCCAGCGACTCTAGTTGCGTGTTTCTCTGCAAGAGTTTTTCATTCTCTAGTATTTTCTCTGTGCAGTGCTACACTTTAGAAGAAAGGGAGACCAAGACACATAATCATGGTAATAGTAATAATAATAAAGATGATGAGAAGGTATCGCAGGAAAAGTTACTGGTTGTGACCCTCCCCATGAAAGCACTTTAGGGAATGTGTAACTTCAGCCACAGCAGCAGTGGAAGCACTTGTGTTTGTAGCATAACTCCCATGCTCAAGTATGTGCAGGATCAGGCTTTATGTGTAAGTACTGAAGCGTAGTTCAGTGGTATGTTGGATGGTGTTCAGAGATTGCTGAAAATGGTGCATTAAATAGCACTTTGAATTGCAAAGTGCTGGTTCAGTTTTGTCTATGAGAATGATAACACTTATTATCTGATTGTTCACTGTGCAAATCTCACCTCAGGAAAAATTAAATTATGTTTGAATTCAGCTAAAGCAAAGTATATCATTATTTCCTTTCTTTATTAAAAGGGATTTTTACTGTTTGTTTGTTAAAACTGAAGCAGCTGCCATGTTAGAGCCTTAGATGATTTAAAAGCAAATACAGAGGCAGAGCCATTTACAGTACAATTGGCTTGTTTAATGTGATTTAATTCCTCTTCTTGGCTTCGTCATATTACCAAATTATGTTTTCAGCTCCCCTCCCCTTTTTAATTCTTTCTTCTTTTTGTTATCAGTAGAATTGAAGCTGCTTATCAGTAACCACGACAACCAGGATAAATACTTGTTTTAAAGCTGATGCACATTCAACCTGAATGGTCCACATGACCCAGAACATTCAAGAGGACAGGCAGCATGTGCTCCCTTCTACAATCAATCTCCCCCTTCCCCCCCCCCCCCCCATCTCCATCTGCTTTAGAAAGCTAATAGGGCAGTTTAAAAACCTTTTCTCTCTGAGTGGTTTTCTGTAGCCATCCATGGCTATTTGGACATGAGCTGGCCAGCGCCTGTGACCTGAAGAGTGAGGAGAGAAGGAAATTTTGGGAGGCAAGGAGACAATTTCATAGCCCAGCTCTGAACTTGGCTGCATCCCCAGCATCAGCTTGCTTTTCTCGTGCTCCTCCAGCTATCGTCGTGCTCCTCCAGCTGTCGTCGTGACAGTCACCTGCAGTTTGGTGGGAGAGTGAACCCTCCATGGAGGGGGAATATAATCCCAGGCGGGCAAGAGCTAAATAAAATGAAGGAAATGACTGGGATTGTGTGGGACAGGGAAAACGGCTGTGGTAGGAGAGAAGCCTCAAGACAGAGCTCCTGCCTGGTCCGTCCCCTGTCTCTGGTGGAGGCAGGCAGGCTGACTGGGGTGGCTGGAGGTGGCCGCTTCCCTTCCGAGGAAACTTAGGAAACTCTGACTTACCCAGAAATCCCCCCCAGCAAGGATTTCTGCCTCGCCTGTTAGCTCTCTCCCTTGCTCTCTAAGTTGCTTGATGCTGTACAATAAATCCTTTAAGCTCTCTCTGTCTCAGTTTCTCTCTCTGTGTAATGGGGATAATAATTTTTACTCATCTCCATAAAGCAGTTTGAGACCTGTGGATGGAAGGGTTATATAAAAGCTGGAAATGACGATTGTCAGTCACTCTTCTTTTGAGTCTAGAAACACCTCATAAACCCGCTTCCTAAGGCGCAGGAGGATCCTGGGAGCGCAGGGTAGGAGCTGCAGTTATGAGGAGCTGAATATTGGATTAGGGTCTGAAAAAGGATGTTGAATGCCTGGTTGGAAACTTTTGCAGTATTAAATTCCTTTTGTCTTCTTCAAAAATTGGATTTATGATTCGAATTCAAAGTGATTTAACGAAATAAATATTATGGAACATTTGATTATGTCTGCATACTGTCAGTCATTGATCAACATACTCTGTTTTGTCCCCGTTAAGCAGGACTAGAACAATTCGGATCCAAATCACCAACTGTAAAACGTTCTTCAACCGTATGCTTTAAGTACTCATTAGATGGTGCTGTCTTTTTTCTTTTTTTTTTTTTTTTTTTTAATGACTGTATTGCTGTTGGGTTGAACAGTAGTTTCAATCTCCAGTAGATTTGTAAGTATTCTCTTTCTTTCAAATGTTAAACTAATCTTAGGAATTCTCTGAATGGCTGAAGCTCTGCTGGCACTATGACAGAAAACTGAGGGCTGGGGAAGTGGCACGAAATTCTGAGAATTAGATCTGTCTCCTCCTTACAAGGGAAGAAATATCTGATACATGCAGAAAGGCTGCGCATTTTATTATGTATATTGGCAGAAATGGCTTTTGCCTTTTGATCAATTTAAAAGCAAAATCAGGCAGGCAAACGTCTACGTAAGAATTACAGGCAACTTGTTAACATCATCATTATCTGGTAAACATAAATGTAATCACTGTGTTCCGTATCCTGCAAAACATTGCCTTTGTTCTTGATTGCATTAGCATTCAAATAGAGGGGGGTTCTCAAAGCAAGGATGAGTAGCATGGGTCCTGCCAACAAAGCGGTATCCCTGTTGTGTCAATAATTTACCCAAATTTATTTAAACCCAAACCCACAGATTTCCTGTCCCATCTCATGGGGTTAAACCATTACTGTATTTGCATTTATCTGTGAGAGAAATATGATTCTTACATTAATATTTTTAGGTCTTGTGATTAATTAGCCAGCCAAGGTACACCAAGTGGCATTACTAGAGCGAACAAAGACCGTGGGAATGAAAAGGCAGGGTGGACTGGAAGAGCTGTGTTTGATAAGTCTTCCCTAATCACTGGAGAGAGAGTGGATTGGTGTGACAAAGCATGCAGAAGTAGTTTTGTGACGATGGTGCAGCTACCTGAACTCCTCAGCTGTTGCTCCGAGCTCACAGCAGCCTGGTGCAAAGGGACGTGGATTCCTACTGGAGTTCTCAGCCTTGTGCCTGCACAGGGGATTTGATGTGTGAAGTGGTCAAGCAAGGAGCCAGCCATAATTCTCCCATGAAGGTTATTTCATTGGAAGAGCCATCCTTTCTCCAGTAGGAGTACCCAGAGATGTAGGTGATGATTGGCATTGCTTCTTGGCCAGCTGCAGTTATCTGGGCGATGATTTGGGGGTATTTGGCAGGTTGTGACTGGATGGTGATGTGGGAAGGTGTTTTCATTGCAAGATTCCTCTTAAAGGGGTTTAGGTCATAAAGACCCCATTTCTTCTTCCTCCTTCCGGTTACTCTTTTCTTGTTCTGCCATTTCTGTTGTTCATAAGCTTTTTGGGGGATTCAGGTTTTTTAGGTAATTGTGTAGTAAGTTTGTTTCTATCTGCTGGAAAGCTGTGCTAGCTCCCCTTGGAATGTTATTAGAACAGGCAGCTTTGGGATGTGGTCTGTCTGACCTGCAGTTGTTGGTTTTGAAGGGTCAGCTGTGCACATCTTTGTCTCGTCAACACCTATGCTCTCGTGCCCGTACTGCAGAAAGTCCTTGCCAAAGGGGTAGAACAGGAGAAGGAGAACTGGATCCTACCTTAAGAGCTGGAAGAGCCAAAGTCCATTGTCACATATGAGATCAACTTTTTTTGTCTTGATGGCAAGTGTATCTGCTGGGAGAGGATTTTTTAGCATCCATTTGGACCATTGCTTTGGCATAGGGCAGAGTGCGTTGTCACTTAGGTGGAATTCATTTCACTCACTCAATTTGATCTGCAAGTTAAGCCTCTAGACTAAGATCGTTGTCTTTGAGGGAATAATAACTCCAGAGAGTGAGTTAATCCATGTCTTACAAAACAGCAGGTTGGAAGGACACCTCTCTGGCTACAGAGGGATGTGTACAACTGTTGTAGACTAAAACTGCGTTATTAGATGAAATGAGTCCCGTCATGTGTGCTCCAGTGGTTGCTGAGGACCAGGTTTGGGAGGGCAGTGGCACCTGAACGCTGCACTGCAATAGTCAAGAGACATCCCATCTTGGGAGTCACAGCCATGATCCTTCAGCATGGCTAACCCTCGCAGTTCCCAGTCCACCGGACATCCAGGTGCATCTGTTACCTCAGTATCTGCCGCATATTGATGATACGGTCAAAGCCACGCATACAAGCAATGATAAACTAATTATGATATGTGCATCCTCTGGGAGTCCCCCTTAGTAACTGAGGGTAATGAAAGAAGGCAGAGTAACGAGGGCGCCGTGCGGCAGACGAGGCTGATGGACAGAGCCCTGCAACTTCCTTCATTTTCGCTCTATATTCCAAATAACTCCCTTGCTCAATTTGCTACCCACACACCAAAGCATTGTCCCATTTTATCTGGTTCCCCTGATACTTCCATTGCTTATCTTATGAAGATCTGTGTTAACATTTATCAAAACAAATGGCAAGCCTGGGACCTTTTAAGTAGTTTTTTTAGTTAATAAAACCAATCTTCTACTTCTGTTATGTTAAAAGTACATTATCTTTTTATTACAAACTCTCTACAGCTCTGTCTGTTTTCCTTCTTGGCAATTTCATGACTGCTCCAGTTGATTGCCGTATGGAGAATTACAAAATCATTAAGGGTGGGGTTTTACCAGCTGACTTACAGTACAAGCCATTTCTCAAAATAACCACAACAGTACAATACTGATGTGTAATTTACGTCACAGTATGTTTTTATGAAATAGTTTGTGGCTTATTCATTTAGATTTAGAACTGAATATCTCTTCTCTCGCTTTTTAATCAAGCTTTCTTCTTTCTTTTTTTTTTTGTGTAACTTTTTAATATTTTCCACTCCTAGGTTTGGCTTGCCTCCAATTTACCAGCTACAGTGAAGAGGAAAAAAAAAAATTTTTTTTTTTTTTTTCCTTTCGCCTGCAGTTTAACTGCAAGTGTGTTTTCCTCTTTGATGTATACATTTGTGTTAACTGCCTCGGAAGAGATGGTAGATTTGTGGTAGAATATATTGCACAAAGGTAGAGCAGAGAATTGATACAAGACATGCAAAAGTTTGGAATTTCAAACCATAGCAAGCGAGTGACGCTATTTAGCCTCCTGCTCTAGTACATTTCCTTTTTAAAAACATTTCTGTATAATGTCTTGTAATTAGAACAGGAAATCATTGAGTAACTGTAAGAAGAATAAGAGCACTTAAACTGAAAAGAAAATTACCTTCCGAGAAATTATATTCACAATTTTTTTCCTTTAAATCTTTTTTTTTTCTTCCCTTCACATTACCGTGTTGGTAATGATAGTAACAGATGTACATACCCTTATCTGTGTCATTGTTCTGCTTATGTTTTCTAGGGGGAAAAAAAAATCGTTTTCAATAATACAAAAAATGAATGGACAGAAAATGGGAAATGCCTAATTACAAAAAATATTCTGTGTCACAACAGAGTAGCAATTAAATTGAAACTTCAATATAATTATCAATAACAGTCGAGCCTGGAAGGGTGCCAGGCGCGTAAAGTTGGTGCTCAGCCTTTATGTGGTTGCTAGGAGCACGGCGAAAAGTATAAAGCTTAGAGAAAGGAATGTCTAATGTAATAAAGTAACAGAAGGTAGCATAAATCATTGTGAGAGCAGTTCATATTGACATTATTTTACTTAAATTGGGTCGAAACTAGACATTTAGTCTTACAAGAGGCACAAATTCATATTTCTTCCGCAGAAATAACTCTGTGCTTTCTGGGAAGAAGTGGAGTGTGCTTTCCTAGCACCAGCCTCATACATATTTGGAATCTTTTAAGCAAAAATCTTTAAATGTTTGTTTCTGTTGGCATCCAAACGCATTTGCACTAATACGATTAAAAGAACTAAAGGGCAAAATACTTGGCAGCTTTTGCAGTTGAGGTAATTAGGTACAGGAAGGAACATGCATAGTTTTTCCATCAAGCTCTATAAAATCCTGGTGTGAAGGTCTTTTTAAAGAAAAAAATGCTTACTGATGTTGAGAGTAGATTATGGCGGTTAGCAATAACATTATAGGCTGATGTTTCCGAAACAAGCAAACAAAAAGCGAGTTACAGTTTTGTGTTTCTCTGCTCTCTCTGTAAATAGTTCTGGCTCTAGACGGATTTGTTAGGAATTCATGCTTTTAGCAGGCTTTTTTTTTTTTTTCTTTTGGGGCTTTTAATTGTCTTGCGTTACATATTAAAAGTGGTTGTGCTGATTTGAAAAGTCAGTTCTTGCATAGATTCATTGTGTTTGGCATTTCATGCATCTCTTTCTTACAAAGACAACTTGAAGAACATGTAATCCAACATAAATGCCAGGCTGTGCCAAATCCCAGCTCTCTTTACCCCTCACAAAGGGAACTGTTGGATTACATCTATGCATATATAGGCAGCACACGGAAGGCAGGGGTGGAACCTTGTCTCCTAATTACAGTTTCTCTGTTTTCAGCCCTGAAATATATAAATACATGAAAAATTGACATTGGAGAGGGTTATTAAAACACACAATTATGATATAAGCACGGGATTAGAGTAATTTCAGTTGAGCCTTACAAGGAGCATACTGTAGGTATTATCTTTTACTGTGTTCTCTCTGTTGAAGCTAAAATGAGATTCAGAAATACAGCATCTTGGTTTTCTAAGATCTCAGTTAAATGTTTTTAGAAATTATGTTGGTTTTCTTGTTTTTAATGGAATCTGATCCACATTTTGATCTCTCTTCCTCCTACGAGTAAACTCTTTCTAATCATATTTATCAAAAATAGTCAGCAATATACACTAAGCCCACCATTAAATGTCGCATATTAGATTTTGCTAGAAGAAAAATACTTCTTCTTTGGGCTTGCATTTTATTAGGGATTGGTCTACTTTGATTTCTCTTTTGTCATGTGGGCGTGGTTGAGAAAAAAAGTCTTTGTTCCAGGAACGCTCTGTTTGTCTTTCCCTAAACAAATCTTCAGTTTATTCAGCCTTTGTTCATTCTTAGATTTATCTATTGAACCTGGAGTGAATAAAGAAAGGAAACAAATACATCATGAAGTACTCACTGGAGTTGCATAAGCATGCGTAAAAGTGATCCTGTAAAAAATGACTTTATTTTCATTTATGCCAGGGGTTTGAGTTAAGTCGTCAGTTGTCAGGGGTAGAAAGTTTGTGTAATTCTGCGCAGGGCTTACTGCACATTCGTCTAGAAACTAATGGTTTACTACAAAGGCACATGGGACGTACATTTATATACACCCTGTTTAAAAAGCTGACCACATCCTGGCATAAGAAAAGTGCTGTCAGATCAACAGATTCAGCTCACCACTGTCTACACAAAGGTATAAAGTAGTAATAACTGTCAGGCAGGCGTATATGAAACTCTCGAAGGAGCTAAAGAATGGATCATGTGCTTGTTAATTCCTAGAACAGTTTTCCTGATCTGATTTTTAGAGTTTCCTAATAAAGAAGAGAGCGCCTTATTCCCAGGAGCAATTGGCGCAATCGTGCTGTTGTGTAGGCCTACGGGATACTTACTTGTTGAAAACAAAGAAAAGCATGACTGCATCGTGATTGACCAAAAGAGGTTTTAGGGCCATAAATTTTATTTTCTTAGAAAAGTAGTGTAAATGCTGTTTACCAAAATGTATTGCTCTTACTTTTTTTACAGAACTTGTTTGATCTCTCCACCTACGTCAGGGTAGTGGGGAAAGTTCTGAGTTTTTGAAAGTGATGGCTTTCAGGAGCTGTGCTTGTAAAAACCGTACTTCCCAAGTCCATCTGCCGTGTTGATTTTTTTTGCAGCATTGCATTCGTCTGCAGTGATGACATTCTAGGTGATATATCTGCTTCCAGAGACTTCTTAAAATTTAGCCTTTTATGTGTCAACATTTCCATTGCCTCATGCGAATCAGGATGAGTTGTACCATCGTATTTAGTTGGGGAGAACCGATCTGACATTTCTTTCAATATCTGAAGCGATCTTTACTTTAAGGGTAAGAGAGATGATTTCAGTATTGGTAATGGGATTAAATAGTAGACCTTTTGTCTCTGACAGAAGAAATAGCTGAGTTATTCAGTAATCAGAGTACAGCAGAAAACGTAAACTGCATGCTCTTGCTTTGTCTTCATTGGCATGCATGAAAAGCCATGTTCAGTTACCCCACCTGAGGAGATAAATGAGCATAAAAAGAAGTGCTGTTAAGTGCTGGCTGCATACCTGCAAATGAATGATTTTTCATGTTTGCATCTCTGGTTAGGTTTTTTTTGCTGTTAGGTTTCCTGCTGGTTATCATATGGTGAAACTTGATTGTGATATTTCAAAATCTGCCGCCTTTATGCCTATTATCATCTAAAATCTGGGGGAATTAAAAGGTCTGAGCTCTAGATGGCTTTGTATTTTGAGCCCACTTTTCGACAGTACGAGCTGTTTGGAAATTCATTTGCTCGTTGTGCTCTGTAGGTGTTTTATTGAGTCCTGCTGCATTTGCAGTTAATGTGAGGAAAGTTATTTCCAGCTGTTGGGGTAGCTTAGCATCAATGACCAGGTCAGATCAGCCCACCTCCCTGGCCCAGGGGCCCTTTGGTAGTTGCCAGTATCAGATACTTCAAAGGAGAATTAATAGCTATATGCTCTGGGGCTTGTATATTATTATTTTTAAAAGACGTTAGTTGGTGTAAACATGAATTCGGTAAGGCTGTATAGGGAGCTGAATAAAAATGACAGATAATATTTCTATCAAAGCAGCCAAGTTGGCAAAGTATGGAGAGCACTTTGATTCAGGCCGTTGGCCAACTTCTGCAGAGCAATGTTTTCTTACTCATCCAGGTAGAATTCTTGTGGGTAAGCATGGGAGAACTGAACAGAAAGCCAGAAAAGAAGCTGCTTCAATAAACTTTTTTTTAAATTTCTATTTTTAACCTTTCTTTCGAAAACCACTGTGCTATAAAAGATAGATCTTGAGAAAAGACTGAACCGGTGGGCCACGGGTTCTCTGGGATGCTTGAATTACAGCCCTTGTTTTGTATTTTTCTGACATACTAAGAGGTGGTTTTTATTTTGTTTTGTTTTGTTTTTCTTTTCTTCTTCCAGGTGAGGATGATGAAGATTCAAACCTGCTAATTCTCAGCTACCCACAGTACTGTCGATACCGTTCCATGTTAAAGCGCATTCAGGACAAGCCTTCTTCGATACTAACAGACCAGTTTGTTTTAGCCTTGGGCGGCATTGCAGTAACAAGCAAGAATCCCCAAATCTTCTACTGTCGGGATACATTCGATCATCCTACTCTAATAGAAAATGAAAGTATATGTGATGAGTTTGGTAAGTCACGTTACAGCTATTTTCTTTTTTTCACAAGTAAAGACATTTCTCTTCTTTTTAAGTGTCTACTGATTTCCAAGGGGAAGGTGTGATTCCTTTGAAGTGAACCAATGCTATTTATGTTTGAAACGTTGAGAGCCAAGTGTGCTCTTTCTTCTGTGAGACTGAAGGCTTCTAGCCACTAGTGATCTCAGTATTGCAACTTGAGTTTATCGCAATCAATGATAACGTTACATGGGTGTAGCACAGTTACTCGGTATGAGTGAAAGGGTCTCTTGTTTGGATTTGAAATTTATCTACCTTAACCATTCGCCTGTAGCCTGTGTCTTTCCAGAAGGTTTACAAAGCATGATGTGGTTTGTTTTTTTTTTAAGTCATTGTTGGTGCAGTATGCTAACTAATGCAAAATAGGAGACTCCCTGCGCGTCCCATTGCCGTTGCACCCATCAACTGTGCGTATGCTCCCAGGGCCTTCAACAAATGTCAGCTGCAGCTGATGTGTTCCTGGCCTTCCTAGAACATGGGCTTTTTCAGCAAGGGCTTTGCCAGTGCTAGGAGCTTGATTTTACAAGTGCAGAGGCACTTCTGGGAGGTGACCCCTTAATTCAAAGGGTGTAGAGAATACTCTGCAGCTCCAAAGCAGTATGTGGCCCCTTACAGCTGGGAGAGAGGGCTGCAAGATTTGACTCCTGATAGCTGCCAGGTGATTTCACACCTTTTTTTTTGTGTCAGATGAACCTAAGGGCAGCGGATGTGCTGCTGAATGTGTGGCAGAATGTACATTGTGTACATGCCCAGGGTAACTCCAGTAATGGGTCCGGTGTAATTTCTTTAGCAGTGTACCTATGCTGTGAGAATTAAGTTTTATTACCCATATCACCAGATGGATGAGCGCTGCACCTAACGCTAGCAAAGTCCGTTTGCATAGCGGTGGGTACACCTTTGCTGTGCGAGACCCCTGCATCTCTGCAAGGAAACTCTTGTGGTCTCTTAGAGAATTTCTGATTATGCATTTAACATATAATAATGGGAGAGAGAGGGAAGGGGTTCCGTGATGCTTGTGATGGGAGAATCATCTCCCCCTTTTTCCTAACTCAAGCACGCTGGCTTTGAGCTGGGCGCCCAGTCCAGGCCATGTTTTGTAGAGAGAGAAACACCAACCCAACTGGTGGCACTGGGGCATTTTGTGAGGTAGTGTGGGACTGCTGCTCTGCTGCCGCACCAGTTGGCTCCTGGCAGGCAGGAGAGATCCTTCCTCACATGCTGTCACCGCTGGAGCACGTTACTGCAGTGAATAGTTTTAGTTCTGTGATGTAAAGCTTTTCCAGGATCGGGCCCAACTGTCAAGTCCGCTCACACTCACACAAAACATTACAGGCTTTGAAAGAACTATGAATAAAAGTGTTGGTTGCTCTTAGGGGATGGGGGTGGTGAAAAAATGAATGAAATGCCCTGGAAGTTTGGTCCAATAAGACAATAGTATCACGTTGATTTTTATTTACTCTGAGCTCCAGCTCAGAATATAAAGTTCAGTTTTAATTGACTATCCTTCTTATATGGGAAAGGTTATTTTAGGCTTGAAGGCGTTTGATGAGCGTGCCATCTGCTTTCTGTGGAGTATTTTATTCAGGGTCATTCCTTGATTACAGGTTTGTTGTAATAGTTGGATCCATAATGTAAGTGTATCATGGAATATTAGTAATAGATGAATCAAAGAGATGTGGAGTGATGCAGAAACTACGCTTAGTGAACCATAGCAAGTGCTTTGTTCAGTCTCTGAAAGCTAACTATGCCATTCTCTTGACCTTTGCGAGGCAATTATCTTATTATCAAACCAGAGCCACAGAAATCTTAGCCATAGAAATTAATAATGTGTATTTAAAATTTAGTTCACTTTAAGAAGCAGATTTTTTTAAATGCCTATAAATACAAAAAAATACTACTCTTTAAAAGTATTTCTTATGAAAATAATGATGTGGTAAAATTTGCAAGCCCTGCTGTGTTAGGAGGAAAAAACTGGCCAATGTATGGTTCCATTTCTGTATTGCAAAATGTATGGTGTCGATTATACTACCTTTGTTGAAGGCAACAGGCAAAGTGCTATTTTATCCTTTTCTTTGCTGGCAGGACAATAAAATGTACAACACTTCGTTATACAAACAGTTTACATTGATATCATGTAGATTGATGTCACATGTGGAAAGTGATGACTGCTAAAGCTAAACAGAGGCAGGGTGGTACAGTAGATAAATGGATTACTCTAAGGCACTGGTATTTATCAGTCAAATCTGAGGGGAGACCAGATTACAGAAATGTGACTAAAATTCTTAAAAGGTGTCTATAAGGATATCCAGACACGTTTAATTTGAATGGCTTGACTATTTCTTACCTTGCAAATGAGAGAAGCGTGCAGAAGGAACAAGACAGGAACACGTGTATTTCCCCATCACCTGAAATTCTCCAAACTCAAAAGCAAGTACAAAATTTGGGAAATACAGTCTACTAATGTCTTTCTGTGAGAAGTGCTGGCTTCTGATACGGATGCCAGGTCGTCTTCAGAAACGTTGCTGCTGGGGAAGGTGTTACATGTTCTCTGAGTGTTGGAGTACTGTGCGACAGATACAGCACATCACAAGTGAGACACAAGAAACACCTTTACAAAGAGCCCCATTCACCGCAGCGTGTAAGCTGTTGTCCTTGTTAGGCAGTTTTAGTGGAGAAAAATGGGGGTTTTTTTTCCAGGAAGTATTCTCTTTAACTAAAAACATTTTGTTCAGCTCTGACTCCATCTCATCCACCCCATTTTCTCCCCCATTCTGTGGAGATTAACAAAAAATAAATAAGGCAGGAAATGAGGAAGAAAAAATAAGTTTTGTTGACAATAAATAACCTTTTTTTGGTGTGGGATTTTTTTCTTTTTTAAGTAGAAAAGATATGTAGATGCTGTCTGTCAGCTCCTGCAGATGTGGCTGGAAGAGATGCTTTGATGCTTCAGGCAGTCCCATGTGGATGGCCTCTGTATTTCCATAGAGCTTCTGTAAGGGTTAGGCTGCAGCAAGCTTCCCCTTCAGCTTCAGCGTGGGCTACCACAGCCAGTACCTGTGGCTGACGCTACGGCTCCCTGTGTCTGCGTCCGTCCTGCTGTGCACTGCTGGATGGCACGTGCCCGAGTGGTTTGGGCAGGAATATTCAGGACCGGTTTTCTCGCTTCTCCTCTGACTTGATTTCAGCGTGCCACAGCGTCCCACCAAGGAGGCCCCAGAGATGTGGGCTGCCGAGGAGTCGGCTCAGCAGCTGGAAGGCTCAAACATTTGCATCTCTTTCTTTGCAGCCTGCCAGGGAGAGACTTGCTCTCCATTTACAGAGGAAAGACTGCTGAGAGTGGGAAGCCTCCCGCTCCCATTCTTGTTGATAGAACTACTGATTAGTTAATCTAACTGCCTTGGAGTGTTCCCTTCTAGAGTGCAAATGGGCTCAAAAGCTTGCTTGTGTTCAGAAAGCAGAAGACATAAGCTGTGCTTGGATGTCTCGATAGCCAAAGTTCATGGATATGACTGCAGTCAGACTGTGTACCTCTTCCCCTCCTAATGCAAGAGCAATTAGAAGTCCTCACCAGAATTAAATGGTCCAGGTGGATAATGAAATGCTGGTGTTGCTGGCTAGGAACAAGAAATCCGAGATTTTGAACCTGCACAGGAGGCTGGAGTGGAGTTGTCCATGGTTGAGGTGAAGCACAAAGGCTTGAGCCCTGCCTGGCGGTGCCACCAGCCCGTGCCAGCTTGCAGGTGGCACTGAGCGAGGGCCACGGGCAGACCCAGGGCTGGCCCCGGGCAGCAGTGGCAACGGAGTCCCTGCCGCAGCCCCACGAGCTGTGTCTGCCTGCCTGAGGGAGGGACCGGGCAGACACAGGCAGGGTGAGCAGACGGGATCAGTTCTCTTTGTGGCCTCCTTTTATTTCTCTGCGCAGGCTGGAGTTCACCTACGCATTCCTTTATCTAACTGCCTCTATTAATTGGCATGTGGAAAAAAACAAAACCCTATTTCCTCATTCCCCTGCTTCCTTAAAATAAAAATAATATGTACCAGCTGAACAATTCATTTCTCTTCAACTCAAGATCATTGGTAAAGACATTTTTCAAAATCCTTTTCATTTATCAGCCTCTGGGTTTACTGTTATTCAATAACTTTTGTAAATGCATATAATTTACTGGCATTTGTTATGTGGTCATATATGAGAGAAGGAATGAAAAAATAGGGGTCCTAATGTTTTTATTATAGACTGAAGAGATCTAATTGGAGGCAAAGCTCCTGTGCAGTGTCCAGTAGGTGGATTTGAGGGTCACTGTGCAGAAATCAGTGTGCAGTTGTTGCTAGAGGAGCACACATCCTCTGCGTTTCCTTGTTTGAAGGAGGTGATTTGGCCTTCTACCAGACTCGTGCCTACTCCACCGCATGGAGTGACTTCCAGGGCACACGCATGAGCATGGATCCTGTCGCTGCCCAGTTGTGGGCTGCATTGGCGAATGCACGTGGGCCCCTACGTGCAGGTAGCGCACGGATGTGTCTGGCAGCATGACCTCCGCCTTCTCCAGGCTTGGGGACTCCAGGGCGGCAGGAACAGACGCACAGCCTAGAAGCAGGAGGGTCAGGTGCTTGGGTGATGGTGGATTTCTACAGCTCCACTGGCTTCCCCAGGTGAAAATCTCACACACAAAGATTTGTCATGGTGCTTTGCGGGATAAACATTAGAAATTCTGCCTGCTAAAGATGAACCAGAAGGCTCGCTTTCATTTTGTGAGCATGGGGTTGCTTGTTCTATAAACAGGAGTGTGAGAGAAAACTGAGCACCTTATTTCTTCTCAATTTTTAAAATCTATTTGGTAAATTTTAAATCATTCTGGATTATTTTTATAGCATGCTGGGTCCAATATGCCATTAAACAATCTGTTTGGTCCCTGAGGTAGTATAAACACTTGTTCACCCCCAAAAGAAGGTTAAAAGTTTAATTTTTGCATGTAAAGGCCAATTTTTTATAAAACATTTCATACCAAAAAGTGAGAACACTACATCCTGCTGTGGTAGTAATATAATTTTTTCTCTGAAAAATGAAACTTCTTTATTTTACCAGAACAAGCAATACAGAGGGGAAACTGCTTATTGAAAAAAATGATGTGTAAAGGGCATTGCAGTCCCCACTTCCCTTCTCTCCCCTTGCTCCCCCAAAAACTTAACAATACATCACTTGCGTTGGGAAAAATCATCTACATTGAAACCAAAACAAACCCCAACACCTTCAACAACTCGGATCTCCCTGTGAAACAATGCGGAAAGCAGATTCTCTCACTTCCAGGGCTGGCTAGGGAGTGGTTAGGAGTGAGGGATGACTTGCCCGTCCTCCCAGCCTTTGGGGATTCTGAGCCAAGGATTTCAGAAGGACTTACCTTCCTTCTTGACATGGACCAGGGAAGCCATGGCAGAACATCATGGAACTTTTTAGGGATAGGTCATGTGCCAGAAGAAACGTGTAGGATGAAAGCTGATGTCTTCGGGGTATAGAGTGGTACCTTTACTCCTGGTATAGCTGAAATTTGGTCTTTGCTTTCATTATACATCTCAGTTTACAGAAGTTTGTGACTCACAGAGAAAATCAGTTGTTTAGGGGAAAAACATAACAAAACAAAACCTTGGCAGGGAATGAGATTTAAAAAAAAAAAAAAGAATGTTTCCAGTCTAAATGAAATACAGTTTTTCTGTTGGTGACTTTATTTGTGTGAGTCAAAGTCAGCTTTTCTTTTTAAACCAGCTCTAGTACAAAAATTGTACTTAGGCCTGAAAGGGTGTTTTTTAATGTTTTTCAGCTGACGTAAAGTATCAGCATTATTGCTATTGACTCTCTTGGCTACCTGCAGGATAATTTATGTCAGTGAAATTCAGAAAACCCTGAAGTTTACAGATAGATGCTTCAGGCTCCTTCGTTTTAACACAAATGTGATGTTAGAGCGGGATCAGTGTTAGTGCTCCTCTGCAAAGACTAGAACGCTGAAGCATTTAGAAATGCAATAGGAAGAGTATGGAGGCTTTTTATTAGCGTGAATACTGGGACCTCCTTAGATGGAGCTTTACGGTGGCATCTCCAACAGTCTGAAAAATATGCAAATCTTTTCCAAGGTCCTGGGCAGGGTGGCTTAGCTAAATATTTCAATTTTTAACTCTCTCAAAACAAAAACAGGACATAGCTGGAGGGGAAGTAACGATTAATGCATAATAGTGCTATATACAATATAGATAAATGTACATTTCCTCTTCCCTCCCACCCCACCTCTGCAAACATAAGCTTTTAGCTTGAAAAAGCAAATCTGGAAATGTTCTGCATTCTGGTCAGACTTCTTTCTTATTTTGTTAATTCAACTGTAGAGTAAGATATTAATGATCCCCAGATGTTGTTTATAATGATTGATTTTTCAGTTGTGAAAAAAATACTTGCAGTTTTTTAAACAATTGATATTTTTCTAGTGTGCTCTGCAGCATTTGAATAAAATGTCTGAAGGCAGAGCTGTTTATGTGCCCAACATAATTGCTTCTGTTAAGTGATTTCTTCATTCTTAACATTTTTAGCTCTAATTGCTTTTTCCCCATACATCTAAAAATAAATATTTGCAAGTTTTGCATTCTGTCACTCATTGAAATGCATAAAATATTTGTATACTCAAAGCAAAAAGGCACTGATAAGGGGTCACATTCTGTCTCTCTTAGCGGTGTAAATCCAAAATAACTCGATCCACTTCAGTGGCTGTTACTCAAGATTTTTCCCAGTTAACCAAGGGCAGAATCTCACCCAATGTTAACAGCAAGCTGTTAAGTGAACATAAGTAATGTGTGGTAAAGTAAGATAAAATACCTTCCTGTCTGCAAGAACTTCAATAGAAACAAATGCTGTTAGCTTCTACTTTTTTTTTTCTAGTACATTTTCACTAGCAGCCATAGCTGTAACCAGGATAAATATTAAGATACGTTATTTTCACTTTATAATCAAAACTCCTTTATTGCTGATTTCATTTGAGGTTGCCTGTTGCCACTGCCTTGAGGAAGGCAGCAGATGCTGAGCGGAGAGGTGGGTGCTGCCTGGAAAGCTGCTTCTGCCCGTTTCCTCCGGCCCCTCGGCATCACTTCTCGGCCAGGCTGGTGGTGGCTGTCTGTCCTGCACGGAGTAGCGGGGTAGCTGCCCATAAGCTCGCAGCAGCCGGCCGGCACCACTCACGAGAGGAAGGCGAGGGTGCTTGGGGAATCAGTATGGCTCCTTACTTCTTTGGGTGCCCTGGGCCAGCAGTCTGGGAGAGAGAAGGGCTTATGCCATGAGCGCGCGGTGCCGCGTGTCTGCCATGCTCCCTGGCTCTGCGTGGCCGCGACGCGGCTGCTCGAGGAAGCATCAGGGCTGTGAACCGTGGGGTGGCCAGTACAGCTCCCTGCTGGGACAGCCCAGGTTTGGGGCTCTCACGGGACAGGAGACACCCTCCCTCCTGCGAGCGCCTGTGGCAGAGCCAAGAGCCTGGGTGTGCCCACTTCCAGTCTGGCGCTTTTAACTTCTTCTCCTCTTTCATTTTTAATTGAAGAGTGAATACGTGGCGGTATTGTGGAGTTTGCATGTTTTATCAGCCAGAGTTTGGCAGAGAATTAACGTGCAGTTCCAGCAAACGAAGGGTTAGCAAGTGAGCTGTTCTTCTGTGCCTGATAAATGTAACTTATCACATGGGCTTTGTCATCTATTACACACGCGTGTTTTATTGGTGTCCATTCACTAAATGTAGACATAAATGACTAATTCCTCCTAAAGAAGATTTCCACTCGATGGCTAGTTTTAGGATTCAGCTATCAAAATCACTTTTTGTCATTATAGCAAAAAGTAAGCCAAGCTGCGTTCATGGTGAGCGTGAGCCATGTCCATCGTACATGTTCTCATTTCTAGAGCCATCTTTTTCTTTTTTTTTTCCAATATGCCTTCATTAGAGCATCCTCGTTTGAACATTCCCCTGGTTTTGGTGCCTCCCTTGGACCACCAGCCCTGCCCAGACTCTTGAGCTTTGTCTCGGGAGAGCTTTCAGTCCACCGGTGTCCCAAGCCTCGCGAGCAGCGTCCCCAAGGTGCCGGGGCTCAGTGCGGCCGGGAGCAGGGGAGACCTTCGCAGCCAGGGAAGGGCCCCCGTTCCCGTGCCCGTACAATGGAAAAGAGAAGTGGTTTATGTCAGAATATGGTCACATTCTTCTGATTAAACCCACTCAAAAAAGACAACATTGTAATATTTTCCAATGACTGTTTATCATGAATTACGTCAGCCTTAGTTTAAATTGCTATTATTTCTCCTTAATGCTTCTTGGTGCCTGCATAATTTACAGCATTGGCAGCTGCGGGACTATGAAATAACCTTTCACAACCACCATACAATAGTAAAGAACATGAAGTTTTTGTTGTTAATTATTATGGGACTCCTTTAACTTTTTTACAAAGTGACATAAAATATTGTTGAGGTATTTATGGTTAAAGCTACTTTTACATGGATCTATTTTGCTTCTGGCTAGTTCTTAACTAAAGCAGTCATTTGTGGTTATTATGCCTTGGGAGATATTATGTCAGAACTGGTTTAAGAGTATTATTATGTATCACATGTCATATATTACATGTCAGCACTTGAGGCTGTCTTTCAATAAAAACAAATGTAATTTTAGTTAATGGTCTTTTAGGTATAGGCCATTTGTAAACTTACCTGAGTTCATTTGAAGCTATACTAAAAAGCTTTGTTCTCCCGGAGTGCACTTGAGTAATTTCATTTTGGCTTCGGACGGAATTTCCAAAATATTTGTCATTATTTCAATCAGAGGGTGCTGCCTCTAAAAAGCAAATAGTTTCCCAATACCAAGATTAATGTACACATTTTAAGGAGCTGTAACTGTTACTCATTACTTTGTTTACTTTTCCCCCCTTTGGAGCTCACGCTTCCCAGGTTCCCTACTGGTCAGGCTGATAGTAGTATCCCAGGCAACTAAGCCACCTAATGATGATACTTCACTGTGCCGCTTAAATGAATAGCTTATACCTTCTAGATAATCCCTGGGTGAAGGGAAGTATAAATTAAAGGTTGCAGGCGAGTCTTAGGTCTCCTTGAAGTTTGATTTCAGATCTGGAAAATGCAAACTTACACAAAGCAAACTTCAAATTAATGTCATTCCCCTTGGTTCCAAATACTATGCATATTTTCCAGTACTTACTTATTTAAAGCAAGAAATGAAGCATATAGGGTGTGCCAGAAAGTTTACAAAGAATGAAAACACATAAATGACTCATGTGAACTTTTTCTGATTTTTTTCCTTAATGTGTAATTAGTTAATTACTGCTGGGCAAAAAAAAAAAGGCATGATTTCTCTTCCCCCCCCCCCCCCGCCATGTTTGAGCACCATAAAAATGATCTCTATTTGTCTCTAGTTACATTTTTCTCCATGGGACTACTGATTTTGGTGCCTCTATTGTAGGGAACAGAAACCCTGCTGGGCAAAAAATCAGTCTCTATCCCCCCACAAATGCTCAGGCTGAAGATTTGAAGATGCAAACGTGAAATTAAAACAAGCAAGCAAAGAGCAGGGTGAGCTTTCTGTGTGATGCAAAGTTAGAATTTAATAAGAGGAACATAAAATGGAGCTAAACTTGCCTGGATGCCGCAAGATTTTTTGATATTAGGCAGCACGCTTGATTTCCCTGGAAATGAGTGAGCAATCTGAATTTAGAGTTGTTTGGCAGGGGGAGGGGGTGTTTCGTTCTCTTTTTTTAATCAAAGGCATTTCACAAGCCGATTGCAAGTGAAAGGGGAATCCATCATTACGTAAGAATGTAGCAAACTTTTCCATTTAATGAATGAATATTAGGTATTTCGGGAGCAGATAAAAGATGGTAAAAGAGGGAGACAGAGCTGATGTCTTAGAGATTTTAATAAAGATTGAAGTTAGTAGTGAAAAGGTCAAAGTGCCATTTGTTGAGCCCCTGCTTCTGGCGTGGTTTCAAAGCTCCCAGTGCTGACTGGGGGGCTGTGATGTGTGTTAATGAACAGTTGTGGCACTTAACTGAGATCATGGGTTGGTCACATGAATATATATAAAAGATATGAGTGAAGATTTTTTTTTTTTCCTCCTCCTCTTTTTGCTGCAGTTTGGCTATTGGAAGGACTAAACAATTAAAATAAATGTTTGAAATGTTTGAACACCACATTAAGTCCCCTAGTCTGTAAGGAAAATGAGCTATGAATAATAGAATACTGCTCTAGTTAAATATAGTTATTCAAAATTGTTTTTAGCTACAGATGTTATGCCATTTTAGAAACTTAGACTAAATAATGTCAGATCTTGTTTGCTTTTTTAGTATGTTATTCATTTATTGGGAAATTCAAAATTTAAAACAGCTGGGAAAGGGTTTGGTGTTCACTAAGTAATCTTTAAAATGTGTACATTTCAGACTTACTCTTATAGAGCTGTTTAGAAATGACTGAATTGTATATTATAGTTCTAAAGTTCTGTAAACATGCTCTACCATGTAGACAGGGAAACATGAAATGGGAAAATGAGATAATTCTGGAGCCAAATTTTATGTATTACAGACTTGATAAAACAGCAAATGGCATCTCAATTTAAATAATTTGTAAGTGTCCGGGAACATGTATGGGTGTTATGAACAGTATGTCTAAAATAGCAGCAGAAAATAATGTTCATTCTCCTTTAATTCTCCCTTTGATGTTTATGTCAAAACGAAGGAGTTAATTTATCTAAGAGTTTCACTGCATGAGTTGGACTGTACAAAACCAATCATGTAGAAATAATAGACTACCATTGGAAGTGCTGTACTATTGCAGTTTTAATAGCTCTTCAGTTCTGCTCAACAATTAGTCCATACATTTTATAGCTGTGTCTTTAAGAAACTGGCACACTCAGCAAAATCACAGTAATTGGGAGATGATGCAATGTGGAGAGAAATCAGAGGAAGAAAATTAATTGAAAAATAGTGTTTTGTTCGGGTTTGGATTTGTTTTCTTTTAAAATTTTAAACACTGCAGTAGTAATTAGTGGTGGGTGAGACTTCTGCAGAATTTAAATTCCACGTGGCTGGGTTTTTGTGAATTTGTTTTTAAATCAAATTGCAAAAGAAGCAAAATAGGGCATTGAAATTCTTGCTATAGTTTTCTCTCTCTGAAATCAAGCAAGGGCATTAAGGGTGATCCAGAGGAGGGGTTTTCCCCTCTATTGACACGAGTGCTGTTTGAGTATGTTCTCTTTACCTGTCAGCATCTTCATGAACCGGATCGGACAGATCACGGACAGCACGTGAATTAGTTTATCATTTATGCAAACAAGTAAAGAGACCTCAGCAATCCCTTTTTGCTTGTGTCCACTGGAGAAGGTACCAATGTGTTATGGTGTGAGCATCCCAGTCATAGCCAGTGGATGCTGGTAGTTTATTCGTAGGAGCTTTTTTTTATGCGTAAGTATTGAGTAAGAAGGCAATAAATAAATAAATGTGTTGCTTTTTTTGTAGGTTTATCATTGGCAATTAGGACTTTGTAGTATTTTGTAATTGATTTATTGTCCATTACAGGCCAAAGGCCAGTGAAGCAGTGAGAGTTTACGTTTCAGCTGAAGTTTGGGCCTTGGTATTATATATAGCTGTATCTTGGTCTTTTAGTGATCAGACAAGCATTTCCTTGTGCCTCAGGGCTGCTGTGTTGGTCTTAATGCCATAAATTACTTGAGGGTAATGATAGATAACCAAGTGACTAGAGTAGGAGAGCAAACCTTGTTCTTAGGTGAATAAGCAGGGGAATAGCAAGAAGAGAGAGAGATGTTACTACTGCTGCATATAACGCTAGAGGAAATCATTATCAAACCCCCTAAGAGCTAACATTTTTGGTAAGTCAGTCAAATGATGATGGCTTTCTGCAAAAAGGGTGATACAATTTCATGGGATAACTGCACTGCTAATACTCAAATGTATTATTCTGACCTACGGGCTGCAGAGGAACATGGAAGAGCAGGAAGACTTTATTAGAGAGATTTTTCCCCACTTCCAGCTTTGTGCCCAATTCTGATGCCCGTGCTTTGCATGTCATATTGAAATACTGGACAGGGTTAAGGAAGGACCCAAGGGACGATTCATGGCACAGAAAACTTGCCTTCAAGTGAAAGACTAAATAATGTCAATCCATTTAATGCATGGAGGAGAAGACTAAGAAGGGACTCGATCACAGTCTCTTAGTACCTCCATGAGGAGAAGACCTGTGTACAGGCCTCTCTAATTTGGCAAACAGACACATAGCAGGACCCCGTGCTTCAAAGTGGAAGCAGATAAATTAAGGCTGAAACTAAAGCACAATTATCTAGCAGCGAGGGGTGATTAACCATGGGAACAACTTAGCTAGGAGTAACATAGATTCTTTGTTACTTGAATCTTTTAAATCAAGACTGCTTTCCAAAAGGCATGATCCTTACACAAGAGATTCTGTCTTCATCCAGTGGTCGCTTTGACACTGTGTAGACAATATTTGCAGAAAGTAAACAAAGCACTAATATCCTACTAATTCTTTCTGGCCTTAAAAACTGTTACTGTATTAATACATGTCATTTATAGCATCTGGGCCAGTAAAGGCTAGATTGTGCTGGATCTTGTGTCCATTATACAATAAAACAAACCTTCCTAAAATTTGCTTACATGCTTAAGCAGGCAAGGCAGAGCTTTGCATCTGCTCTGTGGACCAGAGGCTGAGGAACAGGGTTACGCAGGAAGCTGGTGCGTTAGGAGATAAATGCCAGTGTCTTCAGTGGTCCACTTTGGTGGCTGTTGATACCCCACATCCTTTGTTCTCCTTACCAGTCTCCATCCACCATGAGCAATTGCCTGTCTCGGAGCCCCAACCAGGCAGGGTGCTGCTCTGCTCTGGTCACTCAACAGTCCCTTGCCTGTTCTCTGCTGGGGATATCTGCTCAGGGATCTGGTCCATTTTAGGCCACTTGAGTAATGCTACAAAGGGCTGTCTCCTCAGTCCAAGTATGGAAAATGTAGCATAATAGCATCTCATTTAAATGTGCAGCAACGCACTGCAAGATCATCTACAGACTTGCTGTACCAACTTCATGAGTCTTCCTTGATGGGTCCTTCACAGACGTCTCCAGTCACCTTACCTTTTTGCGTAATAGCTTTAAAGAGCATGTTAATTAAAAAGCAGGTGTTAGCAACAAGTGAGTAATAGAAGAGGAGGAATTTATTTCAAATCAGCAATTTCAGCCCACAGAAAGGGTAAGAGAATATGTGAAAAGGCTAATGGTGATCATCCTGCTAACATGGGTGACATTCACAGATGACGACGCTGCTGCTTCAACAGAGAGGTACTGTGCAACCTTCCAGCTCTGTCATCACCCTCCTGTGTTTCACTCTGGATTTGCAACTGTAGTAAGAAGTTAAACTCCCAGCGAAAACAGCACTTTGCTGTGGGGTGGCATGTTTACTTTAAGTAGGTGTTGATGATTCTACTTCTCACTTCGTTGATTAAACAAGTCACTTCATCTTAAAGTCTTACAAACCTCAGCTGAACTTTGCTGAGATGAGCCTATATGCCATTACATACTTTCACAGAGGTAGAGCACAAGCTTGAAAAATGGAGAAGATTATTCCCAGGGTCTTCAGCAGCTCTTAGCTCAGAATACCATGTTCAAAATTAGCAGTATAGTTGCCCTCGTTCTTTTATAGCATCCTGATTTTGCAACGAACCATAATCATTTGACTGATTTGCCAAAAAAATGATGGTTCTTCAGGGTTTTTTTGGCAGCCTATAATTAAGATGAATACATGTACATTGTGAATGTTTAGTTATGGTAGAGATAGGTTTGTTATAAAACAAAAAAAAACCCAAAAATTACCTAGCTGTAAATCCTTGCAGTTGTTTAGTTTAGAAGTTTAAGTCAATTTATGGAAGTCTGTGTTTACTGTCTTTAGAGCTTGATCATGACATTGGAATGTATTTTGGAAAAAAAGACCCTATAAAATGAAATCCACATTTACGGGTAAGGCGCACAGAGCACTTAGGATCAGCAGTGAGACTACAGTATCTCTTTGAAGTGCAGCGAAGAGGAGTACTTGCCAGTGCCATTTTGGGTTTAGAAGGTAGTGAATTGATACACTCGGTAAGTTCTAACACTGTAACAGCGGCTGGACCCAATGCCATTAATTTCATGAAAATGTGGACCGTGATATCCCAATGACAGCAGTCAGAAGATAAAACTAGATCTGAAGCACTTCATTTAAAATAAAACTTTATAATAAAGTCAGGTCTCCTTAAGACACTTCTTTTGTGCTGCGCTGCATGTGAGTAATCTCCATGACTCATCTAGCCTCTGACATACTGCAGCCATCAACATTCCCAGCCACGAGTGTTGCCCTTCATAAAGGAAATATCCTATTTTTGGTATGGCAATGTCCTCAGTTTTAAAGAATTTTCCTCTTTTAAGTGCTCAGACAATTAATGCCTCATGCATGTATTCAACAATAGTTGCCTAGCAACCATCAGAAATATTCGGGAGAGCAAAGGAAGCCGAGATGAATGAGCAGAAACATCAGCTCCCATTTCAGGTGAGCTGGAGAAGGCGTTAGGGCTGCGCTGACTGTTTGGGTCTAAGCATGAATATCCATGAAAGTCTGACAATCCCAAAGTAGCAAATACGAGCTCCAACTTGCACATCAGTCAGATGCACAGATGAGACGAGTCGCGCGGCCAGATGCAGTTGCAGGAAGTTGCAGTTAGTTGGGCTTTCTTTGTTTTGGGAACCTAGACCACAACAATATAACAATGGTTAAAATAAATTATAGAAAGTCAACAAGCCCTCCTGAATGGCTGAGGAAGGTTTTGCCACCTTGTGTTGTATTCCATGTGCAGCTAAGGAATAGGTAAAGTTCTCCCTTCCTTCGGTGGAGATTTCCAGGCATGGGTCTAAGTGCCAGACAAACCCCTTGCATGGGGGCTTGGCTGCAGCCCTTCTCTTGCATTGCCACCTGGTTCCCACTTCTCTTTTTGCATTCGAATTCTGGCATAACTTTTACCTCACAGGAGCTTTTCTCACTCTTCTGAGTCAAGTCCTTGATGCTTTTTTTGTCACTGGAAGGTGCCGTTTGAATGAAATGGAAATCTTTTCCGCAGTAACAGCCCACAACCACTATGTGTCTGTTTGGATTTTTTTTTTTTTTTTTTTTTTGTTCAGAAAGGTCTAGGATTGGAAGGACTGAACTTTATCATGCTGTGTTGACATACTCTTGGGGACAGCTCTGCCACAGTGAAGCTACTGTGGCCATGTCCTGTGCTCGTCCCTTTCTCTGGACGAGGCCCGGTTCTGCTCCAGAGTCTCTCCCCAGCGGCTGTAGCATCACAGTGGCTCAGGGTGCTCAGCGCTTGGTGCTTGACATGGTGGAGAGTGGGAGCACAGGGGCCTGGGGCCCACGGTTTGGTGGGATGCACTTTAATGCCAAAACCATTTGAGACAAGAGTTTTGATCTGTAGAAGTACTTTCAGTTGGTTTCTTTTCATGAGACGTGTTAAAATTAAAGGGCCTGATACTTGCCCGTTAGTGTTGCTCAGAACTTTTTTGTCTGCCTGCCCCAATTTGAAGAAAATGATGAAATTCTGACATTTTCCTGTTGGATAGAAAAATCGGATTTATGACCATCTCTACTTCAAAGGTAAAGGTTAAGAACAAGATTATGATCTCCTTTCCACTCATGTAAATCCACAGGAGTCAATTACTTTGGATTGACAGTGATGTGATTTAGATCAGAATCTGGCATTAAAGCTTTTTTGGGGTTTGCTCCTACACCCATCGAATTCAGTGCCACTTGACTGCCGACTCTGCTTTTGGTATGTGGTGGTGGTATTTGCATGTGTAAGCGCCTCAGGGGCCCCATATAAAACATTGGTTCACTAGCTTTAGTGGGGTTTTTTAGATTAGATGTTAAAATGTTGAAATCAAAATATGTAGGGGGCGGTCGGGAAGTAGCAGGCGCACAATGGTAATCAGAATAATGTGATTTTTGAGGTCGATATCTCATGACTTAGTGCTGAAAAAAAATCCCTTATGTCTCTTGGAGGTCTGAGGCTTTTACTCTTTCTGATTATAAAAGGCATTTATTTCTGGCCTTGATGGTTGATGAGTTATCAAACTTAAAATATGCCATGATCCTATAGTCTGGTAGTGCTTTCTGGCACTGGTCAGTGACTAAATATAGCCAGTTTTGAACCGCTGTGATAAACCTGGAAATAATGTTCAGCAGAAAATTCTCAGACAATTCCATAGACAAATGTGGAATATGAAATTACTTTTCTGGATTGCATCTGGTTCGTACTGTGTATGCTTTTGTGCCCCGTCTCTCTCATCCCCATGTTTTCCAACTGCTATCCTACAAATGTTCTGTGGTACAGATAAATCTTAGCTGAAGCAGCTCAGTGGTTCATGTTGGTTCATGCTAAAGCAACAAATAACATAAAGGGTTTTTAAACCCCAGCTATTTCACGCATTCCTTTTGGCTTTGTAAACCATTTTGCCTTGTTTTTACGAAAAGAAGGTGTATTAAAAAAAAAAAAAGCATGCGTTTCCAAAAATCACTGATTGTCTTCAAATGAACGTAGTCCAGGAACATGCAGATTCTTGCATTGTATTATGGGATTAGTGGTATTCATCTGTCATGCATAATGTGAAGGTGATATTCAGAGGCGGAAAAGAGCATTTTTGAAAGGATTTTTTTTCTTTTTTTGTTTTTAATGGTATACTTGCATTTGTTTTCTTTTTTCTTCTTAACTCACATATACTTCTACCAGGCTATGTTTAATTTCAAGATGGTGTCTTTGCTAGAAAGATAATGAAATGTAATGTCTTCCACAACCTCTTCATATGCATGACTGCATAAAGCTTGTGTAACAGTTTATTATTGTAAAATTAGTATAGCATAGCATAGAGCAAACTGGGCCCCTGGCCAGATGAACTAGACAATGAATAGTTATATAAGGTTTTGAAGCACATCTATTAGAACACAAGCGCCCTGTATTTTCTTCTCAATTGTCTGCTGTTTGTTAATGTTTCCCTTTCAACGTGATTGCATCTCAATTTAATAGCACTTGCCATTTCAGGGTTTACTGTGCCAGCGCTCGCATAGTTACATCCCCTCTGTGCTGCAAAGCCTGCATGTATATTAAAACTGAACTAGGCATGGTTAGCTAATGGGTACTTTGAGAGATATGCACTTATAGAATTAAGTGATGTATGTAATTGTTAATTTTGTGTTAACAAGTTTGAAAAATGTGTTTCACCAATAATTGTAATGCTCCGTTCTGTGCAAAGTGTGACATTTTAATTCTTGTTGAACAGTTTCCTACCTCTGCTCTGTGTTTTCATGGCAGGGTATTATTTTGCAATCAAGATAAAAGCATTATTTTTTAAAGTTCTAAAATATTACATTACTGGAAGTTTTAAGCTGCAGATCAGTCTCCTGTTTCATAAAAGCATTTCATTGATTTTAATTTTTTTTTTAATTGGTCTTTGAATTTAAACTTAAGTTCCACGTTATGGATTGCGTATGATTCCAGAAGCAGAGGGATGTGTTAGCGGAGACTTGATGCTGTTTTAAAGGCAACGACGTACCTGTCACAGAACTGTGGGAAAGGCTTGTGTTTGGCATACGCATCTTTGGGACTCTCAGCCTGCTGCAGTTTTGGCACAGGGAGCCCATTGACTTGGGCTGTGGGAAACCTACATTCAGCACTGTCGGTCCTTGT
The DNA here is from genome assembly GCF_028858705.1 of Grus americana. NCBI lineage: Eukaryota > Metazoa > Chordata > Aves > Gruiformes > Gruidae > Grus > Grus americana. The sequence goes on from NC_072858.1 coordinate 34,401,890, forward strand.
GTCTTTTTCTGCGCCTCCAAAGGAACTTCTGTTAGAGACTTCACTTCTTTGGGAGTCAAATAACAGCTCCCCCATGCTTTTGGTGGTGCAGGGCAGCCTTTCCACGGCTGGAGGGTGCTCAGTAGCCCCTGGCTGCAGTAACCCAGGTGTCACCCGGTGGAAGAATGACACTGGCGCCTGGCTTCGTGGTGCTGGATTTATTTCCTTCTGTGAGTAATCCAAACAGCCCAGAAGTCTGGCTTCCCCCACTCCCCATTGCTTCAGTGCTCCTCTTCCACAGTATCTCGTGCCTCCCTTCACCGCACGGTCCCATCCCCACCCTGGTCTCTCTTTGTTACGGCAGGCTAATGCCATTTCTCTCGTGGCAGCCCTTGGTGGTTCATTCATGCCATTGCAGATGTGAGACCAAAGCCTACCTATTATTCCCTCATGCGGAGAATAAATTCTTCCATCCCTAGTAGGCCTAACTACAAAATTGCATAGAGCAAGGCTCACATTTTTCATCCAGCTAACAGGGACTTCATTTGCACATTCTGTGTCATCTCATCTGCAGAGTCTGACCTCATGCAGACTTTTTGGTTGCCAACCAGTGAGGGAAGGCAAATGAGAAGGGGGGACCACCACCATCCCCCACTGAGTTCAGGAGCGGCTGTGGCTAGGATTTGAGTTCCCAACAAAGTAAGAGTTTCTCATTTGCCAGTAAAGATAAAAAAAAGGACAGGGTGGGAGGAGCATAATAGGCTCAAAACACAATAAAAATAGCAAAGGAAACAAACAGTTTGTGCCTAATACGAAACCAACTGATCTCCATGGTGATTGAAACAAATCTGTGCTATGTTTGACTGTTTAGTCAAGGCAAAGGTTAGAAATAGGAGTTCACCTGCCATGCTAGACTGTTTGAATGAACAGAGGACTAGGATGATTGATACCTTCCCAATCACTGAGTGGCCGTGTGAAGGTGCCAAGGGGAATTTGGGGAATAGCCTCATTGAAACTCCAGAGGATTCAAGTGTCTGTCTGCCTCATGCATCTTCAGAAAAATCAGCCTTGATAAATTTCCTGGAAATTTGGTTTTCAACAGTACTATTCTGTGGAAAGAAGAGTCCGTAGTGCTGTAACTTCAGACAAAAATAGCACAGTAGAAGACCTTCAGAAACCAGGCAGTAAGCTTGAAACCTTAGATAAATAATAGGACTAATAGACTTGCCACAGTAAATCATAGAACTATAACTCCCCCAAAACTCTTGATTGGCATTGTCTCAAAGTAATTCCTTATGTGAAATAGAAGCCTGAGATAAAATTTCAGCCTTAATTTACAGATATTTGAGACGGAAGGAGAAGGGCGTGCATTAATCCTTACCAAAGAAGAAATTCCTGTTCATGGTAGTCTGAAACACTGTCATGTGATGAGTCAGAAAGTTTTTATTGTTCACGTCTTCAGAGGTCAGGGCTACTGAGTTTCGGCATGCAGCCTGGGCAGACAGCATTTGCAAATCAACATGTCTCCTTTTGCTGAGGCCATAGGCACGGGAAGCTTCCTATTCGCAGTAGATGTGTGTGAGTTGTTTGGTTTTTTTTTTTTAAATATGAGTTTTAGAGAGGAGAAGATTGTACTTTTGAAATCCTTAGTCATAATGAAAAGATCTCCAGAGGTAGCTGATGAAGACATTCAGAGTGTATGTTACACTGCATCAAGATTTAGAGTTTCTTGAGTAAATATTGACCAATTTGACCTTTGCTTTTCCTCAGTCAATATTTATCTCTTGGGACAATGAATCTTCATATTCACCTTAGTTGAAGTCCAAGTCTACTTAATAGCGTACTTGGAAATCCAGGAGAGGTGCTGATTTGTCTCGGTGCTACTTTTCTCTGTTTAAAATTAGATATACAGAAGGTTTGGCCACTCATGTCATTTTGTCAGGTTTCCTAAACAAAGCAGCATCAGGTCATGGCTGGTGGAAAGGCTTCTAGGAAAAACCTAGATCCAGCAGCAGGCAGGGCGGGTGAATCTGGGAGTGGAGCAATCCCTTTATTGGAAATAAGGATGAAGATTCCCGTACAATGTGAAAGCCCTTCCAGATGCTATCAGGAGGAGGGGACTGACCGGGATTAGTCAATAAAATTCTTGCTGTGTATTTCCTGAGGCAGAGAAAATAAATTTTTGAGCTTTCTGAACTTCCCACAGTCTTCCAGCAGCCTAACCCCACAGAGCACATCATCAGGTACTGTGCAGAACTAAAGAAAGGTACGGCCCAAGAGACCAGTCTGCAGGCAAGGGGCACAGTGGCTGTGAGGGGTCCCACCCTTCCCCTGTGATATGGGTCTGGGAGCAGGCGGGTCCCAACACACCTGGATGACGCTGGGCTCAGCAGCCAGTTGCATCCTATTGCAGTGGCCTTTTACAGGTCGGTATTCAGGTTCACCCCAGCCCGGGCTCCCCACCGCTGCACTTGTTATGTCCCCTGGCTCGGGAGCCAGGCTTGGAAACCCTAAAAGTTTCCTGCGACTTGAGAGCCAGCGTTCGGTCACTGGGAGCATAGACCAAATAGCATAGCCCCGACCAAGCCCTGTCAAATAGCACTGTAATACCCCCTTTATTACTGCAGCAGCATTTTCAGTATTTTGGGGCCCTGGCTTGAGTTGAAGCTGAGAGACAACCTTCCCCTGAAAAGTGAGGATGCTGGGGCAGTGCGTGCGGCTGGAGCCACTGGGTCGGGGTCGCTGGACGGGGCGTCCTGTTACCTCCTCGCTGCTTCCTTGCCCAGCTGCACCCTGTCTCCTCTTCACATCGCTGGGTGCTGCCGGCAAAAGCCTCCTGTTGCCAACAGGGGCAACACTTTGGGGTAGAAAGGGCAATTACTGGCCTTGTGAGCTTTGCCGTGAGAGCGAGAGCAACTGGAAGGTACTATTCAGGCAGGGGAGAAAGGCGGTGCCTTACAAATATCTGCCTATGCAAATCAAATCATTTGTCTTTTCAAATGTTCATTTTGCCTTTTCCTTGATTATATTTTCTGAATTGCCATATGTACTTCTCGTGATATTTCAGTCTTGTCAAATTAAGAAGAAAAAACCTTATAATTAACTTAGGATATATACCAAATAATGTTTGTCATTTTGCTGTGTGATCAGTCAATAATATTACAGGTGGCCTGTAAGGTTCAAAAAAAAAAAAAGTCTATTTTTTTGTAATCTTCTCGCTATCGAAGGTATTTGTTTGGGAAAAAGGCATTGAGAAAGAAGATAATTTTAAAATTGCACAATTATAGTTGAAAAAACCAGAGCAGGCAACGTCATGCATTTCTGAAGAGCACGCTGTTTAATTTTATAGTAACAGTATTTTAAGAATGCTGATGGTACACAGGAAAGAAGTGAATAATTCTTATTGCAAAACCCTGATGGTTTGGTGTATTCAAACTGCTAAGACTTAATCAGCCCTGGATTTCTCTTAGGAAAAACAGGACATTAGGAAAAAAAAAGAAAAAAAAAAAGCCGGCTGAAGCAGTAGTGATTTATCAAAGCAGCATTTGAATGAAATAAAGGTTTGGCATCATACTTGGGATAGGCTGGAAAATGCATTTATGTTTTCATGTACCTTTTTTTTTTCCTGATGTGCCTGATTGACTTGTTTTAATACTGGTGTTATTTACATTTCAGGGATGGGCCTCTATTATGCAGGAAATTGTCCAAACCCCTACAGCTGTATTTTAAATTGAAATGATTTTTTTTATGAAGTGATTGTGCAGACTTAATTTAGTAATCTATTATTAAATTTATAGTTTCAGGCTGTATAAAGTCTTTATATAGAACGAAAATGGGCACATATGAAGATCTATGCTATATATACACCTGGTTCTGTATATTAAATCTTTTACATATGTTGTCCATTTTCAGAAACAAATAAACTGCTGCTTTTGAAAACTCAGCTTCTCTTCCATATTAGGGAATTCTGCAGACTCCCTATGTTCCTTAGCTTCAGTATAATGCTAAATCAGTTTGTACATTAGTCTATTTTTAGTTATGAATGAACTTTATGGAGTGCAGCGCGCAGAGTGATTTCAGAGATTCTCGCTCATAAAACCCGTGTGTCATGCGCCGCAATTACAGCAGTAAACATTATGCAAGCTCTGGGCTTCCAGGGGCACAAGCCCTGAAATTTCCAGGAGGGAAAAGCATCCCCCTCGCTCTTTTATACGAAATATTACACGTATAGTAAATCTCATCGCATGAAATCAGGTTAAATTTTGTGACCTTGGCTGCGGCAAGCGGCGGGCAGGCTGCCTGGCATGGCAGCCGGGTGACACTAGAGGGCAACTGAGAGTTTTCTTTAAACTAACCAAGCTGGAGATGGTTTTAATATCAACTAAGTGTTTAAACTCTGTAAGGATTTACTTTCCTGTCTGCAGATTTCACATATGTAACCTCTGAGTTTCCATTGACAGCAAATAATAACCCAACTGAAGTTGTTCTGGGGGAAAATACAGCGGGAGCGGGTCAGAAGCCTGCTTTTGCCCAAATAAGGCTTTTTTGCAGACCCCATGTGTTAGATAATGATCAACTGACAGTCGGTCATGAGTTAATAATGCTGGATGCTGAAATATGCATACCATGTGGTATACAACAGTTCTGCGGGGAGAGACAAACACAGCTATAATTAGACATCTGAAACACAAGGAAGTGTGTAAATTGTTTAATAGTCCCTCCACTTAATTCACTCAGATAATTTCCTAAGAACCGGTATTGACTACGAAAGAATATTGCACAACCAACTTCATATTTAGTTTAAACCCTGCCCTGCTCAGATAAATTACTGCATACAGCTCAGTTTTATTTGGATTTTTCTGAGTGCTAGAGATTTACTGGGGCTGTAACGCAGAGATGGGCTCAAGTCTGTTTATGTTGATGTTTGGGACGATTACACCAAGTTCACGGGGTTTGCACTCATTTAAACCTGGGCGCATGATCTTACCATCAGGACTTGAAAACCACCATTTCTGGGGTGTTTTGGCAGTTATACAGATTCCCTTTCTACTCGTGCACAACCTGACAGGGTTACTGGAGTTACCACCAACTGCTGCTGGTGAAGTTGGTGATGAGCCAGAGATGCGAACGGGAGCAGGGCTTAGGCTACGGCTGCTGCTCATGTGTGCACCGAACGCGTTTGCATAGTCCTCCTGGTGGTGGTGGCAGCTGAATGTAGGCATCAAGGGGGGAGCTTACTCTCTAGCTTCTGCATGTCACTTTGTCTTCATGCGGGTTGATTATGCCTAACAAATTTTGATTACTTCGCAGTGCAATGATCAAGTGCAAAGATAAAAAATGAAAGAAAATTATAATATTCTTACACTAAAAAATACTTTCTTACATAATCAGTTGCAAATCAGAAATGCAACAGATTTAAATAATATATTTGTCATTTTCACATTGTGCACAACTGGATGGTCATAGCTTCCTACCTGCCGTTGTCATTCCCAAAAGTGAGGTCTCAGGAAACCGTCCATTTTGTGCTTCTTGCATGAATTTCTGCCTGTTTCAATTCATGCACGGTGTCCATCCGTTACCAGTCAATTAGCCCATCTCATCTGCCTATCTACGTGGATACAACTGGCTACGTATCTATTGTATTTCCGAGGTATGTAGGTCACGTCTCCATTGGGTACTGCTGACTCTGCTAGACAGCAATTTCACAAACGCTGGCTTTTACTGGAGAGAAAAGGAAATATTGCTAGGAAAGCCATCTTAAGATTTGCTGTGTGCTTTTATTTGCCTTTTATTTTCTGAAGCCCGCTAATGGGAAGTCTACCTTGGGTGTTCTGCTGAGTTTTGATGAGATAGGCTGACTTGCATGGGTTTGCTGTGCATTTTCACTTCTCGCTGCCGTGTTTGCGCTGCTTTTGTCTTGGCTGTTACATAATCCATTCGTGCCCACTCAGTTTTCCTCTCTTTGCTTTTTTGCCTTCTTTTTTTTTTAACCCAGACTATTCTGAGAAGTCAGGCGTGCACTTCTTGAGCATTGCTGTGACCCTCCTACAGAAAGAGAAGCCCCTGTCCACCGGGTGCAGCTTCCCAGGAGGTGACCTTTGGGGGCGGAGGGCTTGGAGGCTGCAGACCAACTGCAGATTTCTGAGGGAAAGGGAAACTTGATGAACCCATGTCTGATCCTGTGATGCTGCCCAAGCACGTGGTGTTTCATGATGAGATACGACGATTTCTTTGTTGAGGGCTTGAATGCTTCTTTCCCATTAGTGACAGAGAGAGTCATGCTGGCTTGGTCGTGTTCGATGCTTAACGCAGGCTCAGCCTCAAAGATGTGAATAGCCCCAGTGAGGTCGTCGGAGGTCTTTGCATGCTCCAGGTCTTTATGAGTTAGGCATGTACTTTGCTGAATCAAGGCTAGAGCTCTTCATGTTCCTCGTCCTGCATAGCACAGTACTTTACTGTACTTGATCCTATAGTCCTGCAGTTTCTCACCAGAAGAACCACTGAGTCATCTAATCTGGTATGAACCCCAAGTAGTGGCTCATCGGCCAAAATTACTGTCAAATGCTTTCATCCAGTTCACCACCTTTTTTCTGAAGGAGAAGGGAAACAGCTGTTTGAGCAAGGACCACAGCCAGACAGCTGGACGCCTCCTCCGTGCAGCCAGCCAGACTGCTGCAGCCGCCCGCAGCAGCGAGACTCTCCTGGCAGCAGCCTGGACCCAGCCCTTGCCATGGCTGAGGCGGGACACCCAGCTCCAGTCTGGTATCTTGACAGACCCTCAAATTGTATGCATTTCTTCCTGCCAGCTTGTGTCTGGCTCAGGCTTTTCCTGAAAGGTCCTCTGAAAGCTGGTCATACACATGCCTCGGTATAATGGCAGTGTATCACATATGTGGACTGCAGTGCCTAGGCATGCCTGGTTGTGCCTCCTCACTTCTGACTACCAGCTTTTCGTCACCTTTGAGGCACTCGTATTACTGGTGAAGTCACTTCTCAGTCATTTTTGCTCAAACCCAGCACAGCTTGAGTTACTCAGACCTCCTTCTTGAAGGCAGACCTCCCTTTGGCCACAGCATCTTCCTATCAGGGTATGTTGAATTTCCAGTGGGGGGGTGGCCAGTAAAGTGTCACCCTTGGCTTGGTCAGTGGGACCTGTAGTCCTTGCTCACGGGTTTCATGCTGGAGCTGTGCTGAAGAGCATTGTGTTTCCATGGTCTATTATTCCTTCTGATCACTCGTTTGCATGACTCAGTGTTAGCATTGTGCCAGTCCTTGTGTCAGTGTGAATGTTACTGTCACGGACCTTATATTTATTTCACTGATGAAAATGTTGAATACTAGTAAGGCTAAGAGCAACCCCTGTGGAATCCCACCAGAAATATTTTTCTTTGACAGAAATTCCCCACTGATGCCTGCTTTTAGCTCTATCATTTAGCCAGTTCTTAATCCATTTAATATATGCTTGAATAAAATTATGTAGTGCTGTTTTTTAATCAAAGTGTTATCTAGTATTAAATCAGCTGCCTTACTGAAATGCAGGTAAGTTCGATGTGTTTTGCTAGTTTCTCTAACCAAGCTTATAGTTTCAAAGTATAAATTAAGGTGCTTTGTTTGTTTTTCTTTTCTGTTGTTTTAAGATCTGGTTTCTGTAAAACCAAGTCAATTGACTGGCTTTAATTATATTCTTTTGCAAGCATATCATCTGGCTTCTGTGCAAATATGGAACAAATATTTACCAAACACCTCTGCCTCTTTTTGAATCATTAATAACAATCCTGTCATCTGTAGCCAGTAATAGGCCTACACTGGATTTTTTTATTATTATTATTTTAAATTGCTCCAAGGTCTATTGAATGTCACATATTTGTCAGACATAGATTTTTCTCTGAAGTCTTCAGCTTCTCTTTTCAATTTACCGCACTTCCTAATTTCTAACACATGTATAGATTTTGTCCAAAAAAAAAAAAAGTTTTCCTTTTTTTTAAAAACCCAAATTAGTCAGCAGGACATAAGAAGCCTGGATCAAGCAAAAATCCTAACTTCCAACCATGCTGAAACAAAGAAAATGAGACCCAAGCCTCGTCCTGAATCTTGTCCCCGTCTTCCATGGAAACGAAAAACATTCAATTTTTGGCATAATTGGCCAACCTGGTATTTGCAATGCCTCTGACCTTTCTATTAAAAGCAATGCTAGTCTGAACTGTAATCCATGAAAAATACCACCTTTTTGCTTTTTTCAGAGATTGTCTGGTCAGGAGGGGGGTCAAAACAACAGTCTGCAGCAAGTCATATGTCTCCACATTAATCCACACAAGGAAGTGTCTGTTTCACTTATTTCCAAATGAGGAATGTTTTCTTTAGAGAGGTAGCAAATTGATTTTCCCCACATGGAGCATGGGATATCTCATTTCCAAAACAAAACGTTCAGAAATGGCTACACAAGTCCGCTCTTTCTCTGTGCGGGTTAGAAAGCAGCATGGATCCTTAGTGTTCTCTGCAAAGTTGTTCACTGCTGTACTCTGGAGTTTCCAGGTCGGGTCTGGCATGTTCAGTTATAAAGAAAGGAATAAACAAGCATTTGCATTTAGAAAAAGTCTAGTAAAAAATAGTTTTCATATTCAAATTGTTTTCTGTGCCGCTTGAGTAAGCAAGAACTGTGTGTTTGTGGAGAGGCTGTGTGACCTCCAGAGCTCAGTAAGAGCTTTAGTTGTTGGTAGGTGCTCATCACTGACTTCCATAGGTGTACTTAGGATCCTGTTGAGAGTTTCCCCAAATTCAGTTGATACTGTTGTTTCCTAAACAAAGGTCTGGGTTTTCTAGTATAGTCTGATCTTTTGCTTTATTTTCTGGACACTTTAATTTCTGACTCTTTGATGCAGTACTAGTTGGTTGCAACTTGCTTCTCTTTACCAGCTCTGCTCGGTGTGCCTAGATGATCAATGCCCCAGGCCCTCCTTCTCGGACCCTGTTTCCAGGAGACAGAAGCTTTTAAATAAACTTTGAGAGGTAAAAGGAAAATAAATGAAATGTAAGATCCTGAACTTAGGATGCAGAAAAGGGAATGAGGTGAAGGAGACAAAACAAAGAGATGGAGGTGACGAGGAAATCAAGGAAGCAGCTGGGACTCCAGAACAGTATGAGAGATTAACTAACCTTTGAACAGTTTTTGAGACTGTGCTTAAATATAGCAATATGCTTTTCTTAACTTTCAGATATTGCAGAATGCCAGAAGCCCCCTAGAGGGGTAAGTGTTAAAACCATTAAAACTGTTAACTTTCTATTCATTACATTTTAAAAGGTGCAACATGTAAGCATGTTTTTCAGCCAAGAGCTAACTTTTGCCAGGCTCCTTTAGGGGTGTCCTCAGCAACCAGCTACTTGCCACCTGCCAGCAGGCATGGGCAGTTCATGGATTTTATGGAGATCTGGGACCATTCTTCTCATCTTGACTTTGATGGCCAGACACCTCCATATGCCACCTCCAGCTTCTGTTTGGCACCTGAATCATGAATAGCTCTGTGATCTGACACATCCTGCCGTTTCCACCTGCCTCAGAAGGAAAGTCTCCTAGTCTGTTCTGTATCTACTGATGGTTCTGCAGCTTAGGGCCAAGCATTCTGGTATCGCAGCTTTTGTGTGCATGTCTGAAAACTGGAAGACGTATGAAGGACTGGCACAGTGCAAAAGGGTTCTGTGAGGAGATGTTCTGCAGGATGTCTACAGGGTGGAGAGACTGTTGGTGCATTTAGCAGGTGCGCTGCAGCTTGTCTTAGGCAAGCACACTTCTCTTCTAAACTCAACACCACAGCACATCCCTGTTTATTAACTTCTTGCACCTTACAGAGGACCACCTTAATTCCAGCTTTGTGATTCCCTCCCCCTGGTGCACTCCCACCTCTCAGGTTTAGAGCTCACCTGACTGTGTAGGCCCACCCTAAATTTAGACCCAGATCTTCCTCTGGCCCTTCTTTGCTGATGGCTCAGTTGGGTTTTTGTGTTGTCATACCCTTGTAGTTGGCAAAAATGCTGTTGCTCCTTCCTTTCCCTTCATCTTTCCACAGGACAGAAACGTGGTCACAAAACCAACGGGCAGCCGTAATCTGGTTGGCTGTGTAAGTTGTAAGTACATTAGCAATGCTGAGCAGCTGTCCTGATACATTCCTCAGTGAAACATGGCAATGGCCATCCTTCCCTTTTCTTTTCTTTTTTTTTTTTTCTCCCACTTTTGAAGTGTTTCTGAGAAACCGGAGTACCAGCAAGCCAGAATCAAAAGTCATATCAGGAAATAGTTATGCAGATCAGAGAGGCCTGGAAAAGGCAAGAACTTTGATCATGGGCATTACAATTGCTTAGATGTTCTCTAGAGTAAGTACTGTGGAGCGAGCAAGAAAAAGGTACATGTTTTAGGCATGAGTACAGTACTGTTTACTTACATGGTTTGTTGAGCAGCCAACAAGGTCCAAGGTTATTTTGGTCTCAGCATGAGTAAGTGATCCAGGTATGACAAATGAGGTAATGCATTCCAGGCTCATTAAAAACTCTTGGCTACACCACTGATTTTGACAAAGTGCCAACATAACTTGACCTCAGCTGTGTGAAGGCCACTATTTTTTTTAACACCCTCCCTATAACAACACATCTTTTACATCAGCCAAAGTATGCACATGTAGAGAACAGTGTTATGGGGAGGGTTGAACTCATTGGACTTCCAATGATAATCAGACACCTAAAAAAGAGATAATTCTACTGTAACTAACCTGCTAGTTAGGTAACCCAAAACCACAGCCATTGTCTCTTGACTTATTTGTGCATCTAGGGATGGCTGTGTGTACATAGTACATTGCGTTCTCAGCATGGATGCGGCTCGAGTGAGACTGACTTCATTGCTGTCTTGATAACAGGGAGATGATATCTCCACCAATAACTTCCCCTTCCTGGAGATACAGGTAAAGGAGGTGACTGGTGGAGGTGTTGCATTGTCTTCTTGTAGCAGCCTACACTTTTCCACCATATGTAGTGTTTAATCATGGCTGACCTTTTTAAATGCAGGTGTGCATGTGAGTGAGGATTTGCACAGAGGAGGTGGCAGTGGCAGCTTCTGCACCTCACCTTCGCTTTCACTCCCCACTTGTGAAAACCACGGCTGTGTGCTCCTCCTTTTGCTCTCCTGCGGGTAGAGAAGGAGTTTCTCTAGACAGCCCAAGGAGCGTTGGGAAGGAGCTTAGCATGGCTGTGGCCAGCAAAAGTTGTTTCCCCTACCCAAACAGAAAAAGCCGAGGGCATTACTGCTCCCCTCCCTCTCGCCCCAGAGAGCCACGTGCAGGGGAAGGAACAGCTTGGCAGGAGCGTTGTGGCTGCTCTCTCCTGCACCCTACAGCCATAGCATGCCGCCGGAGACGGGCACAGCGTGGGGCAGCCGGCTGTGGCCCAGGCAGGTGTGCAAAGTGTATGCAGGTGTACAAAGTGTGTGCAAAGGGCTAGGGGCACACCTCCTGCATCTCCCCTCTCTGGCTCCCCATCTCCCTCTCTCACTCCACTGGCACAGGCTCAAGCTGTTCTCTCTTTTCTTTCCTCCTGCCCAGTCTCCTTGTGTCCCACTCAATCATGAGTTAACATTTCATGATCTTCTGAGAAATACTGATCCCTCATGTCGAATGACAAGCAGCAATCTCTGTGTGATTTGCGGTGACTACCTGTTTCCAGACAACACCCAGGGACCCTTTCAAACATGGAGGGGAAGAAAACATTCCCGTCTCTGGGCAGATTCCTATAAATAAGTTTCTTTTCCCTGAGAATTCACAACCGAGACGGCAATAAGACATGTTCCAGAATTGGAGGAGTTGTTAAGGTATGGTTGTCATCATGGCTTGTGTAACTGTTGATATTCATGATATACCCATTTCACACGCTTTCACTTAATCGGGAGGGCAAGTCTTTTACCACCAAGTAGTAGTCAGCTGAAAAACAAAGTCCACAACGCATGCATACTAGTTAATAATCACACCTTTTGTTCTTTATGGTTACAAATGCTTGCGCTTGAATTAGACCTTGGTTCATCTTGGATTCTTGCTTGCTTCCTTGTGAAGCCTCATATTACAGCCTCCGCATCCTCTGCGGCAGTGGGCAGCGGTGCAAGCGGTGGTGGTTGCGTTGTGTGGCCAGCCAGGTCGGTGGGCTCTGAGGGACAGGTTTGTTTAAATGACACCAGCTGGACCTGCTGCTCAGGGAAACAAGGAAGCAACATGCTTCCTGGCATCCAAGGAGTGCCGAAATGGTCCCTCTGAACTCCTGTTGATGGGTAAAGGTAGCAGGCACACTGCTGACGTGTTTGGGAAAGATAACCAGCCCAAGGTGGGAAGCGTGCCCTTGTGTTCCTCCAGCTCTCCTAACATGAGGGCGTTAGCTTGTGCTATGTGCGTTTTGCAGCTGGCTATGTTTTACCTGGTCAGGCCTGAATCGTTTGCCCGGACTCGGTGAAGTGGCTTTCACTGCTGGGCTCTAGATTGCTATCGCACCTACAGATTTTGCAGGGAAGATAATTTCTTGTGTGTTGCCATTTTTCTAATGAACTTGCCCTCTGTGATGACTTGCAAACTTGGGATGAGCTGTAATCTGAAGAAGAGGCTCCTTGAGTCAGCAAGGCACAGGCATGTGCAGGCTTCAAGTGGATGAACGCCCTTTCACTTCCTGAGATTGGAACTCAGAGCTTTGGGCCGCTTGCATCGTACCGGCTGTATGTCTCAGCTGACAGCCCTTCCATGCCCGCCGGCCTTGAACAGCAGCGGCTCTGCTCTCCCGAGGCGTTATCACCTCCTGATTGCAGGCATGGGGCTCTTCTGGTTTGCATCCCAAACCTCGAGCATACAGGGCACCTATGCTATGCTAATATCGATCCTTTGAATCACACCAAAGTAGAGGCAAAACCTCTTCCCAGCAGCCCACCAATGGTCCCAGTGGACATTTCAGTAGCTGAGTTTTCTCCTCTTTCAGATACATCAGGAAGCAAAAAGAAAGAAAGGAAGGGAAAAAACCCCAAACTGGCAAAAGCAAATGTTGTTAAATGCACAGGAAAGAAAGTATTTGAACTGGTAGTATGTCGTATCTCATACTCCTGTTTCAGGCACTTAGACTAAAGAAGTGGCAAATAAATGCAAACTTTTTTTCTGTAGTTATTTGTTCAATTTTTTACTTTCATTTGCTTTGCTTATGTTCTCGCCTTCTGGGAATCTACAAGTTATCAGGTCTCACTGCCACAAATGCTTTTAGAAAATGAATTTGAAAGCCATATGCACAAATGTGAAGAAATTGAATTGTTTCAGTTATTCTCGGGTAGTCATGCCAGAAGTCTTTCTCCACCAGAAAGCAAAAATAACCATGGGATATTCACTTAGCTGTCCAGTACATACTGCACATCCAGTGTCATCAGGAAAACTGACTGGGACTAAGCCACAACATGTTTGTAAAATTACTTTAAAATAATTATGAATAACAAATTCAAGAAATCTTCAGTGTGCTCATGAATATGTCATAAATAAAAAATGAAAAAAATTAACACAAGTATGCGATTTGTAAATTATTCCTTCGGTCCTAGTCATATTTCCTAGAACAAAATGGATATAGCTGAAATATAAATAATCTTCGAATAATGCATTTATTTATAATGATTTAGGGAGCAAACATTAATGGCTTTGTTTCAAGTGTGACTGGAACTATTTCAAATGTTTTCTTTTACAGACTAGATACTAGAGGTAAGGGCCTTCTCTTCTGGTATTAATTCCTATTGCTGCTTTCTTGTTAATTGTGCATCTGATCTGGAATGGCTTAAAGTGATTTAAAGTCATACGGTGCCGCGTGCGGGACGGTCCCCGTGCGTGTTGCAGCCAGACCTTCCCGGCTGCAGCTCCTGAGCCACGGGGAGAATGCAAATACCCCATTTCGTAGTGGGCTTGTGCCAGTTCTGCCGGGGAAGGCTCCAATTCAAACAGTGTTTATATGCAAGCTCAATATACCTGGAATTTAGGAACAAATGCCTTCTTGCTTTTAAGGCTTTTAGCAAAACATTAGGAGTGCTTTATAGTGTGATACAACGTACAGTGCCAAAACTCAGGATAACAAGTATGTTTGGAAAACATTGAGTCTTGAACTAGTTTCTTTATTTATTAAAAAAAAAAAAAAAAAAAAGAAAAAGTAATTCACACGCAAGTGTGTTTGATCCTAGCTGAAGCACGTCTCTCTCCGGCCGTTGGTTGGACTGGGTCGGGGAATCCATTCATTCGAAGGTCGTCGTTTTAACGAGTGTGCCAGGGTGTAGTAAATTGAGGGAACATTTCTCTGTTCTTCAGTACCTTTTTTTAAGAAGGTGCGAGTGCCGGGGCTAACCGTGGTCAGGGATCCGTCCATCCCATCCAGGTCATGTGCAGCAAAAAGCAGGCATCAGAAGACATGAAAGGTGGAGGGAAGAGCGGGGTTTATAAATAAGGCAGGGCGGCGTGGCTGGGGCTGGCAGTCTGGCAGCCGGCGCTGGAGTCCTCAGAGCTCATCCCACGCTCCCGCCGAGTCGCTCATCTCTGTTTATATGAGTAATGGAGCGGCTGGGGGAGGGGATTTGTAAGCACGGAGCAAATACTCTTAGTGTTCATTTTGTGTAAGACTGACATCCACACCAAGTCGAGACTTCCAGCGACGTAGTGTGCAGTCACATGCTGTAGCATTCATGAGTACAGATATAAATCAGGCAGATGTTTGTCGACTGGAATGGGTAATAATTTCTTTCTCTCTTTGTTTGATTTTGCATGTTAACCTCAGATGACAATTTCAAAATTGCTTTCTGCAGTACTTTTCAATAAGCAGGATATGCTTCACTGGAGATAGATGGAGATATTTCTATAGGGAGATAAACATATTTTTATATAGACACAAATATAGACTTACACACATACGCACATGCATATATATATACACACACACATATATATATATATATTTACCATGTGCCAGTGCTGGGGGAAGAAAAAGGATGTGTCTGTTGGACTTTTGGTTTTAAACCTACGGCTTTTCTTTTTCTCTGAACAGACCAAATATGACACTGTTACTCAAACTATAAAATCAAATTAGCACCCTTTATTGTGTTTGCAAACTAATTAAAATGTAAAATGTCCTGAAACCACTGGCTTACTGTGTGACAAATGTAAGATTAGAAACAATTAGAAGGCACTCAAGAGGTTTGTGGTGTTTAGATTTCTGACATTGTTCTAATCATCCCTTTAAATAATGAAAACAATGGTTACCTAGAAATTAAAGGTTTAAAGGAAATTATCTTCTTCGGTACAGTCATTACTTAATGATTGTTTATCATTTTAAATGTTGCCATAGTAGTCAGAGGCTGATTTTTAAATCTGAAAGCAGGCAGGACACGTAATAATGAGCAAACATCTGCTTCATCTATTATTTCTATATGTGATCATAATTTATATTGTAATACCACTATTGAAAAATGAGTCTGATATTTTATGATGATCCATATCCCATTCTACGTATGGCTCAGCACAGTTAGGATTTAGTCACTGTGTTATTTCAGAGCTGTTTTATCTTAAGAATTGGACAAAACTGAAAGTGATTCATGTTAATTTATATGTGTGGTATGTAACCCTTATGAAACAATCAATCACTTATTTCAGTACTTGTCAACTTCCAGAACTAGTTGTTAAGGGTTTTTTTTGATCCGTTTCAGGACTCGGGGGTAATTTTTTATTTTTTTTAACTTTTTTAGAAGAACTTTGACAAGAATGACAGGATATATAAACATTTCTTGGAGCTGTAAGGAATTTCAGTATTTCAGAACTTTTCCAAAACCAGATGTTTCCCAAAGTTGGAAATAGTAGTTAGTACTCTTAGGTGAAGATTAGAAATAATAAATGCAGCAGGCTGATTAATGCAAAGTTACCTATTAATATTCTATTTTGTGCTTTCTTGTACCATGGAGAAATATTCGTGCTTTCTCCCCGAGTCCTTCGGAGACCAGTGTTTGACTTTATATTAATTAGTTATGTGAAAGTAGAATAGATTAGCCTTGGGGGATATTCTATAGAAATGTATAGTGTGTCAAGATGTAACCCATGGAGGATGGGAATCTCGTAATAAGCATTTACTGTAGACAGATGTGTACATTTCTGTGACTGATTGTAGTGGAATTATTTATTATGCTTTCAGCTGTTAAGAATCCAGTATAAGACAATGTGCTCAAATTGTTCTCCATTAATTTTCAGCGCCAAATCTTAAAGGCAGACCGCGCAAAAAGAAGCCTTGCCCACAGAGAAGAGATTCATTAAATGGCATTAAGGATTCCAACAATAATTCTGAAAGCAAAGCTGTTGCCAAGGTAAATCACTTAATAATACTCTTTTCAGTACACTCTCCTTTTTTAGGTACAGCCCTGTCTTTGTTTCCCAGCATGCTGTTTCAAATTTAGAATGTAACTTATTTTCTTGGGGAGATAAATGTAATTTTTTTCAACCATTTTATTCTTCACATTAATTCATGCCTGTGTTCAAAGTTACCAGCAACTATAATCACCTAACAACCTAATGCTATCAGCTTGTTGGTAACTGGTAGTGCTTAAGCTTTCTTGGCAACTAGTGTTAGTTTTCACATTCTGTGACACACAAACATAGTTTGTGACAGTATCTTCGAATTAAAAATAAACCAGGGAGCAGCTCACCCTGTTACAATGTACTTCTAAATATAATTTTGAAGATAAACAGACTATGAAACAAGAGCCACTTCAGAATGGTTTCTAAGAAGCACACACAACAGACATTACCCTGTTAAGATCTCAACTTTCTTTTAAATTAGGGGAAAAAAAAAAAAGATAAAGACAGAAATTCAGTACGAAAGCTTAAAAAAAAAATCTGGGCTGTTTCTTTAATACTTAGTGCTGAGCTGCGTGTTCCAGGGTTTGTTGAATAGTGCATGCTTTTACAGAGTCTTCTGTATGTGCTGCAGTGCTTAGCCCATACTGCAAGTAAAAATTGGGTCGTTGATTTGTGTTTATAGACTTAATCTTTTAGATATTTATGGGTTTGTGTCTTTTCCTTAAAATATTTTAAAATGGAGTTTCTGTAGTGTAATTTACATCCTATTTTCTATGTTGTCTGTGTGGTTTTAAATAGGAATTTGGTTTTCTCTGTAAAAAAAAAAAAGCACAAATGTCTTCTTTCAAGATGATTTAATTTGAAACTGTAAGATGCAAAGACGGAAAATTAGTTAGAGCAATACTTGTAGATTTTTATCTGAGGCAGAACTTTGTCACTGTGATACTTTTGAGCTGAACAGCTAAAAGGTTTGCATAGACTGAATTTTTAGGCCAAATCCTCCTGAATCCGTTGTTTCAATAAATTAGATGGATGTGTATCTGAAAAATGCTTCCATTGTTGTGACCATCTCTTTAGGAAATACAGTGAATCTATAGATCCATTTACGTTGGTATTGTTGTATGCAGTGAATGTCCTGGGAGATTAGGAGGTTAAAGAGGTCAAGTGGAAGTGTTCTGCTCTCAGTTTCTCATAGGAAGGCAAATTAAATTCCACCTCCTCCTCCTCCCTAGGAGTTCAGTTAAAATTGTGCCTTCTGTTGATGATGATAAAAGAGGCTGAAGTTCATGATGAAGCTCTGCCCTTAAGTCACTGTTTCTCTTCTTTTTGTGCCCTATTGTGCTCAGTTGGAGTCTGTGCTATCGTGTTAGACAGGCATAGTGAAAAGCGATGGAGCCTGGTGTGTTGAGTTGCAGGGTCCTGCCAGATACTATAGAGTTTGCCTGAATGTTTTTGCTCTGTGGAAGAATGTGCAAAATCTGCGGTGTGAAAATGTCTCAATTTGCCTCAATTCCCCCTTCCCCCAAGCTGTTTTTCATGTTAAAACATTACCAGCAAACTGCGGCATGGACCATGTTGTCAAAGCACCCTGGACTGTAGCACGAGTAGTTCTGCCTCTTCAGCACCTGATATATAGGTATTAGATAATTAAAAACAACAGTAACACTTCATACCAAATTGTTTATCCTCTCTGTTTATATTTGGGTTCACCCTACTAGTCAAATGGGAGGATATTTCAGATAAGAAGTAATTCTGCCCATTTATCTAGTCATACTGTGCTCATCATTGTGCAGATATTAATAGCATTAATTATCTTGGCCAGCTTAATTTCATTATAAATAATAGACATGCCCATGATATAATGTCCTTGCATGTAGTCACACTGATTTCACTGTGGCTCTTGACATCAATTGGCATCTCAGGGCTGTGGAGATACTTTAATAAGAGGGACAGGGAATCAGAAACCCTCTACAGCAGGTGTATTGCACTTCAGACAGACCCTTCCTATGGGTTTGTGGGGAAGGAGGGGGAAGTGTATTTGAGGAAGGCAGGGAAACTGTCTTCTCATTGTTGGGAACAGTTGGGATGTTGAGTTATCATCTTAGGCTCCATGTTGGGCTTCACCATCAGGTTTCCTCCTCTATCCGTGATCCATCTCTGACTAATGCTGGCAATGGGTCCATGGAGAGCGGAACTGAATACTGCTAGCGTAAACGGGACAAATCCACTTGTGTCAGATGCTGAAACATTGTGGCAGCAGCTCTGGCCGTATTCCTGTTCCAGCTAAAATCCCTTTTGACCAGAAGTTGTGCTGCTTTTCATCCTCAGATGCTGGCACCCAGTGTCTGACAGTAGCCTCATTTCTCGGGTAGCAGGGCGATGGCTCTGATGGAGACGCAGTGGCTGTAAGGTTTGGGTCAGGAAATGGCAGAAGTGGCATTCTGAAGACTGTGGGGTTGAGTCTGTCAAGACCAACACAAGCCACATGGTTGTGCTGAATTTCACGTCCTCAGCTGCCAGTAACTAGAAGGCTTTGTACCTTCTTACAGCTTAGTTCTCATTAGGCATGTTTGCCTTGAACCATCAGCAGGTCATTTTGCAGGCTTTTACTGTTACCTGACACAGAAGAGCGTTCGGTTGGGTAGGAGCAGCTCTGAGTAAATTCCAGTGTAGGTGGCTTGTTAAAAATAGAGCGATAGCAGGACAATGTGGTCCTGGACCTCCAGGTGCTGCCAGGGGAAGTGGGTCTTTCGTGTACCACTTCTTGCTTTTGATCTTCTTGCTGATCGCTGCATCCATTTTAATACCTCCTGGGGAAGATCCCAGGGGAGTTCCCTCCCAGGCTGGACATGTAAAAATTGGAAGAATATGAGGCCATCTACTGAGGCAGGATCAGCTCTCCAGGAGAGATGTATATCAAGCTCTTCTCTGCAAACACTCCCAGGACTCTGGAGGTTTTCATACCTCACATGTCATCAGTGCTGGACAGGCTTTTGGGACTGGCAGGCTCCAGCGTGACCCTCATCGTACCTGCTTCATGCTCAGAAAGAGCGTTCCCATTCAAAGTGTGCAGAAATGCACTGTAAGACTTTTTAAAACTGGCTGATGTGACCATTTTGAAGAGCTGAAAGGATTAACTTGCTAAACATGGAAATTGTCCCCAAATGAATCTACTCATTACATCTCCTAGTGCAAATGCTAAAGTAAATCTCTCACTTCATTTGTACAGCAAGATCTGGGAAATTAGTTTAAAAGTTGCCAGGATATGCTTTTCCTGTGGCCACAGGTGGCCTGGCATGCTCTCAGACCTGGAGTTTTACTCCGAGCGTCTCAGCCATTATCTGATTGAAACTTTAAAAAGCAGGTCTGTAGTGGTCTGCGTTGCGTGTGACCTCTGGCAGGAGAAGACAAATGCACGGGTGTACCCATGAGTGTTGACCGGCCGCTTGGTAATGGATCATATGCCTCTGACGGAACAGAGTAGGAGGCGGTGTGATGCTCCCAGAGCCCATCTCACTACACCCCCAGCTCATCCATGCTGCGGCGCTGGGTTGCCTGTCAGGGCCTTAGCTCTCAGTTTCATTGTGGAGGTGCTACAATGAAAGAGCTGTAACTCCTCCTGTGGAAATTGAGCTCTCCCTTTATAATGGCGTCATTCAGGCTTTCTGAGCAGACCAGAAAAGAGAGCAGAGCCAAGCAAAACTCTGCATTCAGGACCTTCCTCCAGATCTTTGCCCTCTAGGAAGATTCAGAATCATGTTTTGAGAGAGAAGGGTTGTTTTTGATGCAAGTCTGTCATCGCTCGGATGGACTTCAATACACCTATGCTGGATTTACACCGGTGTTACCCAGAATGGCATTTGGCCCTTTTGGTTCTCGTTAATCGCTCACTGGACATGCCATTTATCCATATCTCCTGTCAGAGAGTGGGGAGGTTCCAGAATTGAGGCTTGTGCCTCGAACGCTCAGCGGTTGAAGCACTGCAGCCTTCGTCAAAGCTTCATTGAACCTAACACTGCTTGGAGTCCATCGGTTGTATTTGGGCACGTTGGAGTTCCGCAGGCGCTTTGACCGCACTTTGCTGTTCACTGGAGGGAAGGAGGTTGTGTGTAACACCGGATTTTCTCACTCCTGGTGGTTTTTTTAATGTTACTTACTTTGTTTCCGTTTGTATCCTTGGGAGTAACATCCCTTGCCATTAGTTTGCTTGCATAGCAGTGAGCTTTGATTTCATTTAGCATTCGTGCCCAGGCTGTCTTTGCAAACAGTTCTGAATTGTCCAGTTTGAAAAAGAAAATCCATTTAAAAGTTTGATTGATTGACTTTACCTAGCAAGTGGGTGACCAAACTAAAAAATTGTTCCCAGGTCCAGTGAATTTGTTCCAAGTTTTAACTCACAATAGATTTGCTACTCAAATTAAAAATCCTAAATTTATTGAAATCATGGGGTTATATTGGAAGTGTTAACCCAGTCTTTGGTATAGCATTGAAAACTATGACAATGTAATCTAAACTTTATAAGGAGAAACTGTCAAATAATTTTGCAAGGAGCCAAAGTAAAAAATTCAAGGGATTACAGCTCCAAACTGGAAAATGGATGAAGAAATCCAAAGTTCATTTAATAAGGAAAAAATCCCATTACCTCCATTGAGTTTTGGGTGAAACCCAGGATCTTTACAGAAGTTTAATCGACGAGCATATTTATTACTAAAAGGCAAAGCATGGTGTCTTGGGCTGTAGGAAGACAATATCTCTTTGAACCATGTAACCAGAGAATATGGAGGAGTACAGGGGACATACTTCAGCAGTAACTGGTCGAGAAAAGTCCAGCAGGAAGTCCATTTCCCCATCCCTGCTGCGTTGCCTGGGAGGAGCAAGCCTGTACCCTGCACTGTCCAACAGGAAGATTTTTCAGCAGCATCGATTACCTTGGAAAATTGTGGCCAGTTCTCCCCTCTGCTTCGGAGCTAGTGTTGCTTTGTCCAGCATCTATGGAAAAACTAGGGAGGCAGCTAATCTTAAGCCAGTGCTTTCTGCAACATTAATACCCTGGCGGAGTATAAAAGAAAAGATTTTGCTTTCCCAGCGCCTGAACACAAGGTAGCTTTATTGAGACAAAATAAGCATATCGTAGTCTTTCCAATGATATGTTTGTTGTTTGTTTAGAAGCACTTACATAATGCTCTTCATAGCACGCACTTCCAGAATGTCAACAAGCACCCAGGTAGCACCTGGTTTAAAAGTGAGGAGAGTGAAGGAGAGTCAATGGCTTACTTGACCAAGAGCTCCTGCCTTCCTGTTCAGCGAGATACCTGGCTCTCCTCTGCTGTCCTCCTAAAATGCCAAATGCTCTTACAGTCTCCCTGCTCCCTCTGGGAGCACAAAGGACATGTCTTGGATGGAGTATGGAGCTGCCAGAAGGCTCCTCACAGCATTCAAAAGCATTGATGGGACAGTGCAAATCCAAAATACATGTAACCATCTCCACTACCTTGTATTAGAAGACTTCCAGTATTTCACTGGAAATATATCGATCCTGTCTTGGTCACGGAGAGCTTTTAAACATTAGTTTGCAAGGTTCTGCTCTTTTGGGTTTTTTGTATACATAAATTATGGGAATGCTCGAATTGTAATTTGCTTGATTCAATGAGAGGATTATCTTCAGGAGGACTGCAGGATTAAGCCGGTCTCACTGGATATTTTTTCCTATGTTTGAATGCTGATGAGAGGTAAAGTGGCTCCAATTTGCTGACTTCCTGACTGGCACACGTCTGCCGGGGAGGCCAGTGGGAGAACCTGGAGCTCTGGGACTCACGTGTGTTGGGGCTGCCGGTGTCTACCAGGAAAGGCTCCGGCTACCAGCCTCTTCCTTTTGCTGAATAGTTAGGGCTGTGCTTAAGTTTAAGCAGATGCTCAAACCCACTTGACTTAAGTCCGTGCTGCAGCAGAACCTCCACTCGGGTGTGCTGAGAGCTCTGCCTGGGTAAGGCTTGCCAAGGTTTGCATCTATTTTGGTGGGCCAAAGGGGAGAAAAATGTGTCGTTTCAGAGCTGGCTGCCGAGCGTTCCTGAAACGGGCTGAGCACCCTCAGCTCCAAGGGTTGTCTATGGGAGTTGACAATGCTCCGTGTCAATCCTGGAACTAAGGTTATTATTAGACTTGCTAATGGCAAGTGTATGTGAGAGATGGGAGCTGTCTGTGACATAGCAATGTATAGTCATAAAAATGCAGATCTGGAGAGCATTACCAATGGGTTATAATGATTTAAAGATGTGGCTATTTAAAAATGTTGTGACTAAGATTCAGAACAAGACATTTAGCTCTATAAATAGCTTCCTTTGTTTCCCCTCAAACACAGTTGCATGGTTTGGCCTTCATTTTTTCAACAATCCATTCTGCTAGGAGAGGGTATTTATTCCTTAAGTGAAAATTAAAGGTTACCCAGATCTGATATGACATCTTTTCTTTTCCCAGGTAAAATGTGAGGCTAAGTCAGCTTTGCCCAAACCCAAGAGTAACAACAGCAACTGTAAAAAAGGCTCAAGTGAGGATAAATCAAAGATTGCCGTAGGTGAAGAATGCAGAGCTGATGAGCAGGCTTTCCTTGTGGCTCTTTATAAATATATGAAAGAAAGGAAAACACCAATTGAACGAATACCCTATTTAGGTTTTAAGCAGAGTAAGTATCCTTTTTCTCACTTTCTTGTTGACATTTTAGAATGGTTTGGCTTCTCTGGAGAAAGCATTTGCACACGAAGCCTATTTTAAAGCCTTATGGATGAGGGGGGACCATGTTTATATCTACACATTTTCCAGTCCAGGCATTTCACTGTCTTATGCCTAGATTTGCATCTCTTCCTTCTGGGGTAGTTGCTGCTGGATATTTATAGGTTTAAATCCGCTGATTATGACTAGAAATAGGCATGTTGAAAACTCTCTAGTTTTCTGTTTTGTAAATCTACAGTGTCTGTAATGCCTTTCTTCTGAGTTAATAATATGACGTATCTTTATTGTGCCCAGATGTTCTTTATGAAAGGACAAATATTAAAGGAAGACATTTAAAGGTGGTCAAGAAAAGCACAAAAGGGATTGTATTTTTAAGCCCTGAAATGTGTTTATAGTTAATAAATTACTGACTTTGGAGAATATAAAACCAGACTGTATCTGTTTAATAGAGAATGCAATGTTTAGAATTGCTTTGGCATGTACAGTTTGTAGTGCCACAATCTGTAAAGCAGTTGTAGGTGGAGAAGATACAGTGGGAACTAAATTTTATATAAATATTGCAGCACAATGTTGATCTTTCAGAGTTTCCGACAAAAGGTGTAAATGGGGGTATTTTTCCTCCTTATCTATAGAATGAATGATACTTTATTTCCTTAAAGGGAAAGCTCCATGGATTGAAATATTATTTACTCTAATTTATCTCCCAGATTAAAACCATGTGTTATTTTGATGAAGAATGTCAAACCTGTATGTTTTACATAACAATTTACATACCTAATAGCAATTGGCACTGATTGCAACAGGCCTCCAGCAGCCATTATAAACTTATATAACTCCAAATGATTGCAGTGTTTGTCTGAAAACTGGCTGCTTGAAATGGAAGTAAAATTAATGTACTATGAACAGCTTCGTTGCATTATGCATTGATTCAGATTAAATCAAGGCCTAAGCAAAGCTCTTGATAGCTTTGAAACAGTACAAGGTTCAATGAGGCTTTCAGAACGTTTTCTGTTGAAGAGAGGATTTTTTTTTTTTCCCCCCATTTTATTCTGCACTCCCTCAAGCATGGGGACAGGGTGGGCTTGAAAGACAAGGTGAAGTATTATTTCTCAAATTCCCTACCGGGGATAGGGCCCTCTGCAAACATTCAGCTGAAATACACTGAAAGTTGCCTGACATTTATTATGAATTAGGGGCCTGATCCAGCAAATACTTAAATGCCAAGAGTAAGTATGCTGAGAAGAGCAGAAATGTTTACAGGACGGGGCTCTCTATTTGTCCGGCAAGACTTGTGCAAACATTGCCAATATAAATAGGTTAGTGGGGAGAAGCACTATGTACGCTACAGCAGAGCATCCCCCCGCGGAGGAAGAGATCCCGTCCTCCGTAATCTGCAGCGTTATTGCTGAGTCTGGCCTGAAGTATTCGTAGTATGTCTAGGGGGATCCCTGTTTGTTGGTGGAATTGTGCATAGGTCTTTCATAGAGCTGAGACATCAATTTTTCTTCTAGCAACTGAAGTAAAATAAAAATTAAAATACAAAACAAAACAAAACAAAATAAAATAAAATAAAATAAAATAAATAAAACGTGACACACTAGCAGCAAGCAGTGGCCCCATGGGGCAGTGGGCCAGCGTGAAAAGCACGTGCAAGGGAGGAGTTCTGTGGGAAGTAAAAAGCATCTCCCAGCACATCTTTTGAATTGAGTCGCCTCTGTTCCTCCCACCCCAAGCCATGGGCAAGGCACAACCACTCATACCATAATTATTATGATAATTTTAGTTTCTGCTCCCCCCAGGTTCATTCGCACAGGACCCGTTAGAAGGCACCTTATTGTTTATTGATTATGGAGGCCATTATCTGAGCTGCAGTAAATATTGGATATTGTTGTTTAATCAATAGGCTTTCTCTGTGAGCCAGTGTGTGGCTCATGGTTGCTTGCTAATGAAATCAGTATTAAACAAATAATTAAAAGCAACAGTCTTCCCAATGGGTAATTTTTATTATCAAAGTTATGGAAACATGCTACAGTCATTATAACATACCTCTTATCAGCAAAGTCAAATGAACCTATTACCTTTGTCTCAGTGTATTTTTCCAGTCCCATTAAGGAATCTAAGTGTGTTCTCTTATATGTAATTAAAATATATATAGTATGGGCTAATATTTACTCTTCAGATTATGTAAATACCTCTTTGGAAAATGTTTCACAGGAGCTTTTTCAGGGGTTGTGAGCTTTTTTTCTCTATTTTTCTTTTTTAAAAACTGTTTAATTTACATTTCTTTGAAATATGTTGGTTAATGCAATGCTTATCTAAATACTTATTGTCCCTCTAACAGTTAACCTTTGGACTATGTTTCAAGCTGCTCAAAAACTGGGAGGATATGAAACAGTAAGTGTTTAAGTAACTTAAATGAAATAATTGTGCAATCTAACTTTTCCCTGTTAGAAAAAAAAATGTAAAAGCAAACAATCATTTGCTGCATTTTAGGCTAGCTGTACACATTGTGGGTTTATTGGACCATTTTTGGAAATGGTCCCAATTAGTTCCAGGTTTGGCAAAATTGTAAACTTGTCGTAAAAACTACAAGTGGAAAACATATGTAACTCTTCCCTGTCAAGGAAATTAGTTGGGTCTGTAATTTTTTCCCATGTTGAGAAAGGGCTATTATTGTACAACAAGCCAAGATTGCATAAAAGAAATTTCACTTGGCAACATCCCTGACATCTGTTCATGTCTAATATGGGAAATGTATTAAAGGCTTTCAAAAGTAATCAGCATTGTCCATTAAGGAATAGTATGCTGCAGTATCTTCTCTTATTCCAAGTGTAAAAGATCTTTATTAGACAAGGGTCAGTACCGCATAAACAGGAAGTTATCAAAGTAATTCAGAAAAGTCTCTGACACTTTTTATCAGCTAACCATATCTGACGAGAGCAGTTTATTTTTAGCTCACAGGAAAATTTGATGGCCATGGATTTTACAGCATGTATTTTGAACCAATAAAATATTAGAGCAACAAACTTAGATTAAAATCTTGAAATGAGAAGAAAGAGCTGCATTAATATGGCTCATCGAGATGACATCTGTAATAAAAACCAATTGACATAGGAAGATGTCGTCACTGGAAATATTTTCTTTGCACACAATGATCAGATTAAGTTGTTCAGTTCCTGCCACAGTTGGATGAAAGAAATTATTTTTGCTTTGTTTACGAAGTAATCTGGGACATATCTGTGCTGTAGAGAAATGACAAGAAGAAATGCACTATCAAGAAACTGAAAGTCTTTTGAACCAAGATACAAAACTCACTGTTTTCCTTCCATACAATAAAGCGTATTGTTCTGTAAATCAGCAGCCTGGGTTCATTAGCATGGGTGTGGCTGGGATTTTGTGAAACATGAAATCTAACCTCCTCAACAAAAATATATGCTTGATTTGGCTTTTATTGTTCCTCTATCTTTCATTAATCAGCACATACCATGCTTATGTACAGGGGTGTGTGTAGGTGCGCTCATGGGTTATATATGAATGAATAGCTACCATAGACAGATTGTTACAGCAATTATGAGCCATCGGTAATTGCCACGAGTTGTAAAGTGCAATGAAAATGAGGGCTAAAATCTTGAACTTGATCCAGAGCGCAAGGGAAGGCTGGGAGGGAGATGGAAAGGAGAATGGCATGTTCAGAGTGCTCGGGGAGGCGGGCCATTTTCACAGCAGTGTTTCAGATCTGCTTGAAGGGTATCGAAGCAGGGATGCAGGAGTGGTGGCTTGCTGCAGAGGGCTGAGTTTTAGTGCCAGAATGAGAGGGAGAGGGATGGATTTAGAGATGCTGGAGAAGGTTGAATCTCTGTGCCTGGGGCAGAGCCAGGAGTAGGGTGGCGAGTTTGTGGACACGAGGCCAGAGAGCCAGGTCTACCAATGGTAGCAGAAATGTGAGGGGATCAGAGGGGCAGGATCACATACATGAGAATGTCATCCAGAGTAGCATCAGACCACCCTTGTCTCAAAGCTCCTGTCCTTCTCTCAGTGACAGATGTTCTCTGTTGTTTAGGGCCATTTGTCACCTTTGATGAAAAAGTACCAGTGGTGCTTATTCTTCATAGAGAAGAAACTAAGCAATTGCTTGCTGGTCAGTAAATGGCAAGGCAAGCATAGCTCACGCCCTCCGACATACCTGGGAGCCCAGCTTTGGTTTGAGAGTGCTCTAGCTGAAGTGATGGGCCTGATCCTGTTTATATGATGTGAGTGGCATCTGTGCTGTCTGCAGAAGAGCTGAAGTTGGGAGGACCGTTGTGTTGTAATTTAAGTTGTACATAGAGCATGAGGTTTCTTGACCTCATTCTCTTCTGTTAACAGTCTCATCCTCAATATGGATCTGCCTTTGCTTTGCATTGCTTGAATGTTAAACTGATAGCGGTTGCAATACTTTGACCTGTGCACACCCTGGTGTTTATTATTTTATGGCCAGTTGATATTCATTGAGTTTGCTAAGATGCTTTTGTGTTTGATTAATGTTTCATTTTTCAGCAAGGCAGTGGATGACTGAGGTGACACGGACCTCAGTAGCCGTTCCAGAATCTTAGGCAGGTCTGCTTAGGTGTAGAAATGTTGAGTGAGTGCTGTAATTCACGACCAGATGACCAGAATCCACCACTCACACATACAGTGGCAATATCTATTGATGAGAAGCCATGTGCAGAGCAAAGGCTTTCTTGAACCTGCCCTGATTAATACCCATTTATATGTATGGACCCTTCCATCTGACTTGAACAAGTCATTTGTCTGTTATAAGGGCTTCATCATCTTTAACTTATTTTAAAATTTCGCAAGTTTTCTGGTTTGTGCATTGAGATAGAAATGGGTCTTTTCTCTTGGAAGTATTGTAAGGAAAAGAATATTTAAAAGTAGATATTTGGCTTCAGCATGTGACAGACATTTTATGAACAGGAAACAAATAAAAGATTGGTTAAAGTCACATAGGGGAACTTAGAGTGGTCAGGTGACTAGGTTTTACTAGTAAGTGTAGAAACTTTCCCAGTTAAAGCAGTTGCAAACTTTACATCCTTTTGTTTGGCAGAACAATGACAGTCAGCCCATTTTCAATTTCCACCTTGTCCATGTATAGATGCTTCGATGGGGCTTTAAAAACATCTTTGAGAAACAAGCAGAGATTATGTACGGTGTTTTCCAGCTTCTGCCCCGATTCACAGAACAGTGCAAGACCTCTGAGTCCAGTCTGTCAGTTAAGGACCTAAGTGAGTGAAAACAGCCAGGGAGTGGATTTGAGGTGCAGAGCACAATTTTCTTAGCCATCTGGCTTTCCTTTATTGTCATGTATCAGGGGCTGGAAGGGATCCGGTGAGGCTTGACAAGGAGTATTACCTGTACATACAGCATGTACGTACAGCATATACATACAGGATATCGAGTAGTGGCAAGTCATGATTGTGTGTCATACGTCGTATTTAAGGGCTCTCCAGTTAGAGTACCTGTGAGGGTCATTTCTCATCTGTCCATTATCTGTTTGACTACTAATTCTTAGTTAGTTGTCATCTATAACTGTGTAATACCACACTCCCATGTACTTCTTGTTGGACATAATACAGGCTTAATAAAAATAGCAACCCGTACAAATTAGTTTAAGTCCTTAACAGATGAAGCTGTCTCTCTGGAATTGGTGGGATCATGTTTCTCTTAAACAAAGATACATGAAATGAGCATCTTTGTTACTAATAATAGGAGAGTGCATTGGAAAGCACTCTGTATAGCAGACCTTCACAGTATGAATGATTTAAAATGTCCTCAAATCCCTGGATGAAATACAAAACAATGTCACGTTCTAGGGGGCTCAGCTGCAGCGGCATTTAACAGCCATTGCCTGGAATTTTCTCAGTCACCCTAAGTCAAGTAAGTAAAAGGTGCAGATGCTCATAGATGGGAAACTTCCAGGATTATCTAAAGAGTTGTCCTTGGCAAGTCATGAAGTGGCATTTTTCCTTTTGAGCCAACACAAAAGGAGTGCCTTGGCATGTTTGCAGAAGGCTGTGGTGCTGAATGGACTCTACTTAGAGATATCTTAGAAAGATAAAGGGTCAAAAGAAAATTAGGCAGAGTTTAACCTTCGATGTGTAGCAGCTTAAATTTTGCCAAAGGTCGGTGGGATCCCATTTAGCTGCTGCCTCCTGGGTGCAACAATAAAGTGCTTTAGTTTTTAAAAATTAATGATTGACAAGTACAGCAGTCCTGCATCTGGGCAGGCCCAAAGAAACTGATATATGAGTGGAATGCAAAGCTACCTGGGTTTGTTTCATCCAGAGCTAATACCCAGGGCTCCGTTTTGAAAAGCGTTGTGAACATCACGTACCGTGACCAGAAAATCCCCCATTAGAGTTGCAGCAGAAAATGAGCAAGAAGCCTTTTCATGAGGAAGGGAGCTGGGATTGCAGTGCAGAAGACCTTAAGATTTCCCAAAGCAGAAGACACCATTAAAAGCATGTGTATAAACAGTCCTCTACTTTAATAGATAAGATCATTGGTTTTATTTGGTTGTTCTTGAGTACCAGTCACTGCCTAATACTGTGCTTCTAGGAACCAGATCAGATCTGCTCTCAGGTCCCTGGGCAGACCAGTCTCTTGCTTAACTCCAAATTCTGCTGATTGGGGAAGATGTCACAGAGGTTTTCAAAGCTCCTGGCTTCCAGCGGGCCCGGCTCCAGGACTGTGAAGCTGTAGGTTGGAGCAAATTGTGGGAGGGGTCTGCAAACCAGAAGACTGCTTTAAAACTAAAGCCAGCATTGGAATGGGAAGCTGTTGGAGATGAGATAGGCCTGTGCAATTGCCTTGATTAATGGGTGAGCCTGGCACATCCTGCACTTCTAGAAATGTGGCAGACACTGCGAGGGATGTATATACTGGTAGGAGTAGGGAAAAACAAATTGGAATACTAAAGCAGCAAAAGTTCTTTGTCTTCTGTATGTTTTCTACTGGAGTGGGTCAACTTACGTCAAGAAACTGAAGCTGAATTAATCAAAGGTGTGAAATGAAAGTGCTCAGGACATTTATTAAAGCTTTTGCAAGGTCTTGGTTGTCTTACACCACTATAGTTCCATGCCCTTGAAAAAAACCAACACTTTGCTCCTGAATGCGTATGGGAAATGCCTTGCCCAGGCAGCTAAAATATTTTACCATTTTCATACCTTTTGTTATCTGCCTTTCTGCTCCTCACGTGCCCCGTCATGGACATGTCACTAACCAGGAGCACATGTGAGCCCTTTCAGAGTTAAATCTGCTGTGTAAAAGCAGCCAAGGCAGGCATTTTTGGTAGGACCAGCAACCATAAGCAAAGCATTGCCAAGCACTGCCCTTTCCTGGCTCCTCAGGAAGCTCCTAGTCACTGGGGTGGCTGGGAGGGACTTGTACGAGAGAAGAAAGCAGTCCTGGGTTTGGATGTGGCCAGCGTGAGCATCCAGCTTGAGCAGTGCTGCCCTGCATGACAACTGTGAAGTTTCCACAGTGCAGCGTTTTGTTCAGATTGTTTAAGGATATAATTTATCAGTTACTTTGAGGTTTATTAAGCATAAAAACTAAACTTTCCGGAGCAGGGGAAAACTCAGCCCCAGGCTTTGTTAGAATAACAATTGTTTCAGGGAATGTCAAATTTAAACTTAGCTCCGTACGTGGGAGGGCACAGCTCTGCTAATGGCCAAGGACTTCTGGTCCGTTGCAGAGGAAGAATTGGATAAAGTTGGGCAAATGTTTGTGTAAATACTATTATTCCAAGCACCATAAAGGAAAGAGACACCAAAATGATACAGGGATTTCAAAGGGATTCCCTTTTCCCCTTAAAGCTGATTGCGTTTACTGTTGTTCCAGCTTGAGTATCGACTCTTGAGTCAGCTCATAGTTAATGAGACTTGGGCTCTGAGGTTAACATTTTCCTTTTGAAAATGGAGACCATGCTTCTTAGTCACATCAGGATGTTTAGAAAGGGGACTTGCAGTAGTCCTCTTGCTGACTAATCCTTTGCTTTCGTTTATAGCTTCTGCACAGCATCGCTGTACTTAGCCAAAGCATCAAGTCCTGGCCCACGGCCTTGCAAGCCAGCCAGGCTGTGCTCGCCAGAGGGCCAGAGCACAGGCCCCAGATTGGCTTTGTGCATCGTTGTTCCCCATGTCTGTGAGGCTGCCAGAGACTTGATTTAATATGAAGCCACTTGGAGCAGTCCTCAGGGGATTGGTGATTTTTGGGAGCTACCAGAAGGCAAGGGCTGTCTGGCCATGCCTCTGTCTTTTGCCTGGCCCGGGGACCGGTGGAATAGGTGTGGGAGGCAGGGAGGAGGCAGCTTCCCATCCAGGCTTTCCTCCCCAGAAGGGTACTTGGTCCAACTCTTTTTTGACCTTTCAGGTTGCAGAGAGAGCATCCGTTCATAGTCTCAGGAGGTGATGTTCTTTTATGGCTCATTAGGACTCCAGTTCTTTAAGCTCTTTAGTAATAATAATAGGTAGAAGTGTGGGTAGCCTGGGGAAGAGACAGCGTAAGAACTTAAACAAAATAGACTCTAAAATGAACCTTATCCTCAGATGAGTGTTTGATTTGTATTTAAATAATTTGTTTGTGCAGAGTTTATGCTTGAATTGCAGTCTTTCTCTTGTGCCTGTGGTCTTTGGGTTGGTTACAGAAGACAGAAAATAAAATTAGTCAATGCAGTCATTTTTAAATAAGGTTTTGCTTTAAATAAGGTTTTGCTTTAAATAAGGTTTAAGATAAAATACTCCCTTTATCTATAGGTGCGAACTATGTACAGGTGCTAATAGTGAGTTGGAGATGCTGATGTTTTCTAAGGAGAACGGCGCAAACAATAAACTTGAATAAATTGTAACATTATCAAATGATAAGTCTCCAGCCATGCCTTTAGCTTTGGAGAATAATTTCTGCAAAGGAAGGATATTCCTCTTATATTGAGCGAAAAAGAAACACCTCTTACCCTGTAATATTTAATGACGGTAGCTATCTCCTCTTGTTTAGATTACAATTACAGGCCTCAGATTGCAAGTTGTAATATTTGTTTTCTTCTGATTGCTGCCTTTAGCTCCTCAGTAAACGCCATTGACTGCTCTGTGGGTAACTCCGAAGAAGCCTCCAGGGCTGAATATATTAAAATCCACAGCATTCCACAGAAAATGACAAAATTCTCCCCAAATTGTCCCCACAGTTTTCCACTGGCCTTCTTTATGAGCTGCAGGCAAAAGAGAGTGATCTGTTGTGCTTGTCCTATTCCTGTTTTTCTTCCTGTTTCAAATATAGCCGAATATATAAAATAATGAAGTGGTATTCAGAAACAATTCTTTTGCCAGGTCTTCCATCTGTTATTCTGTATAATCCTAATTTCTGTACAAAAAAACAGAACCATGGTATGCAGCTCAATATGTTACAAGATGTTTATTTTCATCAGCATGGTCCAATAAAGTACATAGCTCAAATATTAACATTGGAGTATGTTAAGATTTCATTACTATTTGATCTATATATTTTACTGACATAAATGGATAAAAATAAACAGCTTGTAACATATAGAGTTACAGACTATGCTTTTGTGGATTTACAGAATTCTGTAGTGGATTTGGGTTTTGCAGCAGATTTATTTTCTCTAATTCAGTTAAAATAACTATGTAATCATTATTTGTGCTGAGTATGGTTTGAGCTTCATTTTCATAATTCACCGTGGGATTTGTCTGCATAACTTCTGATGGTTAATGACCCTATATTGATTGAGATTCTCTTTTGTGAGGCTGTATTGCTTGTGACTTGATAATGAATCAGTCAGATCACTCCATTTTAGAGAGAAAGAAAATAGACATAGTGTTAACTTACAAAAAAAAAAAAAAGATACCAAAAGCTCTGTGCACTCTATATATTCTGTAGGGGCTTTTATAGTGCTTGTAGTACATGCTGTTCTGAAAGTGTCACACATGCATTTGTTGTTGTGAACGCAAACGCTGTAGAATCTGTAAAGATGCAAGATTAAATTTTCCATTGCCATTTTTACAGATAACAGCCCGTCGACAATGGAAACATATTTATGATGAATTAGGTGGTAACCCTGGAAGCACAAGTGCTGCTACATGTACTCGCAGACATTATGAAAGGTAAGATAACAAATCTGAAATGCTTGTTTAATAATGAAAAAATTAATTTGGAGAGCCTTCAAAGCGTTTTATAAAGAATTAGAGAAAGAGAGAGAGGCTTCTTAAAGATATAGTAAATATTCCCCCAACAGTTTAGTCAGATAATCCATTGTAATTTAAACCAGAGCGTATGTCCACAGTGACTAAATAAATAAAACAAGCATTGAATTTTTCTTTGGTACGTATTTTAATTTTTACAACAGCTTTCCGGTTAAAGAACCTGAAAAATTGAGCAAAACATACTCAAGGAAAAATAAGAAACGACAGCTAATTGATGCAAACACTTGTCTTCTGTCGTTTTTTAGGAATACCAATTAAGCAAATTGTGGTTGTGATCAAAATAATGGGGTGGCCCACAATGCAGGGTGCTGTTAATGTTGTAGGTCATGCAGAGCGTTGCATTCCTCTTCTTCATTGCATTCCTTCCCTCCTCCCTGCCTGCGAGCTGCTGCCAAACACTCTTTCTCTGCAGCCATTGTTGCTGGTCAGAACTGTTGATTTCTTATTCTTCCCATGTAGATAATAACATCCAGGGCTTGTGAAGCCAGCACGCATTGAATAAAATGCTGGAGCTGGAATGTTGTTTTGGTTTAGTATAGTTTTTAGAAATAACTCTCTTTTTTTTTCTTTTTTTTTCTTTTTTTTTTTTTCTTAGACAAGCAAATGTTAAGAAAAGCTCTGCAATTTCAGGCTCAGATAAGGAAAGTCCAATCTCTTGTTCCTGAGCATAAACAAGTTACTTTGCTGGGGTCAGGAAAAGATTGTACTTGCCTGTGCACAAGGCAGCACAGCAGAGCTGTGCTCAGAGGGCAGTTTGTCACCTTCTTTTAATGCCTTATGTGTTGGTCACTCCAAGGGAGACGCTGCCCTCCTCATGGAGGGGGAGGTTGATCACCCTCATTTACAGGAGACATCTCCAACATAAGGACTTGGGTGCATGAAGAAGTTAGAAGCTTTCTGGAGATTGAGCCAAGCAGCAGAGCAAATTGAGTGAGTTGCTGTGCACGTCAGACGGGGCTTTTCCCTGCCTTTGCATTGCAAATGTTATAGATTGTTGACTCACCAGATAATGGTGAGTATTAGGCTCAATGAGTATTTGGCTCTTCCCCTCCATCATTACAGCCTGAAGAGGCTCAGGGCTTCCTCTTGCACCCAGGTCAGCCGATGGGTTTCAGACTGGCAGTCTGGGTCTTCCACCAGATGTGTTTTGTAGGATGTTTATTTGACAGAGGAGATCCAGGCATGCATGAGAGTCAGGTCTCTGCGGGCTTAGGTTGCACAGGGAGCAGGCGTTGCTGGGCTCTGTTGAAATCCTAGAGTCACCGAGAGAGCGCGTCTGTTGTAGTTGTGGAAAAATAAATGAGCCATTCACAAATACGCCATGAACCTCTGTCTCTCTCTTCTGCTTTCATGCTAGTGGTTTATTTTTTTACATGCAAAACCCTTAGATTGCACTCCTTTTTGATGCATAGAGACTTGTCCGTGTGACTTACTCAGCAGCTACTCAGGGGTATGCTACAAAGTGCCACAAAGCCCATTGTGCTCACTAGAAAACCTAGAGCAGATTCATGATGCTTTCAAGATTGAAAAGCCTTTCCAGGCTACCCAAAAGCAGTTCAGCTTGCCTTGAGCCAGTCTGAGGAGGGAGTCTTTTAGTTTATGGTTAGATTGGTCTTAGCACACCAAAGAGCTCAGATCTGAGGTTTTGGATGCCAGTCTGTTGTGTAGTTCTGGATGAGGTCTGATATGAGGCAGCACCTATTTTCCAGGTCTCTGGCAGGCTGTCAAAAGATGGCATTTGGAGAAAAAAATCTTGTGGGGTTTTTAGGTTAGCCCCGAGTTTACCTAAAATATACTTTACCAAATCTGATCTGAAAAACCAAAACACGTATACAAAAAATCTCAGTGACTGGTCCGATCTCTAGATTTCTAGTGTTAGACACTTTTTTTTTCCCCCCCTACCACAGGAAAGCTGTATTAAGCCTCAGACTTGGAAAAACATAAATGAAATTGTTGTGGTTTGTTTCAGCTGGTAATTCTAACTACAGCACCTGTAAATGTAATGCTCATTTATAGCCATCGTGCTCAGATGACATTTAATCTAAAACTAGAACTGCAGTGCAGGAATACACATTCATGATTCAGGACACACAGACATTTTCTAACTTGAAGGTGAGCTGTAAAGCTAAACTGGAAATTGAAGTAAGCTGGGAAGTAAATGCTGAATAAACCTCATGATTTTTCCTTTCTGAATCCCACTGGCCTTTCCTTGCTTACTGGAGGCAGAACAGGCAGTTCCCTGACTTCGCTGATCCTGCTGCTGTTTGACTTAGCCTTGCCATTCATCTCTACAACTGGATCTCAAGGGCATCCGTGTTGTGTTAACTAGCTTTCTTCCAAGATGACAGAGAAGCTACTAGCTGTTTGCACCGGCTTTAACATATCAAAGCTGCTTAGGTGGCAGCAACCTTTCAGTGACATCCTTAGGATGCTGAGGAGTGGCTTGGCACGTATGTCCCATTCAGGTACGGCATCCCATCTTCCTGCCCTCTCCAAGTTCCCCTCTGCAAGCTGGAGCTTCACACACAACTTTAAAGGACAAGAAGAAAAAAGGAAGGAAAAAAAAAAGAAAAAGAAAAGAAACCAAGAAATGGAGAGGTCAGAATTGCCTCTCTGTCTAGGAAATTCCATGAATAAATGTTGCTTTTCTAAAAAGGTGCCTATAACCTCTAAAAAGCCATCATGTTGCTGCAGACCCATGGTACCAAGGATGGCAAAAGCTGAAACAAAGCCAAATTTAAAGGCTGTGAGGAATACTTTGCTCCCCTCTCCATGCCCCCCTGTTTGGAGCAGGGGTTGTGGTGGTTGCTGCTGGTGGTG
This sequence comes from Grus americana, assembly GCF_028858705.1. Classification (NCBI taxonomy): domain Eukaryota; kingdom Metazoa; phylum Chordata; class Aves; order Gruiformes; family Gruidae; genus Grus; species Grus americana. Next base: position 34,438,038 of record NC_072858.1, read on the forward strand.
CTATAGGAGGGCAGAGTGCTTCGGTCGGTGCAGTGTTTGCTTTGTTTCCCTGGTAGAAGGGAAAGAAAGATTTTGTGTGCGTTATCAACTGATTCATTTTTCATGTAGTACGGTTTGTGTTTCCAGTAACTGGTTTCATTTTAAAACAAGGCAAGGCTGCCAGTGTTTCAGTAAGTGTTATTTGTATATTAGTTAGACAACTTTTGTTTTATTAATGAGTATAATAATGGAAGTGCAGGTTGCTGAGCAGAAGCAATGGGTGTTTTTATTTAAAGCATAGCAGGCGTCGTATAATGCCAATGAATGCGTTATTGTCACTGTAGGCATGGCTGGTCTGAACCTGCCTCTGATTGGGTTATTCCAAATAGGCCCAAGCACTTCATAAAAATGTCTTTGTCAGCCTAGTTTCCCTTCCAAACCTATTCATCTCTGTCAGTTTTTAATATTAGTACCAGGCTCTTGGCTATAGTCCATTAGTACTGTACTTAATTGCTCATGTTACAGATGATTACCAATATAAAAAGCATTAATGTTTTCCCATCGTGGGGCTGTTGATGTGTGCACGACTCGGACCGTACAGAGCTTATGGGTTGTTGTTTTGGTCGTTACTTTCTTCATTTGTGCTCCTTTAATGCACTTACTTTGCACGATGACAGAAAGCTAGAGGCTAGAGACGTGTGTGGTTGGTATTAGCTGATTCAGCCTGAACCTTTTCTGTGAAACTCCTGCAGCCCTTGTCAGTACCCTGCATCTCTCTCTTATCAAGAAACCCTCAGAAACGGCTACTTTTCTGCAAAGCACTCTCCTCCATGCTGCCTTCCCCTAATAATGCAGATGTGGTTTTCACATGCAGGGTTTGAGGTTTCTTTCGCTTTTACACAAAACACGTGATCGGCAGCTTTAGTTTTCCGGCGTGAACGATAGGCTGTGTTTCTGCGCTGCTGGTGACGTTGTGGATAGGGATTTTTCATAAATATTACACCAACACCACTCCTCCCCCCCCCCAAAAAAAAAACCCCAAACCAAAAAGCCCGACCTGCTATTTTGCAAGGTATATAAAGTTCCCAATAAAAGGCATTGAACAAAACAAAAAGACGAGCAATTGCCTGTTGGGACCTTTTTCTGCCTCCAAGTCTGGCTGTGATTCATCTTGGTTTCCTCCAAAGCAAGCCTTGTGCACGAGCTGCACACAAACACGTACGGGAATTGTACACGTGGGGAATTGTGGTGTGCAACAGCATGCAGTAACACTCCTTGGCTGCTTTGGTGGACAGATGCGTTGGTGTTAGAAGGTGTCATGGCAGGCAGCTGGATGGCCCCAGAGAGCAGGAGCCCTCCCAGCCTCTTCGGGTGCTGTGGGGAGCCTGGTTCCCTTGGGGTCTCCGGCAGGGATGGACCCAGAACATCCCACGGGCCATGTCCTGCTCTTCAGCAGTGTGTCTCATATCCTAGCCCTCACAAGTCACTAGCACCTCGAAAACCAGACTGTCCTGGTCAAACCCAGCTAGAGGGGGGTTTATTAGGCTTCACGGTCTCGTCAAATTCAGGCAGCTGAGTGAGAAAGTGTTCTGCAGAGCCACAACCATCCAGGACTTGATGAGGAGCTGGTGGTGAGATGGGTCCCCAGAGCAGGTCGTGGTTTTTCACAATTCAGCAAGGTGGCTGTGCCCACACTTCGGACACAGACCTGCAGAGGGTTTTGTTCTGGCTATGCGTGTGGCCCCTGGGCACTTGCAGAGTAGCCTGCATATCTGTCCCTCAGCAGGGGTCTAAACCCCAGGAGATACAGTGTCTTGTGCAATTCAGAGCCCGTACTGCCATTTTTCTAAGTTGCTTGCATAAATATTATATGTTATCAGAAACACAAGGCGGGTCAAAATAAGTCCCTTACATGGTTTCCCTTTAACAGCCGTAAAGTCTCTCTACCCTAAGGATATTGTGCGGTAATTCAATACGCAAGAGAGCCCCGCATTCCATGCAAATGCTGTTTGGTTTTGTTAAAGCGTTTGGATAACGTTGGTAATGTGTAAGCATTTCAGTGGAGTTTTGTAGGAAATAGCAGCCAATCTTTTAGAAGGAACAAAAAATAGGAGGCTAGAATAGCATCTACATGAAAATGCTTATGGTTATCTTTTAATACACATTGTAATTAATAGAAGGTTTTGATTTACACTGTTAAGTGTGAAAACATCCTCAGGCAAAAATTAATCAAATGTTATGTCATGCTGTAAACTACAGCTAGCTCTTTGTTTGACCCAAAAAAACTTGCCAGGCAGCAGTTTTTTCTTGTCGTACTAACTCGGTTGTTTTATTTTTGCCTTCACCCCACTTTCCTGCCCCCCTCCCACTTCAGCTAGTTCCAGACCCCCAGAAAACTTCGCAAGTTGCAAATTGTCTCAATAGTTTTCCATCAAGCACAAATTTAAGCCTGAAGATAGATGAGGTGTCTCAGTTCTCTCTTTCTTTTCCTGGGTTTTCGGTTTGGTTTTTTTTCTTTTTGATAAATAACAAGAGGTTTCTACTTATGATTTTCTGCCCTCAGGGCTTTATCATTAAGATTAAATAACTGTACTCTCAAGCATACCACTGAACAAACATCTTTTCAATTATGTGAGTAACAGATGCTTTAACAAAGGAACTATTGAAAATTCAGAAAGCTTCCCCTCTCCCCCAAATTTAAAAAGTATCAGATGACAGAGGAATGTAATTGTTTACCATTAAAACAGATCCTTAGCTGTCCATTCAAAACATCTGAGAACACACAGTTTTTTTAAAATTTCTGGGTTTTCAGCCTCAGAGACTTACTGGCCAGCACTACAGTCAGCGGGAGTCCTTGGGTGCCAGAGTGCTGGGCAGTCGGGCACTGCCTTCCAGTGCGTGGAAACAGATGCTCTCCCTCCTCGCGGGGAATTGTTTTCCCAGCCACATCCTTCTTTCCCCCCAGGAGTTAGTCCCAGCAGAATTGGGGGATGCCGTGCGCTACCCAGTGCTCCCGGGCGGGTTATCCCCCAAGCAGAGGGAACTTCCCAGACATGCCCGCCGTACACATGTGTGTCGAAGCGTACCAGGTGCTGAGGCTGTGCAGTGTGCCCAATGCTCTTGGGGTCCCACCACTCCTAGCAGCTGAGCTGGGTGGTCAACATCAGGTAAAGTGTGTCTTGCGTGATAACCTCATTTCTTGGCATCCAGGAGTAGGGACAGGCTCTGCGCCAGAGGACAAGCCCCTTTTCCTTCCTGGGAGCTGAGTTGCCCCAGGAGGGTGCTGCGCAATGGGAGATGCGCCATTCTCCTTTGCAGGAGCAGCACCAGGGGTGGAGAGTAAGATCTTTCCCCTCAGATACCCCAGGTCTGCCGGGAATCTCCACCTTGTACTTTACTGCAGGACTTTGCTAATATGGCAGGGGTTGCATCTAGTTTGTTCAACTTTGTGCAATGGAGATGTCGCTCAGAGCTCCCAGGGAGGGTCAGCAGGACTTTGGAGTCCCTCCAGGAGACCTGCATCCCACGGGCAATGCGAAATGGCATCTGTAAGCTTGTCCTGAGCATAGGGACCAAGCGTTGCAGGGACTATATGGACCTACGGAACAAAATGCATGTCTGCCTTTAGATGCAGAAATGATGACTGTGGCCAAAATAGACACTTGTAACAATTTTAGTAGTGACCTGGGGAAGCTGCTCTGTCCCCGTCACCCTTCCTTTCCCATGCAATAAATCTGCACCGAAGGTAAAAGACTGGGGTTGTTCATCTCCCCCTGCTGAGTTGTAGGATCGAGAGTGCCTGAGCTTCCCTCGCCTGGCTGTGCAGCTAAATCAACAGCTGGGTTTGTAATGTCACTAATTTCCAGTTTACTTAAAACAAAGTGTCTTTGAATTCTCTTACGGCAGCGCAGTTCCCACCTTTCAGCAGTGAGCCATTCTCATTACCCACCAGCACTCCCAGTGGGCTGTGAGGAAAGTTGTTGATGAAAGGATGAAAGAGCCATTTCTTTAAGGAAGGAAAGTTCTTTGGGAAGAAAATTGAACTCAAGCATATTTTGTCTTTGCTGATAAAATACATGCCAGTTTTGTACTTCAGACAAATGCAAATAATTCTATTGCTATTGTGTTCTGCACAAAAGCACACGAGGCTTGCTTTCATAACTCCTGCATTGTACAGTGCAGTCCAGGGAAATCGGGCTAGAGGAATGCACTGCTTGATTTCCTCAATGTATTTTATATTCCCATTTCAGAAAACAGGCTGAAACCTTAGAATTTGGGTTATTCCTCTCCCCTCTACTCTGCTGGGAATTTGTTGCTAGCACCCAGAAGAGCTGCCTCCTGCTGACTGCTGTTGAAGGTGGCTTGTTTCCCATGCTTACCATGACTGCATTGCTCCAAGATTGTATCCCTTTTGAAGAGCATCAGGGCAAAAGAGACAAGACTTCTCTTGGGATCAGAGCTTGGACATTCCTGCTGATCCCTTAAAACAACTTTCTTTCTAGGGAACAAGAATCAGGTTTCTCTCACTGAACTTAGCGATAGGGACCCCTTTGCACTGCGGGGGCTGTCGCTGGAGCCACCCCGAGCTGCCCCGGCTCTGTGACCACTCGTCCTGGCCCTGTGTTCAGACCCTCTGGCTGCAGAGGTGTGGGCAGCTCTGCCCAGCTGCCGTGAGGACCTATCAAACCAGATGGTTGCCCTGCCGAACCAGGCAGACCGGCCATCTTGCCCCCCAGTGCCTTCAGAGGAAGGAGCAAGAGCTGCTGTGGCATAATATGCCCAGGAGGGAAACGTTTCCCAAGCTCCTACCAGTAAAGGGATTTATTGCCTGTCCCTTTTCAATGTTTTTGAAACTCTAAGAGCTTAATGTTCTCATGATTTACATTAGCATCTAATCCCTGCGTAATCTCACTAATCCCTTGCCCCAAGATATCCATTGGCAGTGAGTTCCACGGGTTAACCGGTGGCTGTATTCATTTGGTGGAGCAGATTTAAATCTTCTTCCATTCCCGTTGCACTCAACCTCCTTAAGCTTCTGGCCAAGCCTGGGAATGGGGCAGCATCTCCTAAGGAATAGACTTTGATATTTTAAGTCCTTCCAAGATTATTCTTGTGGCTGAGAGCCTCCATTGCACAGTGTTTTGTGTTGGGCTTGGAGCCCTTGAGAAAGCGAGATGATGTCAATGGGAGACGTGCTGGAATATTTTACTCTGCCAGAAAGAAAACAAAAATAAACACTGAAACAAGCGATAGAAAAAATATTGTAGGGGTTGTGCTGAACTGCCTCCTTCCCTCCTTCACCCTGTGTGTCCTGGGCATATGGTTCCTCCCAGGCCCGAGAGCCCCATCATATCCACACACAGTGGGGAGAATTAAAGAGGAAACTGGCAGCCTTAACATTTAATTTCCTTCCTCTTTCTGGGCTGGTCAGATCCTTTGCATTATTGTAGCTACTTTTTTTTATCATGTCTATAAATAGATGTGCTCTCATGTGTCCCGTGAAGCTGAGTCGGGCCAAAAAAAGTCGTTCATTCTGCATAATCAATACATGAAAATGTAGTGGTTACTGGCTCAGATGAGATCTTGTATTGTTAGTTCTGTAGCTGGGAAAAAAAATGTTGACTAATAAAGATTAAGGCCTTTTTTTTTTTTCTTTTTATGAAATGCTAATGATGAAGACATGTTTGATATACTGTGAAATACATTTCTCTAATGTGAAGTTTCTGCTTTTTGTTGGGAAAGAGATTCAGTCCCTGGAGGATTTTAGAATTTGTAAATATAAAATTATCTGCTTCAGTGTTTTTTAAAAAAAGGTTGGCAGAAAGCCAGATTACTTACATTACTGTAATAGATTTGCTGACCTCTGACATCTGCTGCAGAGAAGTACATTGAATTTTTCATAATATCAGATGATGCAGATCTAAAAACTCAGTACACTCTGCACCATTATTTAATTCAGGACTTAGTAAAGCAAAATCTTTTTTTGAGTAGCAGTTTATACGTGATTAAACTTAATATTGCCGATTGTAATAAATCAGGATTAGTATAGTACTGATTTGTTAATCTAACTTGTATTGATTTTAAGTTGTCTTTATTTAAAAAAAAAAAAAAAAAAAAGACTGGCTTTTCACAGTGACTGAATTTAATAAGAAGCCCTGTGATAGCAAAGACTCCCCTACTGTTTCTGCTCTTGGCTGGAAAATGTTATTCTTGTATTATTCCAGGAAAAAAAAAAAAAAAAACCCTCATGCTGCTAAAATCTGCTGCCTGTGGAAAGATTTTTTTAATACACTAGTGCTTACATATTCTATTTATGTTAATTGACTTATAAATAATACATTTTATTAATCTTAATATTGGAATCTTGATCATGATAAAGACCCTTTTATTTGGTCTCCTCACAGGCTTTACAAGTAAATATTCTTTAGACCACAAAATATTCCCCCACTTTTCCTTTTTTATGAATACTTTGATGCTTCCCTCTGGCCGTGAAATACAGCCACGGCTCAAAGCGACTGAAAACGTGGTGGTTGTTTCCAAAGTACGATACGTTCAAGGTATCCGGCTCTGTTCTTTTGGACATCGTCTTTACCTCTCCTTGCGCAAAGATTGATTAAATCTTACCTGCGCTGCAAATATTTGAGGGGAAAAAAAAAATATATATCTCGTGTTGGTTTCAGACATGTCACATTCTGCTAAACTATTTGGCCAGCAGCAGATCGCATTCTTCCTGTGTTGGGCAATATTGACCTTAAATTGGCTAAGCCGGCTGCTTTTATGGCATGTGAGCCGGCTGCTTACATGTTCCGAGAGCTGTATTAGCTTTATTACTCCTGCGCTGTAAAAACTTCTAATAATCAAATGATAAGATCATATCCTGTGGGTAATTGTGTTGTACCATGACAGGATAACTGAAAAAACATTCAGTGAAAATTGCAACCGACGGAAATCTCTACGTGAGGCGGCAATTGTTGGCGTTGGTGCTTCTCCCCGGGATCTTGCAGCCCGCGTTGCTGCCCGGCTCCTCTCCAGCTGCCCCCCGCGGCCCCCAAAAACCACCTCGGCGGCGGCAGGGAACGGCGAACTGCTGGCCCTCGTTTCAAATGAGGAGGGGAAAATCCTAGAACAAGCCGTCCTTGTGTTTTGATTCAGTTTTACCTTAGTCATGCCGCCTCCCCGATACACGAAACATTTAATTCCAGATTTCCTGCCGCTGGCTCCGGGCCTTTGACCGGCTATGTGAAATGTATTTTTACTGCTGTCGGCCTGCCAACTGCTGAGCTCAGTGAAAAATAACTAAAATGAAAACCTTGTACTCCCACATGAACCCTTAAGATCAGAGAAGGAAATTTAAGCCACGGTTACTAATTAGCGCCAAAGCTAATGAGTTCTGGTGAGGTGCAGGAGGAGGAGGAGGAGGAGTTTGCGTCCCACGTTACCCTACAAGGCTGGGTGGCGAGCACGCGAGCGGTGATTAATCGTGTCGGCCCGGGTCTTGCTCCCATCCCGGCCGTCGCCACAGAGTTAATCGCCTGGCATCTTTCGTGGAAAGGGCCGCTCCAGGCCGGGAGCGTCTCCGTCTCCCGTGGGGCGCAGGACGGTGTCTGAAACCTTTACGGGTGGAATATGTAGATTTTTAATGGGCGACGCGTTCCCATGGAAACAAAACAAAGCCAAACACTCCCCTCGCAGTGCTAACAATTATTGTAATAAAATGTGTTTTTATTAAAAGCGATTTTAAATATTTAACACATGGCAGAGCGGCCTTGACGTTGCCCTGGGTGAAACCCAGCCTTGCCTCTAGTGAAGTCCAAAGCGCTTTGTGCAGCACGGGGAGGAATTCGGTGTTTTCACCGATATTTGCGCTTTGCGAATGAAATGTAGCAGCCTCAAGTATGAACAAGATTATTTTTTTCTTATTCTGCTTAGTTATGCTTTTTATTATATAAACATTAACTGTAATATTACAGTGGGAAGCAGGTATTTGGCAACTACGTATTATTTTGCTAAGTTTGCATAGAGGGAGCAGTTTCCAGTTTTAGCAGCTGTAACATGTTTAAACTCAGTTTGTAATGGGATCTGAAGATGAATATTCCCTGTGGGCTCTGCTTAGCTTCATTACTGGAGCCCTGCCAAATTCAGGGCTAGAAAGTATTATTCACGCCTCTTTGCACATACCATGTCAGAGCATGCTCAGTTAATGAATTTTGTTTCTAATATAGCATAAATTAGGTTTATATTTTAACATAATTTATGTTGTATTTTATTAAAATGTAAAATATTATGATCACGAGCAATCTAATTTCTGCTCTCTTAAGCCCAAACTGTGTTTGAACATCTAAGTATGTAAATCAAAATTGCATGCTTAGAAACTGATTCTAGGATAACAAACGAATATCTGAACCAAAGAGGTTTCTGCCTTGGAGTCTTAGATTAAAGATAATTAAGGATTCCTGTTATTTGAACAGATTTATGTTGTTTATAAGCAAAGTACGTTTTCTTCATAGAGTCAGCTTGTCTTTTTTTTTAAAAACAAATTATGTTTGCTGCATTAAAGTTCGTATTTTTAAAGTCTGAGTCTTGTATTAATCCCACAGTGAGTCATTAATCATACCAAATGCATTATAAAAACTTTAATCACTGAAGTTGAAACTGAGATTGTAATGCAATCCATCCCTTTTAATTATATCAGTTATTTTTCCTTTCAGATCAAGAATTGCAAAGGGAAAACAGATAGATTAAAACTCAGTGTGTTTGATGCTTTCAGGGGAGGATATTTTTCGTCTGTTTCTTCCTCACTTTTTTAAAGCGATTTCATGCACTTTGTGGAGGACACTTCCACGGTGAAAAATTCCTTCGCTTTTCACTCTTTTTCCTCTCCCCTTCCTCCTTAAAAAAAGACTCGGTGGCGAAGGTAGGGAGCGTGGTGACTGTCGCTGCGTGGGCGCGTTGCAGGGGTGGCAGTGGGCTGGTGCTGATCGCAGCGTGTGGGGTGCTGTGCCCGCCGCCAGAGCTTTCCTGCAGCCCCACGCTCTCCTCTTCTCCCGAGTTCCTGGCACTCACCCTTGCACAGGGGAACCACCAGCCTCGAAATTGTGTAGCTGTTATCAAGTTGGCTGTGGCTTTGTAGGTGTTTTCCTGGGGTTTGCTGCATGCTTTTAAGGGTAGGGAGAGAAAATAAAAACAAATGGTGGATTTTTTGGTTTTTTTTTTAAATCGGTCTAAAACGTAGTGGCTCATATCCTCATCTGGTACAAATTGGTGTAGCCGCACAAACCACTGCAGCGTTACTGTCAACTGATCCACAGCAACTCCAACTCCACTGAATTTATGCCACATGATAATCTTGCCAAATAAATTGATTTATCACACTTGGATTTATAGATCTAGAGTTTACACTGTTGCTTTTATGCCATAGAAGAAAATGGATTTATTAAGTAAACTGCTCGTCGTAGATACATTTTGTTCTTTGCTAGAATGGCAAAACCTGATCAATTATTTGTTCCTTAATCCCCTAGATTAATCCTGCCATATGAAAGATTTATTAAAGGAGAGGAAGATAAGCCACTGCCTCCAGTGAAACCTCGAAAACAGGATAACAGTTCCCAGGAGGGTGAAGGGAAAACAAAAGTGTCTGGAACAAAACGCATCAAAAATGAAAACCAAAAGAGCAAGAAGGAAAAAGATAATGCACAGAAACCCCAAGATGCATCTGAGGTTGGTTGCTTTCCTTCTTTTCAACTTTTCAATTAAAAATGTACAGCTTTAATCCTGTGAAATCCAATGATAAAATACATAATTTAAACTGGAGAATTCCAACTAGTTGGCCTTTGAGTTTGCTCAGCAATGGAAATTCAGTTGTGGTACTGTCTGAGTTGGGATTTTGCTGGGCTACAGGCAGCAACCGGTTAGCTCCGTATTGCATAGCAGTTATGGCAGGAGACCAAGCGCTGGATGTAACAAGCACCATTTCTGCTCATTGTATTATACAGTGGTCACCACTGAAAGATCAGCAGCTGCCAAAAGGAAACCACACAACTACCACAGTTATTTCCTAATCTAAGTATAGGGTGGGGGAACCTCTAATACTGTTGATAATACTGTGGTAACTGTTGGACACAGCTGATTTTTATAATGGTAACCTCTGGATCAGCCCCTGTGTGCTCACACATGTATGCTCGTCTGTCAAAAAACTTACCACTCCCCGGGATTTTTATCGTGTTATACCAAATTTCTCTTTGGACTAAAAGGTCAGATTTTGAGGCAACCACCTTCCAAGCCCTAACTGAGACCAACTTCACTCTCACAGATGGTTTTCAGCTGAGATAGGTTCCTATTTGGTCACCTGCAGGTGTAGGACAGCTCTCATGGAATAGAGTTTGTGTTCACAGGGGTAAGATAGATCAGTAGAATTCATATTTGTCTGCAAATAAGGGTAAATTTCACGTGTTGCTAAGTGATGTAAAGTCAGTGAGGGTTTTGCTGCGGTGTTACTTAAGCACTTTCTTTCGCACATCCTGCCCACTCTCTCCTATGCCCTGCTTGCACCCTGTGTGAAGGAGGTGGTGAAGCTCCTTGCACACAAACCCTACACAAGACGTTGTTTTTCCTGTCTCAGTCTGCCAGATCGCAGCAGCCTTCAAGGCGTTGCAGTGAAAGTAAGTATTCAAAGAATGTCGAAACACATGACGTGCCCAGCAGACTATGGCTGCTCCTTTGACTTCATTGCCGTCTGGCAGGTACATAAGTCCGGTTTCTAAACCAGTTTGGAAATTGGAATTGAGTCAGCTACCACCAGTCCTCCTCATTGTTTAAAAAACACAATACCGGACCAGTAAACACTGGTGCCTCTGAAACTTCATGTACCCAGTTTTGAGAACGGAAAATTTTGGTTTTCGCATCCCACTACCTCTTTAAGTTGTGCTTACAAGGACAATTTCATCTCCCATCCAAACCAGAATTTGTCTTTTAAATTGCCTCGATCGACAGTACTTTTAATATCTAATGTAAGAGCACTCCACGGAGAGGGGAGGTTTTTTTGTTTTCTCTTGCACTGTAATTTTAAAGCAGGGAACCCTGTTGGGGGAAACCCCCTCCACTTCAGATGAAAAATACATAGAGAGGAGAGTGCGCACAAACCTGTTTCAGTCACTGGAAGGTTGCAACACAAATTTGCCCAAAGCAAGGAGATGCAAAGTGAAGGCTTGTGCTCCCTCCCCTGTCATTCCTTCGTGCCTGGTTATTTATCGAGGGGTCTTGGATCAGTAAGATACGTTACACCGTACCGCCACCGCTAAGCACCGCTAAGCACAACATAACAAGTCAGCAACAGAGCGTCAGCCTTAACTTTGAATTTCCTTGCTTTTGTTGTTCCCTATCTCAAACTTCCTGCTGCTTAAACTGCAGTTATTTTTGTGTGGTTTGCAGGAAGAGTTCTTAAGCTGCGTTTATCGGAAATGTAGGGAGCCTAGACGAGACAATAAAAAGGTACAATTATGGCAATTTCCTATTGTAAAATTGTACCTTTTATAGCAGAATTAATGTCTCCTCCCTGACTGCGATAGAAGATGTGCCCTGCCCCTGTTTAATCAGGATGGGCGATTAAGGACCTCAGCCTTCATGCAGGTCACCCTGCGGTAGGTGGTCACACGAAGCCCAAGCAGCAAAGGGCCCTGCAGGGGTGAGTGCCTCCACCCAGGGTGGGTGCAGAGCTCGTCCGTGCTCTGCCATAGGGAGGGCTCCGTGCCCAGGACGCAGCCCTTATGGGGCCAGCAAAAATGAGACGTCCAGCATCTTTGGGTGGAGTGAAATCCAAGTCTGCCAGAGCCAGGCAGAAGGTTGCATGGCCCTCTCGCCCCCGCCGTCCCCCAGCAGTGGAGCCCAGTGCTAGACTCCACATTTGGGTGTAGTCCCCATCCAGGCACAGCAGTGGTGCGTCTCTAGCCACACGGGTAGATGCGTAGGCATGACCCCAGCTGAACTACCGCTTAAACCATTTCTGCATGTGGCCTAGAAGCTGGCCATGGCTGGGAGCTGTGAAAGCGTAATCAAGTTTTACAAATGTGCGGTCCTCTCAATTGTATGTTCAACTCATACACTACAAGAAGTATGCAGGGAGAGAATATAACTTTAATTTATTAGGGTTGCATTTGCTTTTGTGCTCTTCACTGTTTTCCTGCCGTCACAATGACATTGTCAATGTAACGAGATACCAGACAAAATGCTATTAGCCTTAGACTGCAGATTTCCTCACAATAGCTAAAACTTCAATCAAAATGTTGCTTAACAGAAATACGGAGCAGAATGTACAGTTATTAAATATGATTTCTCCTTTTTTTTTTCCCTCCTCCTTGCTTTGCTCATCTGTCTGGTATTTTCCTGTAATTTTATAAGCTCGAGAGACTAGCGATGGTACTTTGTAAAGGACCTAATGATGGTATTTGGCTGCAAAAGGCAGCTATGAGTTTAAAAAGAAGAAGTTAGGATGACTAACAGACGCTGTAACTAATAGGCCAACCAAACAGACAGGAATATTTAAAAGCAGCTGTGAAGAAATAAATCTCTGAGAGAGTTAGATTCATTAGGACCTTCTCCGATCCCCTGCTCCTATGACAGACCATAAAGCAGCATTTAGATAATAACTTTCTCGATGCGTCTTATCTTTACAACGAAGAAAGAAAGAAAACAATAATAATAAAGGACTCACACAATGCTGCTGCTTTATGACTGTCTTCTACCACGACATGTCAGAGGAGAGTGACAGCAGTTTTGTAAAGGGCTGTCAGTCAGCTGGATCGCAGATGGGACGCTCTGGTGACCTCTGCGGGTCACAGTTCAGCCAGCTACATAATGGGATGAATAGTGTGAATTGTGCACACAAGCTTTATTAATGGGGGAGCAGAAAGAGCTGCGGTCCCATTGACGATAACATATAAAAGCCATGTTTGTAATAGCAGGCACACACACTTACTGAATGTTGACAACTTCATTTTAATCCGTTAATAAAAAAATGTGTGTCCTAGTTAAGCTGTGGCAGTGATTTGCTGCCTACAATAGGGATTCCTAGTATGCCATTTCTATCTTTTTCACACTTTAATGCAGAACTGGGTGTGAATGATCTCCTCTGTGATCGCTGAATTTTAAGATAGCTACGCTGGAGAGACTTGATGTAAGAAAAAAACATGGGAATCGTTGTGTCGTTTTCATAGGTGAAGTTGGCCAGCCAAAGAAATTTCTATAGCCTTTTCATTTGTGCTATGAAGCCTGCTCTCTGGCATTTGCCTAATTAATTTTAAAAGAGTATAACCTCAGCGTTTAGCTATCTGGTCAAGCCACTGGTGCCTCTCATCAGGTTACAAACATCTGGTGTTTTGAAATGCCTTATTGTCACTCTGGCAGGGATGGTGTATTTCTTAATATTTCCAGGAGGTACATTTCGTTGAGTCCGATACCTGGCGTTAGAGCCTTCAAGGTGATTGACAAGTACTTCTCTGAAAGTAGCCATCAGTGTACTGTGTATGATCTTACGAGCAGTCTGCCGAAACGCACCATGTTCTTATTACTGTCTGTTGAATCGTTTTATTAGGTTTCGTCAGAACAAGAGAAGGATCAAGAATCAGCAGACCAGAAAAATTTCCCTGAACATCCTACAGCGGGAGAGATGAAACAACCCATGCAAGGCCCTCCACCTCTTTTGCCAGAGACAGCTCGGCCACTGCCTCTGGAAAAGACAGACCTGACAGAAAACAGCACAAACCGTGAGAAAGCCAAGGAGGAGGGTCAGCACTCGTCCTCTTTCCCAAGTATATCCATGTCCCCAGAAGAAGACACCGTGCTGGATGCCACCGTCACGAAACGCTTACATCCCCCGGCAGATGCCCTGGAAGACACAAAGCCTGAACAAAGACTACACAAAGCTTTTACTGACAGCTTAGAAGGCGAACCTCCGGAAATGCCCTTCACGGCTTTCCCGGTCCAGCTGCCCACTCAGAGCGACACGGAAGATGACAAATTGCCAGAGATGGCTGATTACATCGCAAACTGCACAGTGAAAGTTGACCAGCTGGGAAATGAAGATATCCACAATGCACTAAAGCAAACGCCCAAAGTACTGGTGGTCCAGAACTTCGACATGTTCAAGGAAAAGGAACTGCCCGGGTCCATGAATGACGACTCCACTTTTGGTTACACACCGCTGCTCTACTCAAAGGGTAATCCAGGCATCATGTCACCCCTGGCAAAGAAGAAGCTGCTGTCGCAGGTCAGTGGGGCAGCCCTGTCGTGCAGCTATCCTTATGGTTCTCCTCCACCTTTGATCAGCAAAAAGAAACTGAATGGCAGAGATGAGCTGTCCTCCAGCATATCACAAGGTCCCCACGCCCCTAATTCTGATCCTGTAGCAATTAATAGGCCCTCAGTCATACAACACGTACAGAGTTTTAAAACCAAGGAAGAAAGGAAATCGATTAATGACGTTTTTAAACATGACATGCTAAGTAAACCAGATCCTCAGCGCTGTGATTTTTCAAAACATCACCTCAGTTCTCTCGCCGAGTCGTATGTACCGAAGACGGATATCCAGGACTGCAAAGATAAAATGAGTGAGAAAAGGGCACTGCAGCACTCCCATGTGCCCACTTTCTTGGCAGATTTTTATTCATCACCTCATCTGCACAGCCTTTATAGGCACACAGAACACCACCTTAATAATGAACAGACATCAAAGTACCTCCCCCGGGATATGTTCAGAGAGTCTGAAAATATTTCTACTTTTACTCAACACAAACACCAAGAAAAACTAAATTTAAATTATCGCCCGTCTTTGCATCAGCAAGAAAAAAAGGCAGCAGTGGAGGCCTCTTCAGATGATCAGCCAACAGATTTGAGTCTTCCAAAGAGCATACACAAACAGACTGCAAAGGCTCCAGGCTCCAGCCTCCCTCATTCATCCATGGCCCAGCAAGAAGGCAAAGGTATCTCCCCGTTCCAGTCTGCGAGCAGCCAGGCGGTGAGCCTGGACTGTAACCCCAAAGCCTGCCGCGTGTCCCCCATGGCCATGACAGCCCCGAAAAAACACAGCGAGTTGCTCCACAGGTCTGGGAAGCAGCAGGCTCAGAGGCTGGAGAACCTGAGGAAGATGGAGGGGATGGTGCATCCTATCATCAGCCGCAGAACGAGCCCTCAAAACGTGGGGGCTGCCCGGCCTTTGAAACGGAGCCTGGAGGATTTGGACAAAGTCATTTCTGAAAAAAAAATCCGAGCTGTCTCTCCTCTGCACTTACCAAAGGAGACCCTGGCGAAAGACAAGGTTCCCGACCCAGAGGGGGAAGGCAGCAAGCCGGTGCACGGCCTCCATTCTGGCAGCATGCTGGAAAGCCACAAATTTCCCCTTTCAGCCCCCATCTTCCCAGGCTTGTATCCGGGAAGCCTGTGCACAGGGCTGAACAATCGCCTCCCGCCCGGGTATTCTCACCCCCTGCAGTACTTGAAAAATCAGACCGTGCTCTCCCCACTAATGCAGCCTTTGGCTCTTCACTCCTTCATGGTGCAGAGACAATTCCTCACGTCCCCCGCAAGCTCTCAGCAACTGTACAGACACTTAGCTGCAGCAACACCTGTAGGAAGTTCCTACGGTGACCTTTTGCATAACAGCATTTATCCTTTAGCTGCTATAAACCCTCAAGCCGCGTTCCCACCTTCCCAGCTGTCCTCTGTACATCCCAGCACAAAACTGTAAACCCCCTCGGCTCCCAAAAAAATGGTCTGAGGAGAAAAGTTAAGTTAACGACATTCCTCCCCCTGTGATGATGTCTCGCAGATTTAGCGATCTGTATTTTTGTCAACCAGGACACAGTCGTACCCTGCCCAGCAGAGCGCTTCGGAGTTTGGAGACAGGACTGCTTCTTTAATTCTGGGTCCCACATCAGCCCCCCTCGCCCCTTATCCCTGCCCCTGAAAAAAAAAAAATCGCAAACAAAAAAAAACACAACAAAAAAAAAAGAAAAAAATCATTCGATTTTGCATACGTGTTTTCTGAAAGGACTAGTATATGGTTAAGAGCAAATGTTCAAAGGGAGCCATGGAAATGCAGGCCCAGTCCTGAGCTCACTGAAATCCCAGGCGAGGGCTGCGGTGCCTTTCACTGAGCCGAGGACCGGAGGCCGTGCATTGTTGCAAATGAGTCGAGGACTCGAGATGAACCTGGAAAGGAGAAGCGGGCCGAGAATCTGTACAATCAGTGGATGTGCTTTTTTGGGTAACTTTTCCTGACTTTTAAAGATTCAATCAATGCAATGTATAGTAAAACGGCAATAGATTTTTTTCATTTTAACACTATTAGAACAGAAGGGTAAACACTGTTTAATTTGACTGTACATATCCACTTCGTAAACTACCAGTGTCACATTTGGTCACAATAATTTATATAGTTTTGTTTGTCCAGTATATTCTGTGCTCTTTATGTTTGTTTTGGGTTGGTTTTTTTTTTTAAATTAAACAGTATCATTTTATCTGCAACTTTTTTTAAAGGCTGTGGCTGTCCTAATTTTTTTTTTTTTAATGTGTTTGTAATTTTTCCAGATTCTTTATACTTTTGAGCAGCGTTTTTGTTTCGTTTTTGTGGTAACGTTTACTGTTTACAAACTGAAGCAACTGGTTCAGATTAATCTTGATGGTTGTAAACATACCGTAGGTGATGTTACGGTGCAAGGATGCAAACAAGGTTCCTTTCCCCACGGCCCGCCCCTGCGAGGTGCTGAGCACCTCTCACCCTCCTCCTGTTGTTGCGATGGCTCCTGCGCCGCTTCTCCCCTCCCACTGAGCTTTGCTTTCCCGTATTGTGGTCCGTGAATTTGTTGAGCGTTGTACTTAAGCTTACCTAGGCTGTGAAACCCTCCTGCCTACCAGAGAAATGGCCTAGAAAACAAAACCAACCTCCCTGGCACGAGCTGCTGGATGACAAAGGAGTCCAGAAAACGCATTTGTGATTTGCGAGCAATGTCAAGGATTTCGGAAATTAGGACAGGCGCCAATGTTGATTTGGATCAGAGGCTAACGGGGCCGTGCCCCACGAGCGGCCGGGCTCGGTAGGACGGGTAGGGGGTTGCGTGCAGTGGTCGGGACGGTCCTTCCACGCCCTCGCGGGGATCTCAGCCTCTCCCTGGGCATCCTTTCGCAGGGGCAGAGCCCGGGCGTGGAGGGGCTGGGTTTTCCTGATGGAAGAGCTTCCCTGTGGATGTATAGTCACCTTGAAGGACATCACCACCACGCAGCTGAGCGTAGACATCGACAAAGCGAAGTGTGACTTGGAGGCTTTTTACAATGTGAAAATTGGTTGCAATTCAAACCATCTCAGTTACTGTTCAAAGACAGCGTAATCAATACGGAAAGAAAAATGGAAACTACTAAGAAACACTTTGCATGCTAGGCATGTCATTAAATTTTCCCGTGATATGAAGCCAAATACAATATATAATGTATCATACTTAATATCCAAAGGTGGAAACCAGAATAATATACTCGTCTACTGTTAAAGATCCAGCTTCTTCAATTAAATACTTTATATTCCTGTGGTAAAACTATATTTAATTGATCGATAAACAGACTAGTAGAACTTAGAACATGGATGTGCCAGTGCAGAGCATCCTGCTGCTCCACAAATCGTACAGGAAGCAGAACCGCAGGCTCAGCCGGGCAGGGGCCGCAGTGTGGAGGACATCTCTAGTAAAGTTGCACTAGATCTGAATCACGTGAGAATCAGGGGTTTGGGGATGGGGGGAGGAGGGCGGGGGGAAGGGGAGAGAATATAAAAATCTACAGCAAACACAAACAGAAGCTTGTCGTGTGTTTGGCGAAGCAAACGCTTCTCTTTCTTGTTTCGGTTAAGTCGCGTGTCCTGGAGTCGTGCATTTGTTCACGCGAAGTGTCCGATTTCCCTTTTGGTTACGTCCCGTTGCAGTTTGACGGTAGCCTTCTTGGGGTCGTGCTGAGGCAGTGCGGGGACGGGGGGACGGGAGGAAGGCTCCTTGTTCGCCCCGCGGGGAGACTGGCCGCCACTGGCTGGGGGAGCTCATAATATACTGGGCAAAATGTCAGGGTGAAGGAGAAGAAATGGTAGCATAAACTCCCAAGTGAAGCGGTACATTATTTGTTTAAAAACTCTTAACAGAAATCTTGGAAATCTTTCAAAAGACTATTGAATTCTCCATTGCCTGAAAAGTCTTTTTTTTTTTTTTTTTAATGTCTTAAATGGGGCTTTGTTTGCATTGTTTGAGTTCAAGGGGCCTTATTATTGAATGAAATTGCACAAGCCTTTCTTTGTGCAATCAAACCATTGTTATTGGTAGGTTTGTAAAGGAAACTGTGGAATCTAATTGGCAATAGAGTCATAAATCTATTTACCAGGAGCCAGTTCCAAGAAATGTTGCAATTCAAACGCACTATGTCCAGGATTCATTAGGGATGCTAAAGGTTGTGAGATTCAAAGGAAAAGGCCCGGCAGCAAACAGCTCGCGTGTGGCTTCTGACCGCGCGCTGAGCCGGGCTGCGCGAAACGCGTGGGCAGCGGGGTCTGACTCCCGGCGAGATCCCTGCCCCTCGCGGGGCTGGGCCAGAACGCGCCGGCCTTGCGCAGCAGCTCTGTCTTGCCTGCGTGCTGGACTGACACGAGAAGCGTGCCGGTGCCTGGGAAGGAGTTTGTCCCGGCTGCGGAGGAGTTGGCTGGGCAGCCCCTGGAGCTGGTGCAGGAGGCGAGCGCTGCGCCTGCCTCCGCCAGCACCCCTGCCCCGGTTTGGGGGGAGGGGGTGGCACGGGGCTGCCGCCCCCAGGGACCACTGCTGGGGCCCCCTCGCCGCTCCCCGCCTGGTCCCTGCCCTTGCGGTGGTCAGCGAGGTCGCGTCTGGCCCGGTTTGGCAATTGTCGTGATTTTAAGGAGCAACGGGGCTTCTTGCACTGGTGTGAGGCGGGCGGCGATGGCAGCGCTGCCGTGAGCACTTCCCGCGGTGTTTGCTGTACGCGTGGCTGATACTTCACTCGTTCTCTTCCTCCTCTTCCTCCCCTCTCCCCCCAGCCCCGCAGTTTTAAATATGTTCTAATAATGGCAGCATAATCTACTAGCTGTTTATACTTTTTTAACTTTCTTTTGTTGTAAATATTGTATACTTTTTGTGATTCAAGTTATGTAGCCTATATGCTCTGTAAGGTGATGATTTGTATATATAAAAATGGCCCAGTAATATTATATAGTTTCCCATTTAAAAGGTTATTGAGTAACCTTTGCGTTAGTTTAAACACTACCAGAAATAAAGCTGAGCCAACTATAAACACTCAATTTTTGTATGTTTTCCAAATTGTACTTATTAATGCTTTTGATACTGTATTATGTGCCAATAGTTTCCCAATCACATAGCAGGCAAAAGATATTTTGTACTTTTTGATCCACTGTAATATTTAATAAAAAATGTTACTATCTGTTCCCTTTTGTGTTTGATTAATAATTCTGTAAACAGCCCTTATCGCAATGGATTACATATTATCCCATCCGACCTTTCAGCCCTCTTATATTGGCTTTTCTAGAGAAAATATCTCCTGCTGCAAATGATTAGATTAAAGAAATGGAAGTTTGCAATTTCCTAAAGGAGAAAGAGACAAGATCTTCAGTCAGTGCCCCTCTATTTCTGCAGTGCACTTGCATTAAAGCGTGGCTGTGGGCAGGCTGACTGTAGGAGTAGCTTTGAGGGGGTAACATCCAGTGGATCCAGTAGCAAATTTGCTTCGTTTGCATCTCAGAGCAGGATTTTTTTCCGCCAGTACTGCAGGTTCCAGCTGGGATCTGAAAATCGCCCCGTTCTTCCCAGCTCAACCATGAGTAGGATTTTGGAGTTGGATGCTAGCTAGTAATTTTGCTGATGACTGTAAACATCCACCAAGTCAAATTAATTTGTACTCTGTTGCTCGACGGGTCCAAAAAGCCTGCCCAAACTTGGTGGCCCTTTGAGACGCTGTTATCGCAGCCAGCGCTGTCCGAGCGCTGTTACACTCCTGCTCTCCGTAGCTGAGAAAAATCATTCCCTTGCCGTAGGTCGGGGCCGGGTACCGCCCTTGCCCGGCACGGCTCGGCAGCGGGCAGGCATGCCCTGGCGGCTGGGGGTCCCAGACCGTGGCTCAGCAACGTGGTCCTGGGGAAGGGGGTGTGGGGGGGGGAACCTTCCCCATCTGTGGGAGCCCCGGAGCTGAAGCCATGAGCTCGGGCATGGCTGAGGCTGTTTGCAGCGCCAGCGATGGCCGGTGCCCAAGGAGCTCCTTCCCGCTCGGCATCTCCAAGGGCAGCGCAAGCCACAGGCCGAGGCTGGGGCACAGTTACCGTACGTGCTGATGTCGGCCACGTAACCCCTCCGCCTGCGGGGAAGTACGGGAGCACGGCGTGCAGCGGGCAATCTGCTCCCCTAACCGTGCTGCAGCCGGGCGAGCGCAGGCCAGGTTGACGTCACCGTTAGATGAGGCTTCCAGATAGGCGCTGCGGTTGAGGGAAAGTCTCAAAAAAAAAAAGAGCTTTTTTTTTTTTTGTGTGTGTGTGCTGGGAAATGAGGGGAAATACCAGCTCGGGGGAAGAGGCAGCCGTTGGGCGCGCGTGGAGCAGCGCGGTGCCGTTGAGCGCCGTGGGGCTGTGTTGATGCACAAGCTGGGTGTGCCTGGGGGAAGCCAGGGTGACGCCTGCCCGGTCCCCACGCACAGCTGGGTAGAGCGGCCCCATGCAGCCCTGCACCGCCTCTGCCGTGGGGACGGCCCGGGAGCGGGTGTGAGGGCAGGATGGGCACGTGTGGTATGACCCACCGGCACGGCTCCCAGCAAGGCGCTTCCGGAGACAGCACGAGGGTCACCGCTGCGCTTAATTGTCCTCGACAGGTCTGCTCTCTCGATGTCTGAGGCCTCGTTCGATCATTTGCTGCTTAGAGCAGGCTGTGCAAGGACTTCCATGGTTTCAGTACGCACTGTGTGTGAGCAGACAGAATAAACCTTCCTCTGGTTTAACGTGCTGCCTGATAATTTCCTTTGATGCTTGTTTATTCTTGTGTTGTGAGAAACAGTAAATAATCACGCCATATGTGCCGGCCCCACACCAGCTGTGACGCTATGGAGGAGATGAGACCCTCTAGCAAACCTCTTCCCCCATCCACTCCTGTCTTTGCCAGGCTGAGGCATTTCATTCCCATATTGAAAACATTGCCTACTGGTGAGCACCTGCAGGAGGCGGGGGGGATGCGAGCACGTATGGATGCTGGCCTTTGCAGTAGGTGCAGAGGTGGCCAGCACAGCTTGGTTTCCAGCACCACGCTTGCTTCCTTGCCTTTTTTTAGCCCTTCCCAATCTGTGGATTAACATAAGCCGACGCTGTGTGCTCCTGCCGTGCCAGGGTGTGTGAGGGACTGCCCTACCCACGCCGCAGAGCGCGGCCGGGAGGAAGATCCCCGGGAACAGCACACCGGAGCTTTCCACACCCAGATGATCCTGTCCTGTGAGCGGCACTGATGGGTCGCAGCATCCTCCCTTGGCTGGGCACATCCCAGTGGGGTGGGGGGGTGGGTCACTTGGGTGTCAGTCCACCCCCACGCACATGCAAGTGATGGAGCGGAGGAGCCTGTGCTAACATCAGCCAAAGGGCTTGCAGGGGAGCACAGGCACCTCCTCCGGGCTCGGCAGACCCTGCCTGGGCTGCCGAGATCTGCAGGAGGTCTGAGCTACACCTGGGAAGAGTCTGTTACTGTATTAGTGACTCGCACCCGCTTCTGGGTTTGAAAGTGAAATGTCCTGTGGTCTGAGCGGGGAGGAGGGATGCTGTGCTGCTGGCTTGCTGCGGCTGGGGGGTTTGTCACCTTGTCACACAAATTTTTTCATTCAGCTGCCAGCAGCAGGAAATGAACAGTTTTGGGGCTCTGAAGCAAAGCAGATGTGCGAAAGGTGGCGGTGCCGACCGGTTTAGTTCTCCTGGCTGAGGGCTCTTGGTTCTGCCTCTTGCTGTCTTGCGATGAGGCAGCAATGCCCCGTGCCACGCTCCTGGCAGTCGTGAGCAACATGCGAGAAGGACCGGGGGCAGCGCTTCTGTTTTTTTCTGGTTTCTGGGCCACGGCAGCCTGCATGCCTGATGCACAAACCTCCCAAGTACCTCACAGGGCCTTCACAACCTTTCACCAGCAGCCAGGGCACGGGAGGCTGGAAGCAGAGGGAGGTCCTGGGGCAGGATCCCCCCGCCCTGGATGGATCCCAGGGCATGTGGCTGGTTGCAGGTGCTCAGCCAGCAGCTGCATCTCCTAACAGGCTCCCGGGGCTGACCCGAACCCCATGGTGACACCAACCTGTTGGGAACGGGGCCCTTCCTCTCCCCCTCTGCCACACTGGTGGTATCTCTGCTCCAGAAGTTTTCAGGAACATTTTTAGGAAAGTTTCTGCTGCTGGGAGGAGCAGCTCACGCACAGACATCACCAGTAATCCTCACTGGCAGCGTAATTGCTCTGGGAAACGCAGCACTCGCCCACGGGCTTTCCAGGAATATCAGACAACTTTGGCTCTTCCTACAGTAAGAAAACTGAAGCCTGTATCTTTGCCTTCCCTGGTCTGGGCAGGCTCACACCTGAGATGCTATCGGAGCGTAGTGCCTCGCAGCTGAGGAGAAACCTGGGAGGGCTGAGTGGCCTCGAGGAAAGCAAGAGGAGTGGCCACCGAAGCATCCTGTCTCCCTCGTGTGCACCCTGACCCGTGCCCACCTGAGGTTTGCATTTCTGCAGGAGAAAGCTGTGCCCATGGCCATGGCTGGGGCCCAGGCAATGCCCCCCCGTCCTCGGCACAGGCACCTGCTTTGGAGGCGGCGCATGTCCAGCGAGCAGGCAGGGACGCGAGGGCTGCTGGAAACAACTTAATCTGTGCTTTCATTTAGCTTTTCAATTCAGCCTTTATGGGATTTTTTTTTTTTTAAATATTTGCGATGTTAGATGCTCCATCTAGTGTCTCACCTGGGGAATGAGCCCCCAGAGTCACGGGCGCAGCCTGGGACGGGATGTCCCCTGTCCTCGGGGCCGTGCATCGGGACTGGGCCCTCCTTCCCCGCAGCGCCGGTGCGGCGAGGACCGGCAGGCTGGGGCGCTGGGAACAGACTGGATTAGACAAATTCATGAAGAGTTTTGTGGCTGCTGAAAACCAACGGCTCAGGTACAAGTGCCGCATTCAGGAGACCCGAAAGTCCCGAGCGGCGGCAGCTGCGAAGCCCTCCCCGTGCTCAGCGGCGGGCAGGAGGTGCTGGGAGGGGTGGCCGTGGGGCAGCATGTCGGTCTCGTCCTTGGGTGCTGCACCGAGCCCCATCTCCCCCACCGTAACACAGGGGCACAAAAATCCTGGTAGCCGCCCGCCCCTCCCCATGCCGCTCCTGGAGACATTGCTGCTCGACAGCTGCTTTTTTTCTTTTTTTTTTTTGGTGATGAGCTTAAAAGCATGTAACAAATTGCTGATTAGTCAATTAGTCGTCTCAAGGCAATCCCCGTGACTCCCAGCCCCGAGCCTGGTCCCAAGGGGTGCTGGGGGCACCAGTGCCCCACCACGCTGCCCCGCAGCTGGGGTGCAAACTGCCTGCCCCCCCCCCAGAGTCTGCCCGGGGAGGGCTGCGCGCCCGGGAGAGGAGGTGGCTGAGGGTGCGCAGCGCATGGCGGGGGCTTCTGTAAGAAAGGGAGGGAAAAGACACAGAACTTGCAAATTTTATTGAGTTTGCTCTGAAATTTACTCACGAAAGAAAGGAAAAAAATCCCCGGCTGAGGCCTGAGGGAATCCTGTCCCCTGGAGCACGTGCGTGGCTGCGGGGTGGGGGGGGGCTCCCCATCTTCCCCCGTCTTCCCCCATCTTCCCCCGGCACCCCTGCTCTGCCGCAGGCCGTGCCACAAGGCAACACCGCACCGTGAGGTGACGCTGTGAGGTGACGGGATGCCGTGCTGTGATGCCATGCTGTGCAGCAATGCCAGGCTGTGAGGAGATGCCGTGAGAGGATGCCATGCCACGAGGCAACGCCGTGAGGCGCCGCCATGTTTTAGGAGCTGCCATGCCGTGAGGTGATGCCGTGAAGCGAAGCCGTCCTGTGAGGTGATGTCATGAGGAAATGCCATGCCATGAGGTGATGCCGGGCTATGATGCAACGCTGCAAAACTTCACATCTTGTACGAGACAGTGAGAGCTGCTCTTTAGCCTTTTCGCACCAAAACTGTTTGTTTGTTGAAGCAGGTGGTTTTGTGACCCCCTAGCACCTGTGCAGGCCGCAGACCTTCCCCTCACGCTGGGAGACACCAGAGGGCTGAGAAATGGCCCCTGTTTATTTAAGCCCACCGTACCGGGGGCTCAGTAGCTGCCATGCCGGCGGGCCGTGCCATGTCCCCAGGGCCGGAGGCTGTCGCCCATGTGAGGGAGCCACGAGGAAGGCGCCGCGGCAGGGCTGAGCTGTGTAAGTACCCTGGGGGGCGGGGGGCAAGGGCAAAGGGCGGCCGCGCTGCGCTGCCAGCTCAGACCCGAAGTCCTAAGCTATGTGTAATGGACACAGTGGCATCCCACGCCAGGAGGATGAAACTATTGCATCTCTCAGACTGCGGATGGTCTGTGGAGACACCTACAATTTACGCTTTACAAGCAGTCCGGATGTGTGCAAGCAGAGATGAGGTAGGTACCTGCAAGGAGCGATGCTGACTGGTATTGCCTGGAGCAGACTTCAGCTCTGATGTATACATTTTGTGTGCAGCTAGACGGGATTTACCTACTGGTGATCTGGGGAGAGGACCCCCAGGGAGTGCTGACCCCCTCATCTGTCCTGCATATGGGCAGCTAAACACCCCCCCCACACACCCCCCCCACACCCCCAGCTCCCACAGAGGCGCCTGGCACCTCGGCACAAGCGGGGCGTCTGGCTGTGCGGGCAGGTGACGCCATGCCGCTTCCCTGGGCCAGCGCGCCGCTCTGGCCCCCTCTGCTCTCCCCTAGCAATGGGGAGGGGATGTTGAGCTGCTCGCGAAGCAGGCACTCAGGGGGTGCCCTGTCCCGCTGGGAACAGCTTCCCGCACCGCTGCTCAAGCCCTCCGTCCTCTGCAGGGAGCGCAAGACGCGCTCATCCTCTCACAGGGCTTCCTCGAGCTTTTTTCGGAGGTGTCTTTGTTTGCAAGCTCCCCAAAAAACAGCCGGGCAAAGCAAACTCTCCCCCCGCTGCCCCCCCAATGTCTGTGGAGCTCTCAAATGAGGAATAAAGCCATTTGTTTCTAATTATATTTGGCAGCCACACAGAGAATTTAGGACTAAAGCACGCAAATTTTTTGCTCCTGATTAAAGCACTTGACCTCATAAGCAAAAGGCAAAGATTTCAACACACACCCACAAGTAGGCGAGGAACAAACTGCAGAGAAAAGACCAAAAAAAACCCCCTTTGCTTAGATACACAAAATAATTCATTATGAAACAAAAGGCAGAATATTTAGTGCATAACTCGAGCTTGCCTAGGGCTCAGCTAACCACCCAATTACTGCTTTTAAAGCGGAGAGAGCTTACTCTGAGCTAACATGTGCGTGGTGAAGGCCCAGATGCTCCATTGAGCCCACGGCACGCACATGACCGAGACCCGTTTGCCGCCTGTGGGAAGAAAGCGTCTTCTATGGGACCACGCCAACTCGCCTGGCCCCAGCACCCGGCCGGCAGGACGGCTGGGACAGGGCCTGGTGGCGGGGGGTACATGAGATGTCGTCATCCTTTGTTTAATCCCGTATTCCCAGGCTGAAATAGTTTCTGCCCATCAGAAGGCGGCTGCAGCATCCTCGATGGTTAATTTGAAGCAGTGACTGCCCTGGGGCGCCCGGGACAGCGAGGCAGACTCTCCTTCCTTCCTTCCACCCATCGGCACAGGGCAACGCGGCATCCAGCTCCCGTGTTTACTCTTTTCCCCGGCTTTAATAACAGTGCAAGGATGTGTCGCAACTGCAGAAGAGTCAGCTGGCTCCCAACCAAGAGAAATAGCAATGATCTTGATGGCACCCTTTAAAATAGCAGAGAAACCAGCTCAAACAGAAATTAACTACCCTGTGAGGTTCTGTGGTCCATAAAATACTTCCCCCGGCTCCATGGTTTTAAAATAACATGAAAGAAATACTTTCCATAAAAAGTAGTTAACTAGCATACACTTTTTTTTTTTTTAGTCGTAATTCTGAGAGTCATACCCAAACAAAATAGTTATACAAGCATTAAATTATACATTAAAGAAGGCTGATAAAGACAGTGAATTACAGAGCTACCATGTAAGATTTGAGATACACAGATAGCAAGCATTATTAACATTCCTATTAAAGGTGACCTACAAAAGAGGGACAAAAATAATCTGTGCCACTTCTGATTTCTTGTGATGTAGGAGAAAGCAAATGTGAAATGGCTCCAGCCCAACTGCCACCTAGTCCCACTGTCAGCATCCCTGTCTGCTTCCCCTCCCCATCCTCTCCCCCAAAAATTAATGAAGGAGAGCAGAGGATTGCTTTCTGCTGGGGCTGCAGATATCCAGGCTGATGGTCTCTGTTTTAGCCGGCTAACTTCCTTGGAGGGCATAAAGTGGATGTTTTTCTCAGTGCTCACCTGAAAGTGAGATGGTGAATTTCTAGCAGAGTTTGGGGTTTTTTTATTTTGTTTGGTTTTTTTTTTTTTCCCTCTCCACTTGGCTGGGTACCAGAGGTTTTACCACACAAGCAAAGGCGGCAATAGGCAGAGATGGTTGCAGTGGGGTTGGCTTCTCGCGGAGGGCTTGTTCTGCATCTACCCTGCGGTGGCTCTTCCCCCAGGGCCTGCAAGGGCTGGTCCTGTGCTTCAGCTCTCCCTGGGCTGGGGGTACCAGCTGTCTCACCCCTCCAGCCACCTGCAGGGTTTCATAATGCCTGTGGGCATGATTATAAAAATATACAATGAAATATATTAAATATATATTTATATAGATAAAATATATAACAAAAATATATAATTACCTCCGAGACTGCTGCTCCTCCATCCCTGGTGGTTGGAATTAACAGGTTATTTGGTTGCTGTTAGTTTCAACATTTATTTGGAAGAAACCAAGGAACAAACTGAAATACACAGGCACACACACAGAAACACACCACAACTGCATAAGCAGCATGTCCGCAGGCAATCAGGCTTACAAAATGAGGATGCCCGATGTATTTGCTTTGTCCTGCAGCCGCTGGGCTGGGCTGCCAGGGTGCTGCCACCATCCTGTCTGGGTTTCCCCTGCAGCCACCCATAGTGTTTAAGGAATGGTGGCTAGATGGGAGCAGAATTCCTGGTGGAGAAAGCTCTCAGTAAGGAATAGAAAATATTGATTTATATACAACACTAACATATAGCCAGCTGGATGTGAGACACAAGTCGTTTTCTAAATGTCCTGCAAGCAAGGAAGTGGGACCAATACAAAATAATGCCAAACAGAGGATTTCTGTTAACCGCTAAAGTACTGAGGACGCGGCATTTCCCATGAGGGCAATGAGGTTAAGAAGACCACCGGTGGTTTTGCACCAGAGTGGCTCTCCACGAGGAACTGGTGACAGTTTCTTGTGGTGGTATTATCCAGAAATTAAGAACTCAGCTCTATTTTTTTCTTGTCTTTCAGTACGATTTTAGAGGGCTAGGAAAAAGCAAGTGAAGAGGAGGGCTGGGGAGAGGCAGGTTCCCCTGTGGGGTGGCTGTCGGCAGAGCTCAGCTCCTGCGGGGCAGTGGGAATCGAACGCCAACGCTCTGGGGTCGCACACCCATCTGTGAGTGGTGTCAGTCCTGCTCTGTTGCTGCAAACCAAACACCTTTAGCCCATCAGGGATGTGCCTGAAGCTGGTATCTTGCTCTGGTGCTTGGTCTTTGGCAGCACCGGTCCTGCCTGTATAACCCATCCGTAGCCGGGGCCAGGGTGAGGTGGGGGGGCTTGCAGGAGGGTGAGGGGTGGGTGGTGTTATACCAGCTTCTCTGAGCAGTGCAGAGCATTTGGGCTTTAACTTTAGGTTATTAATAGACAGTGACGCCAGATTTCCAACGGTAGCCTTTTTTCCTGTACCATTAGTATCTGCTTTGTGGCGAGCAGAGCATTTCACGTATCATTAGTGTCTGTTTTCATCAGAATTTCCTAAATCCCATCATTCCCAGACTTTCACCAGAATCTCCCAAATATTTCCAACGCCTCGATGGGCTCCTAGAAGGCTGGGCTCGATTGCCTGTCGTTAAAAGTATGTTCCTCTTTCCATAGTTGTTCTAAAAAGTTGTTTCGGCATTGTCCGTGAAGGCCTTGGTCTAAGGGCAGTAAGCAGACAGGTGCTCTGCTGCAGCCAGCCGTCCTGGCTGAAGCTTTCCGGTGTGTCCCCGAGCCTTGCTGAAGCTTGCTAGATGGTTCCTGAGCTTCTGCCTCAGCTAGGCTGGAAATGTTAATTTTCAGAAGTAAATGTCGGGTATCTCCCTTCCTAGGAGCATAGTTTGGTTTAGATCACCTCTTGTGCTTGTGTATTGCTCTTTTATCTTACAGCATTTAATACTCAGAACGAAGCTTAAATAGAGGGGAAAAAAAAACCAAAAAAACCCAAAAACCCCACAGTGTGGGGTTTTGAGCTGCATAAGGTTCCCGCAAAGGAGCAAATAACACTCAGGTGCAATGTGTGCCTGAAGCAGCGGCAGGCTGAGACAGCTTGTGCACAGAGGGGCAGGTGAGACCTGCCAGTCCCCATGAGAGCACGGGCAGCGGCCTCCCGGCCGCCGCCAAAGCAAGCGGGTTCTCCAGAATGCTGCAGGGACACGCCTGGGGAGCACCTGCCTCGTGGGTGGCCTGGGAGCCAGGTGGCCACGGGGTGGCCGTGCGGGCTGTCCGGCAGCCTGCCTTCAAAGAGTGCGAGAAATCTTTTGGAGAAAGAGTTTGTGAAGTGTTTTGTCAAACACTTCATCTTTTAATACTTACAAAACGTGCCCCCTTCACAGCAAAACCACAAAAGGCTGCTGAAGCATCCTGTGGCTGAGCATCCGTCTGCTTTGCCATCAGGAATGGGAAAACAGGGGTGTCAATTCATTAAGGTGTTACGTACATCAACGGGAAGGGGATTTTGGTCCCAGTAACTTAAAATGTGGCATGAAAGGCGTTCAGGTTTCACCCCTCAGAGTACCACTGCCCCTCACAGAGGCAGACCCTGACCCCCCCCTTAGTCTCTGACCCCTGAGCTGCCGGCTTTCCGGCACAGCGGGGGAGCTCTGAGAAATCAGCCGTTCCCCCGACAGTCCCTCCATCTTCCCCTGCATCTTCTGCTTTCAGCTGCTGATGGAGATGGAGGAACAACTTCAAGAGTGGAGCCACCGGTTGTATGTTCTGCTGGCTGCAGTTGGAGAGTGTGTGTGTGTGTGGTTGTTTAATCCCTTTCTCTCTCCACTGGTGCATGATAGCTCTCCTCAGGAGCATCTGTTCTTCATTTAGAGCCAGCATTAAGCTACTTTTGCAATGGGATTGATGGAGGCAGAAGGAGGTCAAATGATTTATCCAAGTTCAGAGGGAGTCCCACTAAACGGCTTGCCTGCAGCACCTATCGATTATCGGTCCTCCTCCATTCAGAGGAAATCAAAGAATTGAAACTAGCACAATAGGGAACAGCAGTTCCCAACTCTGTCCAGCTTTGGCTTTTTGGACAAGCCTTTATAAGGCTATATAATGAAAATCCCAGAGAGGGCAGAAGGAGCTCTACGCTATTAGAATTAGGCTACATCTCCATATGGATCAGACAAAAGGAATTACAGCTGCACACTGGATACTTCAAATAAAGCAACAAGGATACTTGGACTAGAAATCCAGGGTGGTGTGGCTGTGCATATGCTTTAGAGGCAATAGGATGACCAAAAGCTTCCCCAGAGATACCCATGGCCTAAGCAGGCACAGCAAACCACTGGTAGCCTCCAGACCCTGAGAAAGTGGGGGAGGACCAAGAGTACAGGCAGCAAGGTCAAAGTAATAAATTGTGCCGGAATACTTCAGCAATGGAAAATAACTTGGCTGGGTGCCACGGGCGGCGATGGTTTCCTTGTACCCTCTGTGCCTTCCCCAGGCAGACACGCACTGCCTCGCGGTCTTTGAAGCCGAAGCCACTTTTCCCCAGGTCTTCTATCCTGGCTGATCGTTCTGTCTGCCAAAAAATGCACGCTCTCCAATTTTCCCCTTTCTGAGGGCTTCCTTTTCCTCTATTATTTTTCTTTCTTGTCTGCCACATCACTTTTTGTTTTAATCTCACTTCTTATTTACTGTCAAAGGATAGTTTGCCTTTTTTTGTGGATGAACATCTCTCCTCAGAGCAGACAGACCGGTACCTGTTGCTCTGAGAGTGCCCGGAGCAGCTTTGCCCCGTGGGAGCAGCCAGGGCCAAGGGCTGTGTGCCGCTTGCTCTGCAGCACAGGGCTGCACCCACACCCTGGCCCCTGCCCTGGGCGCCAGCACTGAGCCCTCTCTGGACCATCCCCTTGGGTAACTGAGCTGCGCAGCGTAACTCTGAATCAGCTGCATTAACTAGGTAGTCCCGAAAGCAAGCTGTATTTGCTGGAACAACACAATATATGATGCCGTGAGGGTTACGCTGCTTCTCCTGCCCAGGCTGGTGGCTCCGCAGGGCTGTAGCTATCGCCATGTCCCAGGTCATCTGGAGCTGAACAGGGCACCAACGCATGGCACCCTGCTGCAGCATGTGGACGTTGCCTCACCTCGACCAGCAGAGAAAATGCAGCCGGCAAATTAGCAAGAGCGGCCCACAGCCAAGTGAGAATTGCTTCAGCGACATGGCTGTCTTCACCAGGTGAGCAGCCCTCAGCTTTGACATAGATGGTCACAAGAATTGGAAAAATCTTGCTCGTGTCATTTTATTTTCCTTATCCAATTGAGAAAGCAGGAAGAGGGAAAAGACATAATGTGTCATTTCTTGGATTCATCTAGCTGAGAAGCAATGGGAAGATGCAGAAGTTGGGTGTCGTGTTTTTTACAGGGGCTGGGACTGGGCTGCAGGGCAGCCTGCACCCCACGAGCCCCGGCTGTCCCAGCTCCCGCTTGGTGCTGATGCTGTCAAACCTTACACACGCACATGTATGCACATATGTCTGTGCGCACAAAGACGTCAAAATTTCAGCTTCAAGTTAATGGTATGATATTATCTGGAATAAGTATGGATGCAATCTCTGTTCCTCCACCCCTTCTCTTCACAGCCCCTGAATTACATCCTGTACACCAGAGCGGCAGTTTCTTGAACACTCTGGTTTAGGTCATACTAACCTGCAACATTTCGATCTAGCTTTTGCACCTGTTCAGAAAGGTTTGCAGCCCTTAGATAGTTGCACTGAGGAAAGCGACAATGCTGCAAACCTCAGCCTTTCCGAGGAGTTCAGGTGTGACCACTGGCTGCAAGGGCTGACATTTCTGCACTCAGGTGTCATCTCTACCGATTACAACCAACTCTTCTGTCACTTATCCTGTAGCATATCATGCGTGAGAGCTTCTGTGCTCCACCCTGAAGAAACATGAGCTTGTGCTGCCTACAAAGATCATCATGTAAGAGCTGTGCTTTGTAATGAGAGAGGGTAATAACCTGACTTACCCCAGCCCGTCCATCCATGTTAGCCTGGTGCTGACACCCTTGTCCTCCCACAGTGATGGGGCGGGGGGGGTTGGTGGTGAAGGGACGGGGTTTGGTGGTGAAGGGATGCACAAGGGGTGCAGAGCAAAGTCGAGCAATTAGAAGAAAAATGCTCAAACACCTGCTACTACTGAAACACTGTCACGACAGGTGGATGGCTATTATTCAAGTTCAGTATTTTGTATGAAGACAATTCATTGCAAATGTCTCACAGCTCATCCAGGCACTTTTCCTCTGCTGGACTCTCCTGAAAAAAGAGACCTGCTAAAGTAGATGTGCTCCAATGATTTCTAATTTCAAGCAGCTTGGAGGAACCTTTAGTGCAGTTTAGCTTGTGTTTACTGTTGTAGGAGCATGGAAAGACTGCGTGTCCACAGCCATGGTGAGAAACCTTGCCAGCAACAATTCATCGACTTGCATCAAAGCTGTGAAGGTGACGGAAGGCAAACAAGCACCTGACAAATCTCTCCAGGGCTACAGTGAACACTGCTGAATGCAAGCTGGTTAGCCTTCCCAGGGAAACTTGGATTTATCCAAATAACATGCTTCATGGAGTCGTGAGAAACCAGATTTCAATGAAGTGCCCTGCTACGTGTGTGTGCGTGTGTCCCCAGCTGTCCCCGTGCCGGGAGCTGCTGTCCTGCCTGGTCCCTTTAAGCTGTGCTGCAGGCGGGACCCACCCTTCACAGCCAGAAACCTTCCAGCTGCTCCTGAGTTACTCAGGTCTGGCTTTCTGTTTTTTTCCTTGCGTGTGTGAACAGGCCTCGTACTTGGAGCCTCCGGGCATGAAGGCGGTGTAAATGAAAGCATAAACACGGCCGTTCTCATTAATAGATGTGCCGAGTGCGGTGTGCTGCAACTTAGGCAATCCTGCTTTGAACCAGCGTGAGGGATTCATAGAATTCTCATAAATCTTGATCATTTCACTTTCATTGAGGGTTTTTATTATCCCTTTTTTAATTTTGTTTGCTCCCCCCCCCCCCCCATTAATCATTCTCTTGTTCAGAAGTTTCCTCTCTCCAGCAAGGGAGAATTAAAAAGCTCTGCTTGGCAGAGCCAGTGAACTGCACCAGCTGCATACTAACGAGGGCGAGGATGGCTCTCAAGCAACGTGTGGGCAAGGAAGGGATGCAGGCACTCCATCCAGTGTGTAGCCTTCAAGGAAAACCCGGATGCTCTTTGTGAGCAATGCAGCTATCCGAAGGAGTAACCAGGTCCTAACCTCGGTCTCACCAGCTTGGGGGGTACCATTGCGAGCAGCGTGACATTTGGCCATCTACATCATACTCCGGCTGCTGGAATCCTGCAATTAACCGTATTTTTATGTGTATGATCTACCCTTTGGCTAACCTGCTCACTTTTAGAAGGTCCAGTACCTAGAAACACTCTCTTAGGTAACTGCTGTCCTTAGATACCACACAGGAAAAGCAGAGGTGGGGTGGGAGGAAGCAGGGCTCAGAGGATCCCGTTGTGATGCTGGGAGCCAGCCATGAGAGAGAAGATGAGTGGGACTGGCCCTGAAGTAAGCTACAGGGGAGACGTGGCTGGAGGGGTGCTGGAGAAAAACCATGGGGTAAAGCTGCAAGCGTGCCAATACTGAAGCACAGCAGGTTTTTGCTTTAAATGGGCAACTTGTGGGGTTGTGGCTAAAAACATGTCTCAACTATCATTATAAAAGAGCCTTGGAGGAGAAAAGCCCGCCCCCGCCCCCCCCCCCCCCCAAGTGTGACCTGCTGGACCGAATAGCCAAAATGTCAGCACAAATAATAGTCCATTACTTTTTTTAAGCCAGCTGCCTCAGTGTTAGGATCCAGGATTGGCAAAGAGGAATATTCTTAGCAAATAGTTGTACTTACAAACCTGCTTTACTA
Organism: Grus americana; assembly: GCF_028858705.1. NCBI lineage: Eukaryota > Metazoa > Chordata > Aves > Gruiformes > Gruidae > Grus > Grus americana. The sequence goes on from NC_072858.1 coordinate 34,471,561, forward strand.
GCACGTACCTGGTTGCCTGCAGTCCCAGTCAAATGCTCGTCTTGTGAAAAACATCAAGGAAGGAACATCAAACTTGGGTCCCACAGAAACCCAGCGCCATCGTCCCTCGTGCCAGCAGGGCACCCCTGAGGGGCAAGGACCCTGCTACCCCCCTGCCCACCGTAGCTCTCAGGGCTGGGATTGTGCCAGCCCAGTCCGAAATTACTGCCTTCGGGGGACGTGCACCTCAGGGACATGAGGACAGGCAGGGAAGGTTGCAAGCCGAAGTCTTATTTTTCATATGTGACTTAGTAATTAAATTACCCCATTTGCTATTATATAAGTAACAGCTAAATGATTTTAAAAGAATAGTCAAATTTGACAGACAGTTTAGAGTAATTTCATTTTATAGTGGAGCCTAATGCTGAGAGATTGCACAGAAAGTAGAAGGCAGCTGCCTGGAATAGTTTGAAATTAGCGTGTGGTAACCAACAACTATTATTATTGTATTACTGCTTGTAATTCCCAAATGGAGAATTAAATTTCTATAATAGATACAGCTTTTAACAAAAAAGAGAAAAAAAAAAAAGTGTTTTCTTTTTCTGGCAAGGAAAACTCTTTAGGAAATGATACCATTGAATGTACGTTTCCCAAGTGAGGGGGGAAAAAACCCCAGCCTTGCAAAATTCCTTTGCCCAGGGCTTTGGCTTTCCACAGATGCCACTGCAGGATGGTCTGAGGTTTCTTCTAAACGGCTGGCAGAAAGGTAGATTTATTTTTTAGAGACGGAAACAAGCTAATTAGCTTTTTTGAGCTGTAATATGCATTTGCTGCAATTGCATTTAGCTTGGAATCTAGCATTTACTCGCCAAAATAAATGAGACGTTCCCTCTCCCCCACGAACCGATGAGCTTGAGTGCTCTGTTTCCGCTTAACACACATCTGACCAAGAGCAGTACGGCGAGTTACAGGGCTGGTGACTGGGAACGCAGGGGCACAGTTCAGGCTCTTGGAGCTTTATATTGGCCAGTACATTTTTTACTTTAATTTTAACAGGCTTTTACTTCTGTATATCAGTTTACATGGGAAGGCTGGCTCAGGCACAGGGACCTGGGCACTAACCTGATCTCCCAGCCAGGGATCTCCTGAAAGTAACTCAAACAATCAATGCATCTTTAATTTGAAATGCTTGATGACTAATCTCTTGTTTTCTTCAATTAATGCTCTTCAGTTAATCATTATGAATGGTAAATAGTCTATTTCAGCATCGATAGCAAGATTTCCTATGGGAAAAATCTTCCCCTATAGCTTTAATTTAAAGATGCATTTTTACATTGCACTTATCAAATCCTTACCTTTATGCTATTGCATGATTACAGGTCCATTACCTAATCACATTTGACAACTTGTTTATTGAGGGGAGCAACTATTTTACATCTCTTGCCTGGGAAAGAAAATACTCTAACAAACAGTTATTCAGCAGCTGCAATCACGGAGCACTGAATTAATTGCTTTGAAGCTCTCAGTCAAGAAGATCTTTATTTAAAAAAAAAAAAGTCAAAGAAAATGTTGTTTGACAGAATACATGAATGAGAGTGCCAGAAGGGACTCAGGCTGGGTAAGCTGCAGCCCTGCTCCGGGGAATGCTCGATGAGGATCGCACCTTGAAACGCCAGACTGCAGCAGAGGCAGCGGCTGTGGAAAAGCTCATTTGCTTGTTTGTTCTTTTAAGCTTTAGTTTACCAAAACCAGAACTTACACAGACAATTTGATTATATGATCGGGACACTGCTAAAAGGGCAAATAAAACTGAGCACGGTCAGGTCTATAGAGGCTGACACATGGATATTTCATACATGTAACCTCTGTGGCTGACTTCTCTTGCCATACAAATAATTAACCCGGGGCTATTGTGAGGCTTAATGATTATAAATGATTATAAATGATGTATATTTAAGACTTTCTCCCAAAGGGAGCTACTGTGATTCCAGTGGAGCAGGATAAAAGAGCTCAGACATGTGGGCATCTCGGTTCTGGACCTGGCTGGGCAAAAGCGTCTCGGAGCCGGGCACTGGGGAAAGGCAGCAATACCGGCACCGTTCGCTCTCTGCTGTGCATCCAGGGCAACGTCAGGAGCATCTGCATCTCAAGTGTGCGTATTGGTGCTTCACTGGGACTAGAGCACTGCGGTATGCTGTGGGATCACTGCTGCAGGTGATGCAGGTACTGGAGGCATCGGTTGGAAAGGAGTTTCTAATCTCTCACCAGCACTTTTGTCCGTGGGGCGTTTACTGGCATGGCTGCTGCTCCTTCAGCAGCACGAGGAGGATCACAGTGTCTCACATGAGACAGTCCCAAACTCTGCTCCATCGACAAGTCACGGCCTGCAACGCGCTGGCCAAACACAAGACCATGCTTCCTTCTTTCAACTGCTGTACCTGGCGTGCTTTGCAAGCCAGCCGAGAGGAAAGACATTCCTGCCAGATAAGACTAATTCCTACAGTGACACTGAAAGGGAAGGAGAGCTTAAAGGTTCAAAACCCTCTGTTGTAAGGAACTTTGAAAGAGAAGCGGAGGACTAAACAATATAATCTCTGAATACCTTGTCACTATAAAAAGCTGAAAAAGTTGCCCAGCAGGCTGAAGGTGATAACGTCAGGTGGCATCGCAGAAAACGTCCTAATGGAGCGTCCCTGGATCACACGAAACTCCTAACACAGTCAGCTGTTCAAAACTGCCCTGTTCGTGCATTAAAAATACCTTTGTTAGCATCATCTCTCTAGAAACGGGGAGAACTTGAATTCTTTTCCCTTTCCTGCACGCCCCCAGTTCAGAAGAGCTGTGAGGATGACGGTATTTAGGTCACGGTCACAAAACGTTGCACTGTTTTGCCAAATCCAGCAGCACTAAGGACTAGTGCCTCAAAAAGTGGGATGGAAACAACTGTCACTCCTGTCCCTATTTATAGGCGAGGAGAAGCCGCAGCCCTTGCGTTGACTTTTGCTTAACATAGGGGAGAGCCCGAACTGAATTTATACACTTGTATCCATGTACCCTGATTCAAATAATTGCTTCTGCAGTAACCCCTTGGTTCTCTTTAATGCTTCAATAAGAGACAGATGGAGCCGAACTAAATAATTGGCTCTATCTTTTCCTTTTTTTTTTTTTTTTTTTTGCAGGTATGGTTGACAGAATTTGCCCTGCTATAGGAAATATGTAGAAAAAGGCAAGTAAAGAAATTGTTGCTGAAGTTGGTATTAATCACTCTAGCAAGCTGTAGAGCAGCAGAAGGCCGATACGTTCTGGTTTATCCTTATGAAAAATGTAAATAGCGGGTTACACATTAATGCTTAGAAATCACTACCTTTACTTGCCAAGGAATTATACAATTATTTTAACTGGATAAATGGAAAAGCATGCATCGGTCTGTAGGCTTAACTGGCTATTGCATGAGCTGGGATAAACCCGAGCTAGTCCTGAGACAGCAAACCATTCTTTACTGAAGGATAATAATCAAGCAAAAATGCAAGAAACTTTCTAACAAGGTCATGAGTAAAATATGATGGATTATTAGACAGACAAATGAACTCTTATTAAAATAATTAAGAATTCTGATATATTAAAGGTGTGGTATAGTAAATCCAACCTGACCTGGAGCAGTGTGTGGAATACCATTATTAGGATTTGTCCTTAATAAAAAGCTTTCCATTCACTTAATAAAATTTAAGTGAGACTCTCCTAACTTTGAGCAAAGTTTCTTCACACCATTTCAAACGGCCCATGCCATGAGATAAAGCTACGTCAGTGAGAGCAGCAGCCTCGTGCTCTGGATTCAGGAGAAAGAAAGGCAGAGGTGCCAGAGGTCCTTGATTTCCCCACAAGCCAAATACACGGTGAGAACCTGGCAGCTCAGTGCTTCAACAGCTGCGACCCTGGCTGACATCCACACCATGAGCAGGTCAGGGAAATTGCTCTCAGTTTATTTTAAAAGCTCTCAACCCTCGTGTAGCGACACGAGTAACGATCACTCAAACCCAAAGGGAGTGAAGCAATTGCTGCCATCTGAAAAACAAATGTTGCGTGGACAAAGCAGGTTACCTCTGCCAGCTATGCACCTACAACGTTTTTCCTGCTATTGAGACATTTGTAAGTCAGACGTTGAGTCTCCATAGCAGCGCTAGGATCTTTTCTTTCCTAAGGTGCGCCTTTATTTAAGCACAGACCACGCTGGCCATAGAGTGATGGAAACATTTTTGGGTTTTTAGCTGATGCAGAATGAACAGCAAAAATGGAGACAATACTAATGAACGTGTTAAGGTCTTGTAAATTACGAGTACCCCTGAGCTAGAAGGGTGTGTTCAGCTCTGGGCATCCAGCTCAAGAAAAATATCATCAAAATACATGTGGGATTTTGAAATAGACGCTAATTAGAAAATGGAAAACATAATCCAAAGAAGGATGGAAAAGCTGGGACCATTTGTCTTTAGGGTGAAAAAACTTAGGCAAAGATATTTGTATTTTGGTACCACCTTTATAGCCAGTGACAAAAAAAAAAAAAAAGGTGATGGACAATTACTCACTCTTTCCTTCTGAGCAAAAGAAAATATATAAGTTTTAAAGTTTGGAAAGAACTCTTGTGGCATATCATCAAGCTGCAAGTTCTACAAGGCAACAATGATGCCAAAATTTAAGTAAGCTAAAAAATACAATTTTTTACTTTTAACTGCCACTCTGAATTCATGTCCAGACACAGACGTGCAGTGAAACTTTGACAGGATAAAAGGCTTCCCACGTCTGCATATAAAAGAGCCTGTAATTACTCAGGGCTCGGAAGCTGTCTGCGTATGAAACAGCTCCACAGCTTCCTTCTGCAGGTGCTCCTGTAGCACCTTCTCACACAGGTGACACTGGACAATATCCAGAAAAAAACCCTCCAGTGAGACAATGTATATTATAAATTACATTTTTGTAACTATTTTAGAAGAAATTTATAGAAATGTGAAGAAAAGCCTTAACAGAATAAAAGACGCTTCACTAGTTACTATAATTTTTCTCCCTTTGGGGAGGTACATAAAGAACATTTAGTAAGCTATCTTGACATCAAAATCTTGAAAGATTGTTTTTTCCCCATAAAAAGCAATTTATTTTGATGTCTCTCAAACAGATTTCTCTGTGAATATATAATACACATATGGAAAGATTACAGTGTAACCATTTGCTAATGGTTATAAGAGGAAATCATGGTATCTCACTCTACTATGATCCCTTAAAGCAAACTGCAGCAACTTCAGCTGCAGCAGGATTTGCATTAAATCACTGGGCTGCATTGGCTTGCCTTGCAATTGTCAATCACACTGTTTTTTCATGGACTGTTAAATCAGTCAAATATTCAAAAATTAAAATGTTTAACAATTCCCTCTACGTTTATTACAATTCTTTTACGGTAGTTGGGCCAAAAGAACACTTTTACTGCTCTAGGCGGTGAGGTGAGCAGGAGCTTCCCGTCAGCAGAAGGCTGCCCATGAAAGAAAAAAATTAACGGAGGATACTAGTAGTGTCAGTGGCTCATTTAGGAAGTCATCCTACAAAGTGGACAGAATGATGTAAGTCTGCTTCACAACATGTTTTCTTGCAAGACTATGAGAGAAGTAAGATGGCACCAAAACCAAAACGTTTAGGCACGTTTTTGGAAACAAGGTGCATCTCAGGTAACATTTCAAACTTTATGTATTCACACAGAGATCTACTGGATACAGCAAGCTGAGCAATCAACGCTGGCTGCCTAATGGTTTTTTCTCCCTTCCTCCAGCTTAGAAAATGGAGGCCAATACTGCTTGCTGTTGTCAGGACGAGCCTAGAGGGATACGTACATTCAGCAGGCCCAGTAGAAAAGTAGCCACCCATAAGTTCTCTGATTTTACAGCAGCCAGCACCCGTGGTTTATAAACTGGAGTAAAGCTTCATGTAGTTCGAGACTGAAGAAAAATCACACCAAAACCCTTTCACTCAAGAAACATTTTTAATTTCACTTTCTATTTTAACAGAAATACAATATGTTAGCAGCAAAAGAAGATTTCTCTTCTAACATTTCACAATACGTTAGTGTCCACATCTGCATTCTTCTATTAAGGCAATCTACATTAACTACAAATTAACTCTGAACACTAGGACAGTATTTCCAAATATGTACAAGCCACTGTAAAATAACTATTAATATAATCACCATAGGAAAAGAAAATATCCCAATACTAGTAAAAATGTAAACATTTTAAACTAATGTCTTTAACATCACAAAAGGTACTGTCTACCATTCCAAGACCAAATGAACACCTGAAGACATGAGGTATAATATAAAAAGTTACTAAAATAAGTCTTTATTCAGTCAATATTTCAAAAGTTGTTCATGTGCTGTGAAATTTATATTCAAGTTTGGACTAGCAATAGCTTTCAAGTTGTACCTCCTAGCAGAAGAGTGCAGGTTGACTATTGTCTCCACCTCACTTAAAGACATCAATCCCACTACTTAATTCTGCTTTTAAGCACCAATTAATTCATTCCAGCAGCAAACAAGCAGGTACAGTTTTTGGAGTGGGCCTGAAATTCCTCAGAGCAGTACCTAATCCCCCGTATCATTCAGCAGTAGCAGATGCCACCAGTGCCTTCCCCGTGCTACGCTGGGTAGTTTGAGCCGTTTGTTCTGGGTGCAGTGTCTCTGAACAAATGCTGTTTTCCCACAGACTCCACTGCCAGGCAGCAGCACCCCGACTTATGTGTGCAAACGTGCACAAGGGGCAGTGGGGCACAAGGGCTGGGAGAAGCCTCAGGACTCCTGCTGTCTTCCAAGCCTCATGCCAGCAGGAGGCTGGCTATACCATCTGTGTCTTTGTGAAATATTTCCTATTTCGGCATTGTTTATAGATGCTAATCAACTGACTCTTGCTTTTTGATCACTGATATTTGGAGTCATGCAATTAAAGCACCCTCATGATTGAATGCAACTGATAAGATGGCTTAATGAGTACCTTCTCTGTTAGTGCTCAGAAGCAGCAGTTAAACAGTTTCCACTACATCCCATAAGGAACAGGCTGCCTTCTACCTCTCCGCCTCTCAACTCCCCCTCACCTCCCCTTTGAAGGAGGAAGGCTAGCAGCTCCCCAGCCCCTCGCGCTACCAACAGACGGGCTTCAGCCACCGCCACGTCCTTAAAACCGTCCTTAAAAACTTGAGGAGTGAATCAGTGCAAAGTCTACAACATCACTGTACCGCACTGTGACGTAGCTGGCTTCCTTCTACTAGAGTGCTCCCGTACAAGCAATTTATTGGTCTTAATTCCTGTTTTGAATATTCATCCTCCTTATAGTCAGGAAAATTTGAGGGAAAAAAACAAAGAAAGAGTTCTAATTTCTGAACAAGCCTAAGCAATGATAAGGGACCAGGATCAGTAATAAAGTATTACAATCTGTCACTATACAGAAAAGCAAAAAAAAGTCCATTTTCCTCACAGATATATCTTCTGACTGTACTCCTAAAATTGTGCTGCGTTTATTACTAATATTTATGTTCTCTTGCATAGACAAAAGCCGTGTACAAATATATTTCCTACAACTGACTTTACTGTATAGCTAAGATCAACGTTTGCTGGTAACCTGCAGTTCTTATCAGCTAAACCAACTTGCTTAACAGAAGGGATATGAAGGCAATAATAAATGGCAATACAGAAGGGGAAGAAAAACCCAAAGACTAAGTCAGTAACAATAAATACTAAAACATGAAGTCAACTGATGCTTCATAATAGGGATTATATAGTGGTTGTTTAAAATAACAGAAACTACATTCAGTAGCAGAAGCCTTTCCAGCTGTAGGAGCCTGAATGTGCAATTAGTTAAACACGTCTCAACGCTGCCATGATGTTTCGCAGGCCCGTAAGAACAACACTGTTGCTCTGAAGCAGGATGAGCAGGGTAATTAAGGGCATCACTAGTTTGCATAGTGGTGATCAGGACAATATAGGGAACTGGCTCATTTGAGTCTAAGTTAAGGATAGATATAAAACGTCAATCAGCACAGCTTCATGGAGAATAGGTCTTGAACAACAGGTTGCATTTTACTCTGATACAGCAAGCTTGGCTTGCAAGGACACCTGCACTGAGGTGTTACCCCTAAGAACCCTAAGTCACCTACTGAAAGCCAGACCAACATGTAATGTTCGTTAAAATATCAGTACTAGATCAAATCAATATAGAATGTTATGTTGAAGACTGAAAACTAATTTCAAAATTAGTAGGGAATCGGCAAGAAGTATATTCAATTTCACTCAATTTTTAAAGGCACTGACAAAAAAGAATATGGAATTCTATGGCCTGTCTGTTTGCTTTTCCCCACCCCCCTACCTATGTCACTGATGTAATAAAAACTTATCACCTCTCTCTACAAACCTTGCCTTGCATTCAATTTTAAAAATCAATGATCTGGAAGAAACAGTAAAAATCACTTGCAATAAATTTGCAAAGGACATGCAGACTGCTGGAGTAGTAAAGAATGAGGACAGGTCACTTTACAGAGCAATCTGGATCACTTCATGAGCAGTATTTTAATGCTGGTAAAATACAGAGTATATTTCTAAAAAAAAATAAGGTAGGATAATAAGAGGATGATGTACTGCATTCTTAAAAAAGGACTCTGAAGAGGACTTGAGCCATAAAAGTCAGCATCCAAGGCAATGCTTCCACAAAAAAGGATAATACAATTTTTGAGGAAAGAGGGGAGGGAGATATTAATCAGAGTAAGAGGATCACGTTATGTCTCTATATAGTCCTGATGGATCACTATTGACATGTGGTATCTAATTCAGATGTCACACTTCAAAATATTTCAATATGTGAGAAGTACAGAGAAGAACAGGAAGATTAATTAGTCTTGGATAACGTTCATTGCCATAAGAAAGTTAAGGAATTCAGTACATCTCATCAGAGAAAAGGTTAAAAGGGACATAATCATGATTTATAACTACACACAAGCAATTAGAAAAGCTGATACTACCGAGATCAATATAAGCAATCAAATGCATAAAAAGACCAAAATAACTTAAGGTGGAGCTAGAAATGCAAATAGAAAATCAAGTGAAAAATGTACCTGGGGTAATTAACTATTGCAACAGGAGGTATGAGTGAATTCTCATCACTTGAAGACTTTAAATTAATATTAAATGCCTTCCTAAAATATGTATGTTCAGTTCAAAACAAAGCCACTGAATTTAATAGAGAAACTGCTCGTTGAAATTCAATGGCCTGTTGAATTTAAAAATAAATCCTCATTATGGTGCCTCCTTGCCTTATGTATTTATGAGATTTATTTTGAAATATAACAACAAAATGGAAGGAGGTTACCAAGAGAAAGGTATTCTTTCTTTCCAGAGCACAGTAACATTTAAGGCTAGATTTAAAGCTAAATAGTCTGCAGCTGCATTTTGGAAAATATGCTTCCCCCCCTCCCCCGTTTATTTTTCCTATTTCTCGTTCAGAGTTGCACAGTCCACTTAGTCGACTGTGTCTGATTTACATAATCATGCAGTTATTCTTCAGTTTTTCTGTTCCTATTTATAAACCATTCACAAACCATCCACTTAAGTAACAGCATGATTTATTGTAAGAATGATTATGGTTGTTTCAGAGGGAAAATGGAATGTGATTAAACAAAGAATGAACAAGGACATTCTAGAAACGAAGGGCTCTAATCCTGCAAAAGGAGTTGTAAATGAAACCTGCTTCTCAAGCCCCATCCCAAATAGCCAAGGAACTACTGAGGGAATTCAGCAGATACCTTTACAGCTATGCAGCCAAGAGCTTAGCAGAAGACAAAAACTAGATAAAACAAACCAACCATGCACACAATATCTTCTGGAGAAATGGTAAAGCTCCCAAAGCCACCTGCACTTTAGGAAAAAAAAAAAAAATTATTGAACTGTAGGTATACAGTTGCTTGATACGACTCTCTCGCCACAGGTCTGAATGCCAAAGCTCTAGAGGGAGATCTGCAAGCAGACCTTTGCTCTTGGATAGGTTCCAGCATCTGAAATAAACGCATCATCCAAGGAAAGGGCTGGATATTTAAGCTGTGGATTCCATATGCAATAGATGTTTTGCAGGTGCTACAGGAACCCTAATAACCCATCCTTCTTAAAGAAATGGTGAACAGTCTGATGGAAGAATATCAAAGTTCAATATTTTTACCTGAAGTACTTACTCTCTGCTATTTCAGAAAGAACGAGAGGTGAGAAAACCGTATTTGTTTACCAGTAACACCGCCACATTTACAAACCAGCTACCTACCAGGAAGAGCCAAGAGGCTCCACGAAGGAGAGACTATGCTACAGAGCCCCGTTTGTCAGAAAAAACAACTATAAAAATGAAATCCTGAGTAGCTCTTCATACACAGGACTGCTTTTAAACGTCCATGTTAGTCCAAAATAAGCAGCAGTGACAGATCACATTCTTGATTACACACAGATAATCCTGGTCCATTCACACAGCAGATGCACCAGCAAGAACTTAGGAGATCCCACGCTAAATTGATAGAACCACTTCAGAAATTCACGTGGACTTACAGAGCTGTTCAGAAGAGCACAATAACTTTTCATAGTACGTTATCTTACAAGCAGTGGTTCCCAAATAGAGAGAGATAAGAATATTTTAGGTGAAACCAAGCATGGAGCCCAAGAAAATCAGCTTTGCAAGATCTGTGCTGAATGTGTGTGAAATTCGCACTTGAACTAGTCTGAGGAGCTGCAGATGGACTAAGCGGGGGGACTGGTGGAAAGCAATGGTAACATCCCTGCTGCAGGGTCACTGAGTTACCCTGAACACTGCCGGTTTTTCAAGGGGAAAGTACTGAACCGCTCTTTTCAGAAGTAGCACCGTTATTTCAGATAGAGATAACTGCCCCCATTACTAGTGCAATTATTTAGATGTTAGCAATAATGAGTACAGCTGAGACTGCAGCTAGAAGTAGTGCCCTGGCTAAAAGAAAAAAAAAAACAAAACAAAACTTTAGCCTCAATACTTAGAAGCTATATGCTAAAATCTAGTTTTAGTCAAGAGTTATAGTAGAAGGCTGAGAAACTTAAAATTCCAGGGACTTTTCTAGGCTAATTATGATGTCTAGGGCTGCAACCATGATCTAGGGTCTAGCATTTCTGTGATGCATTTCTGTCTAGGGGTTGGTACTGGTTTGGTTTCAGACTCAGTCTTGTTAACCACTGAAATGGGATTCCTATGGTCAACTAAATTGCTTTTTCTACAAGGACCAATTTTGCGAGGAGCAGCAATGGGCGTATGCAACTGCTGCATTTTCATAGATAACTTTGAATCAAAGGGAGAACTAGTAGTAGATGTGCAGTCAGGCTTCTCCCAGTTTTCCTTGCCCAATTGCTCTGTATTCACCTGTGGTTTTGCACTGTATGGTGACTTATCAGAAGGAGGAGGCGGAGCTCTTCTTTTCTTTCCTTTGCTGTCATTAGTACTTGTAGTATCTCTTTTCGGGCTTAGATGCACGTTTTTCTGAACAACCATCTCATGAGATCCATCAAAGAGTGAAGCCCATAAGGAAGATGCAGACTCTTTTTGCTGGCTGAGCAGGAACTCACCATCACTCTCTTCGATTTTTCTTTGTATGATATCAGCTAAGCCCTCATGTTTCACTGGAGAATCAATGCCTGTAATTTTAAGGGACAGAAATTAACTCAGATTAAAACAATATCAATGATTTTACTGCTACCTATTTTGTTATTATTACTCAGAATACAAAACTGTATTAACTATGTCTTGTGAAATCTGGACTACTATTAAGAGTATTAATGGATGAAATGGAAGAGAATACATATGCTTTCAAAGAGAGAACTGAGGTGACAGGAGGGAACTGTTTCCGTGACAGCTGGCATTGAGACAACAGGGTAGGCATTGATATTTTTTTCCAAGTAAAAGCAGAAAAAACCCCTTACGACTAGGAAACCTGTATGTATTAGATATTAAACATATTTTGTTGTATAGTGCTTTGAAAATTTCGTTTCACAGAATGCCCATGAAAAAGTCTATGACTAAATATTCTTGTGCCTCCAGCCTGCAAAAGTGGGACATCTTCACATATATCATTTTTCTTTATGTGCTTTAGGACGGTCTTGCCCCATTTCTTACCCTCATATTGAGTTTTCTATGTATACTGCAGTTAATACTAGGCTCTAAAACAGCAGCAATCTTTTCTATTGCAGGCCACACGTTAATAATTTTCCAACACATTTTTAAACACAGGGTTTTACCTATTAATACTATAAATAAGGAGGAAAAAACCCTGGTATATTAAGAATGAAACAGAGTTTGTGTTCCGCTCCTCACTGATGTACTTGAGTATCAGTAGAATTATGCTACAGTGTTACCTTCATAAAACAACTGTGTAGTTTATTTACTGCGTTTCTGCTCTGCATTCATAGCTTAGATAGGACTCTCTTGACTGTTCAGTGCTCTGAAGCACTGTAACTCAATGACCCACATGGCATTTTGAGCATCTTCACAGTTCTAATCTCAAGCAGCAGGCAGTCAGGCATTTAGAGTTAGTTGTACAGTGTTTCTCAGCCAATACTGCATTGGACCCATTAAAACAAAGCGACCTACTTTTTCTAGTCTGTAAATATTATTTCTGTAATGAAACTATTAAAATAATCCTGCTGCATACCATTTTGCTCTATAAAAATAGAAGTCTCAAATACACGCTAGATAGATTTTCCAAGCATATTTTTCAACATCATTACCAAAGACCAAACAATTAGGTAAGTTTTGTTAGGTAAGCCTTTAAATAGCTTTAAGAACAGCAAATTAATTTCATGCAACTAGTTAAAGACATTATTGGTTTGCAGACCAGACTATTTTACCTTTACATTTCCTGAGCTTTATACTACTCTTACGATGAATGTTTATTTCTAGTGACAGCTTTTTTGAATGTGTTCAGGGCTCCCTAGTTATAGTCCAGATGGCAGATTTTTTGGCTCAAGGTATAAAAATCTATTCATTATTTGTGCTATTACAAATTCAGATTTAATATGAACTCCTTGGTATGCAATTATGTTGCTCTTTCATTGTCTGAATTGCCCTTGAAAAACTCAGTGTTTCAACATCAACACCAGAAGCCATCTGAATACAGACAATGTTGTTTCTGTTACCCTGCAACTTGAAAAGATAAATCCCACTTACTCATATCATGGTAGACGGAGGTCGCTTCTTTTGTCAAGAACAAAGGTGGTTTCCGTGGTGACATAATCTCAATTTTCATAAGTTCTTCACAACAATGTTTCCACTGGCCTGAGAGAGAAAAGACAACAATGACTGGAACTTAAACACTTCAGCTTGAAAAAAATTTGAAGTTATTAGGTTGTGTTAGGAAACTATCTCCAAGCGATGCTAAACAGTTAGCATTTACTTTTGTTTAGCAGGAATGTTCAGGATGCATTTGCATTTTCAGCTCTCACTCTCTTAGCACAAAGGTCATAAGCTACTACCTTTAATTTAAGCATCCCAGCAGTACTGTTATATTATGAAGGTTAAATATCATTTGTCTTCACATCCCCTAACACAGTCTAAATTCATAAAAAAAAACCCTAAAAAAAAAAAATAATTTAAGGTTAGGGAAGCTTCATGAAGTTATTGGGACAACCTCCAATATACTGCAGGCTGGATGATATACAACTATGTTACAATGTTATAGTAAAGGAACATTCTCTCTTTAATAGAGGATAACTTGCCTTTTATCCGTTAGCAGACAAGGAAACCTCTTTTCCTATTAATAGATTTTTGACCTTAAGGAAAACAAGACACAGTAAAATTACTTTGTTCATACCAATCATTCCAAGTTTTCTGAGCACATTAATTTTAAGAGAATTTTAGAACCAGGGAAGAAAAAAGGCATTTAAATGCCAAGTGACCCATTTTTTCTGAACCTAAGGAAAATGTCTCAAAAATCCATGGGTATTCTATCTATAATGAATAAGAAGTAGTTCTTTTACCCCACTCTACAGCTAATTTAAAGAGGATGCCCTAGTTTTTGCTTGGTGTGTTTCTTTAATTGATAGAGCCTTTTCTCATTGTAAATCAGAGCTAGAAAGGACTGAAATATGAACTACGATCCTGAGTTTCCGCAACCTCAATTCACTGATTTTATTGGTGTGGCCTCTGACTGAAGACTCGCATTTCATTAATTGACCTGGTTCTGTTTTCTGACCTAATAAAAATGACTATCAGGAACCAACTATACCTTGTCATTGACAGTACAATAACTGACAGTTGTTCCCTAATCTTAATAACCCTGAGAGTCAAACTATTAAAGCAGAGGAAAAAGACCAAGACAGATTAATCTATACAGTTCTTATAATGAATACCGGGTGTTAAACAAGCAACACAGTGTACTACTTCAACACCATTTCACTGTTTTACACCAATAAATGAGTTTCTTCTCTCACATAAGAGCAGTGTTGTTCCAGAGGTTAGTCAAAGGATCAGGGTATCAATTTATCATCTCTTTTATATCTTCTGTTAGAAAGCCTCAGATACAGCTTTTACCAGGTTCAAGTAAGCCAGTGTGTATTTGCATGACTGGACTGGAGCGTGGCTAGGTGAGCATATTCTCGTGTGACAAGGGGTACCAAAACCTGAGAATTACCAACAGAATCAAGTAATCCTTATTGCAACAAATTGCAATTTAATTTATCCATAATACTGCTGGAGCAAGGAAATCCCATACACATGTGCCTACTTGCAAGGGCTGGCTGAATCTACATCTGAGCCAGAGCCCCAAATGAATCCACTTCCCACTAGGGCTTCCACACCCAAAGATTTCATACTTGCAGAATCTCACAAAACCAAAACACCACTGGTAGGATGCCCAGGCAGAGGTGGACTCTTCCTGCTACAGTGGAGGAAGAGATGGTGAGAATTCAGCAGTCCTTAAAAGAAATTATCTAGAACGCTGCTAAAAGAGACCAAGTTCTTTTGAGCTCGATCGACATATTCTGCTTCTGGTTTACTGCAAAAAGCCAGACTGAACACATGGACTTTGGTTTAGTCAAATATTTGCCTTCCAACGGCTTAGACCACCACCCAACATTATCCCAAAGAACATTTTTCTTCTCATCGTTGCAAACAAAGGCTTATGAGGCAATTCCAATTCAAAGTGTTCAAAGATCCCTTTGATGTTACGTAACACTCCACTTGGAGGGCACGCTGCCAGCACTGCCTGCTTACTTACTCAGATCATAAAAGTGCTGCCAGAAAGCCTCCATCCACTTATGAAGTTCGTCCCTACTGTCAGTAGCAAAAAGTTGCGTCACAGCCTCTCCAGACATGGGGTTGATAACAGAGAAGTTATTAGTTCTTCTCTTGGAGTCCTTATCCACAGCTCGAATTCTGGTTTCCTAGAAACAACAAACTGGTAATGAGTTATTGCTTCAGCTCCACGCTGGTATCACCCTATGGCCAATGACAGCATAAGGGAGGTATCATTTGGCTTTTTATCTAATCCAGATTAATTTCCAATTAAAAAAAAAAAAAGGAACTAATGTCAAGAACTGCTTATAAAAATATTTTTTCATAAAACTATTAAAATGGCATAAAATATGAAAAATAAGGGAACGGAGCACAGTTATTGCAGTTCAGTTCTGAACTGCAGAATGCACATTCTATGTTTCCCCTCCCTCTGCCTTCACCAGCTCATCTCACACTGCTCATTCTTCTCCACAGTAGTCAAGTGAATAATCTAAAATAACACCAAGCAGCTCCTTTTCTCTGAACTCTTCAGCTGGACAACCACATTGTTACAGCTACTATTTAAGTCTCCTACTGTACTTCTGTGAGCCATTGTTTATGCAACGGCTTCTAAACTTGTATCTATTTTATGTTCATCTTAGTGTATCAGGACATTCAGGGTTCATACTATAGTGACAGGAAATTTAAAAAGAAACTTATCTAGTCCACATTTAAAAGAGCATTTGTAGCAGTTCTGCTAGAACAAGTTCCAGCATGACAAAACATTTTACTCTAATATAAAAAAAAAAAATCCTATTTGTCATCTCAAAATAGACATTTTAGTTTTGCCTTAATGAGGGACAGCTACACAGAAACAACTTAAAAAATATATGAGAAGTTTATCACGAGTCTATCAAATTTCTTCAGCTGATGTTAGAAAGGCTCTAGATTACACAGCGGCACTGTTACAGCCAAGGTTTCCCCTTCTGTTCCGGGATGTAGTTCAATTAATTTTTATCATCTAGACCAGATCCAGTGGTATTTTCATAGTATCTAGTTTCTTTGTTATGGCACTACTACAATTTAAAAAAGCACTTAGCCCTGAGTGAACGTGTGTGTAAAATACTGAAAGATTTTAGTAAAAGCTTAATAAAACACGACAAAAATTTCCAGAACACAACTGGTCAAGATTGCTGCTCATCACAACATGATGAGCAAATTAAAATAATTAACATTACTTTATTTACAAAAGTAAAAGCAGAAACCCTGGGAACATCTTTGCATATACTATTCAACCTGACTGAACAAGCAATGGCCTATTACGACACTGCTCATAAAAGGATTTTTGGCATACCCAGGAGAGAAGCATAATCCCAAATCCTGACGGGATGATGAGTTTCGGCGCCAGGGAGCCGGCCAGCACCCTACAGCTGGCCAGCCCCAGAGCCTGGCAGGACATGGGGTCACCCATGCAGCACCCTCCTGCTGCACAAGGGTGTCCCCCAGCACAGGGAGCGCCCCAGGTTTTGAAAGAAGCCAACAACCACCATCAGGTTGTGTTCAAACGTCTCCTGTTTGGATGGACAGTGAACCTGACCATAAAGGTGGCCTTGGGGCATTCCTCAACATGCAGTGGGGACAGATGAACCATCTTCCTTTTTACACGATTCAACCAAATGTCAAACATCTGCTAAAGATGTTAAACACACACCTACAGAAATTAAGTTTACACATGGGATCCCATGGGGCTAAGCCCAGTTCTGATACTCAGAAAAACAAAAATTGTTCTATAGAACATTTCCCAGATTTTAAATGCATTACTGAAGTAACCATTTGAAATACCAACAGCTGCTTGTAGCATATCTGATGGATATGCTCATTTAAATTCTTCTGTCTAAAAATAGGAGATGAAGTAATTCATCCATAAGTGCTCTATATCCCATTAACTCAGGTAACCATAGATACCAGCAAAAAAATTAAATCAAATAGATTAACATTTGACAGGTAAGAACTTCAAGCATACCATACACACAAGTTTATTTAATGATGTTTGCTGCAGGTTTTATCCCACAACTATGGTATTATTCAAAGGAGATAAATCCTCAAGCAACAATCTATATCTGATGCTTGAATATTTAAGGAGTGATACAAGATGTCATTACAGTAATAGGCTGATGAATTTACCAAGCTTGGGTGAATTACACTACATGCCCAGTTCCACTTAACAAAAAAATAAAATAAAAAACCTAACCAAAAAACCCCACACAAAACAACAACCAAAAATGTGTCTTAAGGTACCATGTTATAATAATGCTCAACCTTTCACAGTCTTATAGGCAACTGAACCAGCTCTGCTACAGCTATTGTAAAGACCAGAACCACCAGCGGATCAGAATAGGAAAAAAATGAGTTAAATCTTGAACTCAGATGACTCTTTTGGGAAGCTGAAGTCAGTCTTACATCCTACATGCAAAAGATTATTTTCTGAAGGTGGGGAAAGACTAAAAGGGAAAATGAGAGTTGGTTTGTTGTGGTGGGTTTTTTTTAATATGATGTAAATAACAAACCTTCCTCTATACTTTTTTGCCTCAAATCAAAAAATCTCTTTGCCTGATAATGCTTCTCTGGAAAGCTCATCTTTTAAGCTAAAAAGATAAAAAAAGAGAGAACTTTTTTTTATTGCTGAGGTACAATACTTTCCTGCTAAGCCAGTCCCAACACACTGAGGAACACTGGATATAAAGATCCTTTTAAGACATCAAAACAAATTCTTGAGAAAAATATTGAATAGCCTAAGATCCAGTTCTGTGTACCTATTTTAAGATTAAACAAACCAAATCACATACACAAACTTCCTTCATGTTTTTAGTACCAAAAAATAAACCAAGAAATAATAACACAACACTGGAAAAAAAAACATAATCTGTTCATGTGTTGGTTCTGCTGTAATGGTAACAATTTCCATGGGGTTTGTTTTAGGCAACCAGGGAAATATGGTTAAATTTAAAATTATGGCTTTCAAACACATTAATGCACAAGACCAAATTCACCAGATCAGCTACAAATATTTTCTTCCTTCATCTTCGTTGTTTTGTGAACTTGTATTAACATAACTTCCATGTGGCCACTGGATGGTAAGTACAACATGGAAGAGCAATATTAGGATTTCTATGCCATTTTAGCTATCTTCGGTGCAATGCAGCAGCTAAAAACCAGGAGAAGGAGATGGCATTATATGTCCAGCCAGCATTCTGTGGAGCACCAGGGAGCCATAAAGCATTGTTTCCAAACCACTCAATTTGAGCATGTGTGTTATTAGGTCCACCATGTGGAATCTGGGTACTAATCTGCTTCTCCAGCCCGCATCCACAATTTCTTTCAAGCAATTGCAGGACTAAATTGAGCAATGAGACAGGAGATACCAGGTATTTGGAGGCATTTTACTGGTCTGTGCTTTCCCAAAATATTTTCACATGTATGAAGGCTTGTCTGAGCCAACCAGTGGGACAAAGTCCTTACTACAGAGAACACAGATATGTTCAGGGCTGCTCTAGTTTCACCGCTGCTGAAGTTCCCTAACACACAGAGAGAATATTGCTCATATTGCTGGCTCCCTAAATGTTCACATGGTCAAGAACTCGTATCAATATCCTTCTGCTCCAAGTTCAAGGGTGAACTCCCTAGAAATACTACATGGCTCCCTTGAAGTTATGTTGCTGCAGCCATCTCTACATTTTCCAATGAATTTCTCTGCGTGACCTAGCCCAGAACAGATGTTCCAACACAAACTGTCATTCAAGGAAACAGTCTGCAGAAATGTCAGCTTCATTTTGCCCTTTCACACCTGCTACACTGTTTAGCAACCAGTCTATGAACCCTGAGCCCATGGCTGCACACACTTGATGTTCCTTGTCCTGTTCAATCCAACAATTAGCACAAACACAGAGAGAGCTCTGGGCTTGCTGCGCTACGTGGCACCAGAGCCAAGATTGCACTGGTAAAATACGCCAGGGAAGAAATCACAAGCCTACGTTAACTCAAACCAACGTCCCAGAATTCCTCAAGCTTCAGGCATACATGGCGCAAAAAAAAAAAAAGTTCTATACTCTACGACCAGGACACAACAGAATATGTATTCCAAATACTGAGCAACTAATGCGAACCAATGGCACACGCACCAATTTGCTAAGCTATCAGGTGTAGGCAAGGCCTTTATTATTCATTTCAAACTAAAGAAAAGTTGAAAAATTTTCAGGAACTGGCCCATAAGGAGTATTTCTTGTTCAAATTGGATTCCAGCAAATTTTCTTTGCTACAGAAAATATCATTTCTCTTTTCCTACTTCGTTGTGCAATATAATACGTTATAATCACATTTAGCCGGAACAATAATAATAGCACTTGCATAATAGGAACTGCAGAACCATTCTTGCTCAACAGTAGTAGCAGTGAAGTCATCTGAAGTTGAAGTAATGACTTTGCTGGTCTTAATGGCTTCTTCAAGTCTCGATTCAAAGGGAACAGGAAATAAGGCTATCATTGTGAATATTTTCCAGAGAGTTTCTCATAAATCCAGATGATTTCATTACTTTTCAGAAAGTATCTTTCAATTACACGTAAAGGATCAGCTTCACATTACAAATGAAAATGCCACATATGCAACCAGAAAAGATTTTAGTTAGAACGTCTAGAGTTGATGTTCAATCTCAACTTTCATTTTGAAATTGCTGTTTCTATAACAACACGTAGCAGACAAGCCCATATGATTAGTTTGCTTTCATTTAATCCGTAAGAGAAATTTCATAACAAAGAAATCAAAAAATATCTGCAGGCATTAAGTTATTTTCAAGAGAAACTGTTTAAATAGTAAAGTATCCAAATATGTTTAAATTGCAATTTTTTTCTAGTTTTAATTTAAATTGAAGAAGGATTCGCAGTCATTCTCCAGCAGTCTGACATTTTTGTAAAGTGGTATAAGATACATGATTTATGTACCTTCTACAGGGTAGCTTTAAGGATACTCTGCAAACATACAGACAGTCTCCCAGCAAAGGCTTATGAAGCTGGATTTTAGGTTCCAAGTGTATTGGTAACTTGGAGGAGCAAAATACCTTAGTAGAATATGGCTATTTTAAAAGGAAAAGCAAAACTAGGATAGAGACCAAACCAGAGACCTCCAAGGAAAGATATAAGATAGCCTGATAGATAATTTTTAAAAATATTAGTGTCACATTTTAGAATATGGATTTAGTCATTCTATAATTTACTGAAGTGTACCATTTTTTAACTGATATTGTGAACAGCTGGAAAACAGAATCATGGCAAAGGCTGACTAGTACAATTAGAAGTGGGAAGAGGGAAGCAAGTAAACCTGCTTAACTATGTATCACAGTCTAAACATTTACTTAACGCAAACGCATGAACAATTGGGGGAAAAATGACTTTGTTAAAAGATACAGCACAAGCAGAAAATTTTTTTAAATTAAGGAATCAATTTAAATCTTAACACACTAAAAAAGAAGTCCTAACAGAAACAGGTCACATTGTCATACCTAATTTAAATGTTTGGTTTATACACAAGTCTCACTCTAGGTAAGAATGCAGTCATATTTTCCAGAAAGTTTAAAGCCACCGAAAGCCAATATTGCTGTTGTAAGAAGCCATTCTGTATTAGCCTATGTCCCTACATATTCCCAATTGTAGTCTAGACCCTTTCTTGTACCATACAAGCATTTGTGTCGCCATGTAGTGAACTGGATAAGAGAATTTATTAAGAGGAACCACAGTTGAAGCCAACCCTCCTCCTGCCCCCAAAATGAGCTAATTTTAACCCACATCAGTTCCATTGTCCGATTCATCAGTCTGCTTCCCTAATGCCTGCCCTGGCATAAAGCAGCACAGCAGCCTGAACAAGCGACTGGACGGAAGGAATGCTTCTTTCAGAATTAGTGTTGGCATCAAGTATTCACAGTAGTACAGCAGCGGAATCCAGATTGACCTGTGCTTAACACAGTTTCCAAATGTGTCTATTTACTTACGTAAGACAAATCCAGCTATGTCAATTGCAAACAACGTTAAATTCCTCTGCTCATGCTTATGTGATATTAACTCTTGATGACTGGACCAAAACCAGTTTTTGAAAGCATCTGTTCACTCTAATGCTCGCCATTCTAGAAGGTCCTTCCAATGACATTCCTAAATTGAACACTTAAATATTACTTCAAATTAAATACTTTATGTTTCCTTAGCCAAATAGCAAGTAACATTTTAACTTTACATTTTAAATTCAGCCTTTCCAATCAGGGTATGAAAAGCAGCACTAATGTCATCCTAGAGACCAGAACTTCCAAAGTTATTGTGCCCTGTACAAAACCAGTATTAAGAAAAGCAGCTTATTTTAAGGCACTAAAATATTTTGAACAATTTTCCAGCTCTCCTCCTAATTAAGACTGTGGCCAAGTAACACACAACAACAACAAAGCTTTTGTGACAATTCCACCTTACTGAGGACAAAAGTCTACCAGAGCATTGCTAACAGACTGTAAGCAATACGTTGCCAAGGGCTGTCTTATGGAACTGTCATATAACAAGTTCTCACTTTTCCTAAAGAAAAACATCCTCCTTTTTACCTCTGTGTTAACCAGTTTAATGCAACAGAATGAACTTATGTCCACAGCTAAGAAATGTAATGTCCTTGCTAAAAACTTCAGTGACTGCAAATTTCACTGAAGCATATCCCACCCACATGCTATCTATAAAGCATTCTGCATACCAGCAGCTTAGGGCCCAAACGACTGTAGGTATGTCTTAAAACAAAAACAACCTCCCCCAAAATTAACAAACAAACAAAAAACCCAAGCAAAAAAACCCCCAAACCATACAACAAGTTTTACCTTGTTGATGGAAACTGTCAATGCTGGCTCCAGTTTAGCCTCAATTTCTTCTGGCGAGTAGTAACAAAAGAGCTTGCCACCTCTTAGTACGCAATACAGCCTCCTCCAGCTAGTTAGACTTCCTATCATTTGCTAAAGGGAAGAAATAGTCAGAAATTGCCAAACAAACTACAAATTAAGAGCATATTACAAGGTATACACAGATCAGCCCTATGTGATCACAACTCAGCCACACTGAATTCTTTCCTAAAACAAAGATTTTTCTGTTGCAGAACATTTAGAGTCACTGATTTTAGCAACACTTTGAATGTTGTTTGGTGTTTTGCAGTTTTCGCAGATTTATTGCCGTGTGACACTAACAATACAGAATCTGCTGGTTCACACAGAATGAAATCTAGAACTAGTGTCTACTGTAAGAAAGCAACCACCTTTATTAACTCAGTAATTACACAATAAGGGAAATAAGAGTATCTCACTTTGGAAATACACAGCACATTCAATAAATGTTGAGCAAAGACATTTGCCTAGAATTCTACTTTCTCAAATGAATTTTCTGAACAGCACTCATAAGCACATTATAGTTTCACCACCAGTTTAAAGCACTCCTGAAAAATGACCCAGCCCCTCTGGCCCTCCGCTATCACCTTCTCATTTGCCTAGTTGCGCAATGAACCAAAAGAGAGAAGTAAACTGAGTTCACATGAATCATTTTTGAAGGGATGAGTTTAAATATGGCTCGGTTCACCAATCAGATTCACCATGCTGTGATATGAACTCTTGTGCTAGCACAAGGATGAGAGCCACAGGATTATTAGGACTGCTGCTGTCAGGTACCAGCCTAAACCAATTCTGAAACAACTATACTGGATCTTTATGTAACAGCCTAAATAATTTTACTGATAAGCTTAGCCACAGAAGATACTGTTTGTAAACACAGCTGTGAGATAGAATTCTCCCCTTGCTCTAGGTAGAACAGGTGAAAAATAACAGTTCTCAAGAAACCACTTCAGGTAAAAGCAAATGTTTTTAACAATTGATTCTTAGTGACAGCTATTAACAGAAGAAGATGTAAACACAAGCAAGATCTTCTTACCTGTTGATTAAGAAATCCTGACATCATATCCCTAGCCATGCAGGAAGGCTGAGCAACTAAACGGCAACACATGTTTCCATACAGAGGGAGCCAAAAAGAGGATTCCTCTGGGGGAAAAGACCAGGCAAAAGACAGACAGACACTTAGTTCCAAATATTTGCCCTAAACATATAGTTTAGCTTTCTACATCCATTTTTACATTAATTTAATGAATGTAAATATTTTTTATATTTAAAGATATTTCATCCTGTAGGATTAGATGAAAACTGATTTTTAATTAAAAAAAAAAACTTACTGAAGACTAAAAAAAGAATTTCAAGTAAAAATGGAGATATTTTTCTGCAAGAACAAATTGTTCTTAAATAAAATATAGCTGTAAGTCTCATTTCACAGCTAGAGACATTTTAAAAGATAAGTATACTGGCCACCTCATCTATGTAGGACAACTGAGCCTGTCCCATCGTGGCACATTTACACATGAGCACTTTGCTTCAGATTGTTTTATTAAGGCTTAGAATTTCTATCTACTTCTGTCTTCAGTACTAGCAGAGCATTTAGGATTCCAAGGAGTTTCTAATGAATAGCAATATCCCTCCTTGCTCAGCTCTGCCATGTAACAGGCTCTCTCTTCTGTAATTAGAAGCAGGTAATACAACGTTCCATTGACATGACTCTGTCTTTGGTCATGTTTTAGAAATGCTCGTAATGAACCAAAATATCCAGGTATGTCATTTCTCACCAGACTAAGTTATGTAAATTAATGACAGAGAAAAGAATTTGAAGAAGAAAGAGTATAAAGTACTAATGAAGAAAGGCTTACAAATATCAAAGATACTCAGAATTATTCATCCAACCCTTCAAGAAACAAATGCCTCATAAATCTTCAAATCTGTACTTATTCAGAATTAATGAAGTGTAAAGAATGAAGTTCCCTTTGAGGTCAAGTTTACCCAAGTAAAAGATAAAGTTCCCAGAAGCTACAGTGAAAGTCCCATGTCTTAAGTTAACAATTAGAGGGTGGCTTATGGGAGGGGCTAACCTTTCAGAAAATAATGGACAAAGTACCAAAAACTGTACTCCTGCTACTTTAAACATTACCTTCAGTTGCAGAGCTGAAGTACAGTGACCAATGCAAATCACAAGCACACATGCTTAGGTCCTGTGTTAAATCTGGGCCTGAAACAACCTAGCCGAACTGAAGCTATTTTTCTACTTTCCTTCTGACTACAGAGGAAAAAGGCTGTTTTTCATTCTGATACTCTTCCTTGGTTGTGAGGAAGGAGAAATAATTTGTATATAGCTACGACTCACATAAGACTGAGATGCAAATGACAGAAGAAACTCCCAAAAGAATTAAATTTTCATCTGGACTTGAAATTTTACTCAACTTATAGTTTATTCAGCTGTGTACAGATGCCTGTTTTAGAGCCTTTAAATATTTTATTAAAGTTGTTCTATATTAAGTATCAAGAAAAATAATCTCTTTAAGCTCTTTAG
Source organism: Grus americana (assembly GCF_028858705.1). Taxonomy (NCBI): domain Eukaryota; kingdom Metazoa; phylum Chordata; class Aves; order Gruiformes; family Gruidae; genus Grus; species Grus americana. Next base: position 34,496,303 of record NC_072858.1, read on the forward strand.
TTTACAAGAGAGAGAAATGCAAAATGTTACTGGTTTTTTATTTCCTTAAATTGATACCATATGTACTTACCATTTCCTGTAATGGTAAGGTTGTGGGTCCTGAAACTGTCCTCAGCACTCTCCAGTCCCAAAGTGGTATATGCTAGCAAACTGTACTTTGCTCCTCTAAATGTGAAATAAAAGGCATATTTAAGACACTTCTGCTTCACGTTGCTCAGGTAGTAATTAAAGGGAGTCAGGACATGCCTGAGATAACACACTTGGGTACAAGGGAATGCCAAGGTGCAAGGCAGCACCTGTCATTGAACACAGATCGCCACCCCCCAACCTCTTCCCACAGAACTCCCATATCCGGGTTTTTCCTTGCAAATCCACAATTTCCAGGCCAACACCTCGAGGACCCATCAGGTGGCTCCTTCCATAGCCACCCCTCTTGGACCTGCCAGCCAGGGGGCTTCTGTGGTCCCTGTCCGTGAGCTGCGCTCATGCTTACTGCTGAGCCAGTAGCTGCTAAACCCAGGCATAAAGGCTGGGCTATCCAACATGCTAAAGCATCTGTCTCCTCTAGTCAGACACCAAGTAACTTTTAATAGTTTTACAGCTTTTATCGCTAGGCCTAAATCAACTAGATTTGGTAACAGGTTCAAAAATTGCTACAGTTAATAGAACAACTGATCACATAAACTTTATCTGAAAATACAGGTTAAAAATTAAAAGGCTTTATATACCGGTCTTTTGCTTTGCCTGAGTAGACTACACTTTATTAAACAGTTGTTTATAAATGTATTTTTTAATAGCATTTAATAGCTTGATTCTTCACATGCAGAAATCTGTGCAGAAATCCCACAGTCAGTTTTGTAACATAAAGGACTCTTATTGTGCTTACAGGTTTCAGAATATTATAACTTTGGTTTGGATTTTGCCTAGGGAAAAAAAAAGTCACATTTACAATTCAGCACAGTGCATGTGGAATGCAATTCTTGGAATAAACCAGTATAAATTTGGTACATGTTTAACCTTTTCCCCCAAATACTCTTCAGACCGAGTAACAGATTTACAGTCCAGCAATGCAGTAAGAATTCCACCTGGCTAATGGCAGTTTAAACAAAGTTCACAAGAAAACAAACCCCTCAAAATCACTAACTACTCTCCCTAACAGGATCTAGCAGAAGATCCTTAAAATAGCTTCAGTACAGCATAAAATAGCTTGGAGGTATAAAAGGTGGGAGGACACCACTGAACTAACATCACTAATATAGTTTTCTATCATAATATTTTTCAAATGTTATTTTTCCTAATAGCACAGTGGGACCATACTGTTTTAAAATCTTTGGCTCTGCAGAGGAACAAGGCAAATGCCTACCTAGTTCTAAACCTAATGAAAGAGGAGGAGGAAAAGTAGCAAGTTCATTAGCAGGGAGGTCTGTTACACATCTATCTTTAAGGAATAAAGAGAGAATTAAATATGATATAACATTCTGTGAAAAAAACCACTGCTGTGAAACATTTCAAGAGGGCAATCTGAACAAAAACTCATCAGGATTTGTATATATTCCCTGCTAGACTGTTCCCTAACAAAAGATTCTCCACTGATTATGTTTTGCCATTCAGTTGAGCAATACATTACCATTCTATTTAAACTGCACCAAAAAGTTCAGTTTCTTCTCACAGATAAAACTTCTGTGCTGATTTTTCAAGTTTTTTTTTTAAAGCATGACTAATTACCATAACAACCTTGCCAAAAAAAATAGCTACTTCACTTTAAAAATATGCTTCACAGTAACATTTTCATTCTAAAATATAACAGCCATTCCTTTCAGCCAGCTGCAATATAATTTAGAAAAGTTTTATCTGCAAATATTTTTCAAATTTAACTGGCTAATCAGGATTGTTGACTAGGTTTTCCTCTGCATTTCACAGAATTAGCTAACTGCCTTAAATGGTACTTTCTTTGTATAACAAAGAACAATCTGCTTGCTGCATCTCATTCAGTACTTTGCATATCTATAATATCTTTCCATGTAATAACTTTATTAAAAAAAAAAATCAGCTCATCTCCACAACATGCCTGTGGCAAAGGCTCGTTGTTAAATCTGTTTACTGATCAAGAGACAGAGGCACCAAAGTTGCCACACAGACACTGGCGTGGGAAGGTGTAACTCTATCACCCTTTCTATTGATGCATATTAATTAATACATCTCAGATTCCAGAATCTGTTCCTGAATATTAATCCCAACGTTAGAAACCCAAATCTTGGTTCACTCATCCAGATATATAGAGTCAAGGATTTGTGAGTCAAAAAAAAAAAAAATCTAACATGGTCAGCTTTCAATTAGATCTTAAATAATAGAAGGTTAAAACAAATATAACTTTCGGGTACTAAAAAGAATCCAACTGTAAAAGTAAGGCCATTAGATTAGACTATGTACTTCTAGCAAAATATCACTATGAATTTGTCAATTCAAACACAGGGCACTGAAGCCGTGCCTCCAGCCCAGTGGAGGACAATGCATAAAAGGCAAGAACAACAAGTCCATGTGTAGGCCAGTTCTGCAAGTGAATAAACATGCGCTTCAGGGAGTCTCTCCAATGATTTAGCCAAAGAGCAACCTAGTTACTCTGGAATTCAATAGTATAACTGCACTAAACATTTTCCTTCTATGACAAATGTAAAAAGAAAAAAAAAAAGCTAGAATAGAAAAATTAAGCAGGCAAAATACTGTATAGAAATGAAAAGAGAGACAGTATAACTGAAGTTAACCAGCCTAAGCAACCATTCACTTTGTCACTAAGCTTTTGCAAGAAGTTACAAGGCTGACAGTTTCCTCGCTAACCAGGGAGATTTCTAAGCCAAAAAGTTTGACACAGAGGGATCACAGAGTTTTTGGAAAATGGAGAACTTCACCCACGTGTGCTCTGAAAAGAAAAAGGCCTGTACAAATGAAATCTACAGGGAAAAGTTGTTCATATAATACAGCAAGTTCCCTTTTTTGTTGCAGTTTAATTTCACCTGCTGGACTGGTAAAACTGTCTGGGAATACTTGAAAGATCTCTTGTAATCTTGCAATCTCTTCCCCTTATAAGAGCTACATACCAAGGTCTTACTAATATAAATCCTAAGGGGAGCCTATAAAAAAAAAAATTGACAACTTATTTTCTACCTATAACAACCCATTTCTTTCCAAGAATCTTTTAATCACCTTGCAAAGCCATCATTAAACATTGTTCATTTAACTCTGTTACGAAAGTAACAGTCATTGTGAGATGATTATTTACAGTAGAAACAACAAACTTCAAGATGGAGGAAAGCAAAATACAATCACAACCGAGAAACCAAAAGCAAAACCCAAGGGAGGAGGCAGCTGTTTAGATTGTCTGCTGATGCATCTTCCTTAAAAGACACGGAATCTATAGTCAAGAGTATGGGCAGCAAATAAGCTCGTGGTTATATCTGAAGCAAACTGTATCTAATGATAGTATGTCATCACCAAACTGGAGCCTGTGGAAAGCACAGCCACCTGAGATACTACAGATTGAAAGATACATTGTCATTAGGTGGAACACACTGGAAAGTTAGTGATAATTTCCTCTGTGGATAAGATCTCTTGGATGTGTATTTTTGCTTGAAACAGTAATATCAATATACAGTAATATCAGTTTTAAAAAGAAACATTCAAGCATATTCTATCTTTGTCAAATCCAGGCAAATAGATATATGAAGCTAGACTAAGACTACACTCAACACTTGGCAAGAATTAAGCATTGATTCTTTACTGTTCGGCTGCCAAAAGAGAATAATTCCTTGAAAAAATTGCTTTCTAAAAAAAAGAATTAAATCAATCTTTTTAGTATTTACAATTTAGGTACTTGACTTGCTTAAATCCCAATGAAATTAAAGTAGGTGGGAAATATTAGTAGGCAGTTAACTTCATTAAAAAAATTGCATGAAAGACTTAAGATCGTTTTTAAAAGGAAACAGGTAAATTACTGGGAATAGCACTTATTTCTACGAACACTGAAAACCAGTAAGTCATTTTAAAATGTTCTGTGCTAAAGTCAATTAAGAAAATTCCTGTTGAGCAGCTTGTAACTGTAAAGTGCCTTTGACAGTCCACAGTTTTACACCAAAACAGCTCGGTCAGCTTCATTAGGGGAGAGGGTACCAGAGAGGTTTCTCCTCCCTACATACCACACCTGTTTATTTCACACAACTTGTGACTTTTAGACATGTCTACCTGTCTGTCAAATATGAGCAAAATCGGCTAGTTGCAAAAATTACACGGGGGAGTAAATGGGAAAGAGGAGAAGGAAAGGTAGATGGACAGAGGGACACAGACTGATCATACAAGCTTGATTTCCTCCAGAGATCAAACTACAAGTATTATAAAGTTTGCAAATAACAGTGGCTTTACCAGCTAGCTAGCCGTATAGCAGAAAAATAAAGCCCACTCGTGCATTTAAAGCTAGCTAGCCGTATAGCAGAAAAATAAAGCCTACTCGTGTGTTTAAAGCTCAGAACCAGGCCCCAAGGCTGAGCGACGTGGTTGGAATTCACACCTACTTTCTCATTTCCTACTTAAAATGTAAATTTTTTTTCACTTGGTTAAGTACAGAAATAATCACTTTCTTGGCAGTTTTCCAAAAATTCACAATATATTTGGCTTATTTCTATTTTAAAAATGATAAAACCAGAATATCAACATATATGGCTTACTGGATGACTGGGTCAGCAGGCAAAAGGGATTCAGTGCCGTCTTCTTCCAGTGTAGCTTTGAGTTTCTTCCCTGTAGCTTTGCTGAGGGATGTTTTAAGCTTCTTTGCTAGTTTCTTAGGAGTGTTTGTTACATATAAAGACTCCTCTGTACAGCAACTATACACTTCAACCTTCACCTGGAAATCTGGTCTTGCTTCATCACTGAAGGGGGGGAGGAGAAAATTTCAGAGCATTTGTTAATAAACCGAACATACAGTATATAATAATATATATAGTAGCAGCTGCCACTATATATATTAAATAACATATTTCTAATCAAGAGAAGGAATGCCGTAAGATTCAGGCGAAGACATACATTAATATGGAATTAAAGACTAGAGTACACAGCAGTAACTTAGTGTTGAAGTCATGAGATGAATGTTATAATTAAACCATAAACAATTGCAAACAGGAAATTCAACGTTTAGGTTAAAAACTGAAAAAAAACCCCCATGTTATGGAAATACACAGGCAAGACATTCAAACACACTTAAATCTGCCCTCTACTGTTACACAAAAATCACATGATTGAAAACCTATTCATGCCTATGGTCCTAAATCAGATTGAACTGTTTTAAAGATATCTTAGTCACACCCCATCCCCTTCACATTACTGAAAAAATCCTCTCTTGCTTACAACCAACAAAATTTGTCATTCATAACTACCTACTGCTGCGTTCTGCTGTCCACAGCCAATGCTTCTTCTGTTTTCAGTTCTACCCATTCTCTTGTTCTCAGGCTTAGTCATCAAACCAGAAACCTAACCTCATCTTTCAGGTACAAAGCATGTCATTACACACATGCCCATAACAAAATCATCCAAAGGCTTTTATAAAAAGTCTTTCTTTATCTTGGGGGACACAAGGCAAGTTAGAGTGACTTTTCTGCTTTTGTTGCAGTATTTCACAGAAAACTATAATGGTCAAGTCTCATATCTTTGAAGAAGCAGATTTAAATCTTTGCCCCCACTCTTAACTTGAACAGGGGTTTAAGAGAGTTTAAAATCTGATTTAATGATCCACTGTCTCTCAACCACTCAGATTTCAGGATCTTGATTTAAAGTTTTCAGTAGTTCTAGCCTTCCAATCAGTCTTCCTCAGGAGACTGAATCTAAATTGCTAATATGAAAAATAAAGCGGGGTGGGGGGAGAGGAAGTTAAGTGCCTCTCAGGATTCTCTCAAAAATTATAAAGCAACAAAAAAGTACATGAGAACACCTTTCTACTCTTTTCCAGCTTACTTTTAAAGACAAGTGAATAATTTCCTGTCTAGTATTCTTGAACTCTAAGGACTACGGCTGTAGCACATGCTTATATAGGTGTAACAGAATGTGATGTGTAGAAAGAGACCGTAGCCTGCTGTACAGAATAATACTGCTATACCAGAATAACACTGGGTGCAACATTCATGCCTATACTTTCATAATGCTTTCAGGTTTCAGTATAAATTTAATTCTGTCTTTGAGGTACAAGTTTGTTTATCTCTTTATATAAAATAAAAATGCTTCAGCATGGCAAAATTGAAAAGAAGTACAGTTCAAGTGGCACATCTACAACCAGCATCATTATGAACATAAAACCCAACCTTCCAGAGGTGGGGATCCACCATCCACTGAAATTAGCAGGACCTCTACTGATTCCTTTGCCCACAGAAAAGCTCAGTGGACCTCAGCCAATCTTATTCATAATCATATGCCCTTTCAAAAGAAAACAGCAATATTTGTACTTCATTCCACAGAAATAAGTTATACTCACAATATGGTTACATTTTCAAAACAGATATCTGTTATTGCTTTATCCACAATAGCCACCTCTGTATCAAAAACCTCAGCTCCCATTCTGAACAAACAAAAAACTGCATAGCGCTGTGATTCTGGAGAGAGCCAAAGAAATGTTTTATTAGCCATATTACACATCACAATACTAAATGCTTCCAGTAAACAAAACTAGAAGAAATGGTAATTCAGACCTCTAAGGAATTGTCCTCAAATTCTTCTCACCATAAATTTTCGTCATAGGATTTTATGATAATTGAACTATCAAAGCTGCTATATAGGTACAACAACATTCACAGAGGGAAAAATTTCTCCCTCTGCTTTTTTTTTTTTTTCTCCTGATAATCAGGGGTAGTTTGTGCTAGCAACTTCAGAAACGTTAATAAAAATATAATTTTGTTTAATAAAACTGATTTTAAGCAAAAAACCCCTAACATTTGATCCAAAGCCTGTATCATTTTATGAATGTACTATATAGGATTAGACTATTTTGCCACGCTTAGCCCCTCTGACCCTATTGAAAATCAAAGTGAAATCAATGCCAGGTGACAGCTGGAACAGATTTAGGGTTAATCTCCATGGCACACCAAAATGCATGTACTTGAAGACTATCCAATAATACACTCAACACCAACAGACAACTTTCATTTAAATTTCTCACTGGAAACAGCCTCCAATATACTGTCTCAAGTGAAGATGAGACATAGAACAACATGTTTAATCAGAAGTTTCTCAGCTAATCCATTTAATAACAACACTTTCCTGTTGCTTCCTCTGGAACTTCTGCTCATGAGGACTTTTTTGAGACCAGGGTTTAAACACACAGAACCACAGGACTTTGAACTAACTCAACTTGCTACAACCAACAACTTAAAGTTAAGAGGAACTACACAACAAACAGTAAAATATGGAGCTACTGAAAGGTCAAAGAAGGGGTTGAAAGGAGTATGGACTTCCCCATCCAGTTTTAAATTTAGAGGCATAATCAATTGCTTATCACAGTAGTTCATTACATCTTACATACTTTCTTTATTGCTGAAGTGATCAAAGCCTTTCCACATTAATGGTATTCGAATATCTAAAGGGAAAAAAAAAGGTAGGGAAATTAAATTATAGCCAATACTGTAGATCTGTGATCAAAACAAATTACAAAAAAGTTTCTTGTTTCTATTCCTGGTGTTCTGGACGTAACAGGACCTTCTACCCAAAAAACAGCATAACTATTTCAATTTTATTATCCATGTCAAAAGAAAATTCATCAATTAGTTCAACTTGAAGTGTCATTTTCTTTTAGAAATTATGCTAGGATAAAGAATATTTTAAATCTCATTTGACAGTACCTGAAATAACATTTCAGAGTGGCTGTGTAAGATGGTTCTGAGAGGTATTCTCAGAATTCAGAGGTTCTGAGCCCATTATTATGCATAGATGTAAACTGAAACTCTGCTTGCCTTGTGCTAGAAACCACTCACCCAACTGCAAGAAGAAAAACTTCCTGTTTTAATGGAAAGATTAGGATACTTATACTGCAAACACTTAAGTCTTGTTTTGCTAACCACAGAGAAAATATCACTTGTAATCACATTCCCAGTTAGAATTGTCGTAGTTGGCATAAAAAGAGTTTAGAAATCTTTTTTTTTTTAACTCAAATATCCTTCCACTTCAGAACCACAGTAGAGAAGCAATTACAGAACCATTACTTTAAGTCATGCCTGTTTTAATTTTTCCTCCAGTTTTGAGGACTTGGGTTTAGACATAATGTTTCTTATTAGTCCCTTGTAAAAAGACAAATGCAGTGGGGGCTTTATAAACCCAAAGTTGGTTTCTTAAGTACAACACAGTGTTGTTTAAAAGTATATGCAATATATTAAGTGACACATGATGGCAGCAGTGAACAGCACTAGCTCAATTGTCTTTGGATAAAAATCTTCAATATTGTTATAAAGGAGCATTGCTGACTCCAGTGTTGATCTTCATATGAGGCTGACGGAACAATCCACATACAGTATACTAAGATGCAAAACCCCAGTGGTATCTTGGCAACAGATTGTCACGTATTCCTACAGGGTTTTACCCACAAAACTTCTTGTTAAGTGAAATGGCATACAGTCACTCCATTTCAGAATTTAAATTTAATTTTTTCATTTAACATAAGTTGTTTTTTATTATATTATGGGACATCTTACTATACATGCTATTTCAATTCTGAAACTTGCAAATTCATCTATTTTTAAGTGTTCATGAAAACTCATGAATTTTCATCAGCAAACTGCCAGTACACAGCTTTAGACTGCTACGACTCCCTAAAAATCAATACATCACCACGTTCTGAAACTGCCTTTCACTTCTAAAGATGCATTTGCCTAGTAAGCATTTCTAAACATAGTTAGTTTTTTTTAAAATAAGGAAACAGAAATAGCTTCATTGAAACAGGTACAGAAGTTTCTCAAGCATTAAACATTATATATATTTATCTCTGTCAGAGACAAAGCACAGGATGTTTCTTTCCTAAAAGACAAATGTCTTAAATTTACATAAATATGTGAAAAGAGAGTTAAAGTAAAAGCCTTTTTTCATCTTTAATCATAGCAAACTCTGAATGACAATTTTAATGCGCTCAATAGGTCTGGTTAACAATTAGAGTACTAGATTAAAGATTACTTCTGTATGCCACTTTCAATATCATGCTAGGTGAAAAATTTACACCTTAGTCAGAAAATCATCAGGCTATAGATAGTCAATTGCTTGAACAAGTTTAACATGATACTTGTAAATCAGTTTTCAATTCATTCTTGGATTGAAAGAGCTGCCATTTAGCAAAAGCAAAGATCAATTTTCACACACCTTAATTTCAGTTACCATTGGCTGTAAATCCGTGTGGTTTCAAATTGGATATATTCAAGCACTACAATTAATCAGATTTAAAGCCAATTATTCTGTTATAAAATTATTTAAATTATGATTATGCTTTTTGATCAACATTTAATGTATTGTCTTCTGACACAATAATTGATTGATAACATAAATTACATAATTTATTCACACATGTGGGGGTTAAATAAGTAAAAATAATAGAAGTGTGAGAATCTGTGGCTTAAGAAGTACACTCCCCATACAGTATCTGACATACAGTTGCTTTCTGGAGGAGTACATTCCTCAGTGCTCCTGCACAGCTGTTCCTCAACTTTTGGTGTTGGCCACATGGTAACACTTTTTTTTGTAATCGTCTAAGCTTCTAACATGTACTAACCATATGATACACTAATGTATTTATAAGTGGATGGTTTACTTTTCCCTAAAACAATCCATTCTACATCTTGAGTTCTTAAATTACATGCCCTGTCATATTACATGGACTACCACTCAATCCTCATTTCCAACCTCTCCCAGACAACACAATCACATCATCTCCTGATTCACACCGCTTGTATTCACAACTGCATTCTCAACGAGGCAGGCACATGCACACGCACGCGTGCCTTCCAAACATGCAGGGCAACTCCAGCTGCAAATCCACCAAAGGTCGGCAGACGAGAGAAGAAATGCAGCATGCCCAATTTGCTACACAAGGATTGGGAAAGACAGGGAAAGAAGAATAATGGGACATTACAGATGTGAACATAGTGCAGCTGTGGAAGCAGCCAGGACCCGATTTGGCATGCTAAATGGACACAGGGTAATGGGTCAGAAGACAAGGCAAGGAGGAACCAGGGAGGCACGTATTAATGACATCTCAGCAGCTCCCAGTCACGTATCTTGCCCAGAGGCTCCTGCCCTTGCCAAGCACGAACAAGCCTGTCCCCACAATTACTTCTCATGTACCCCTGCTGTTCTCTGCTTCTCAGGCACACACAATGGACAATAAGGAGTTAATAACAGGTGATCTATAGAAAGCATAAATCAGCAGAGGATGAGAAGAACATTTAGGCTTTCCTGCTGTAAACTGGACCTGGCTAGGCTTCCTGACATGAGTACCTGAAGAGTGGTGAGGCATGGCAGCATCCCAGCACTCATGGACTTGAGTTCACAATGAGGTAGTTGATGCCTCTTGCTCTTCTTTGCCTCGATCTATGCCATAGTTCTGAGGATCATAACCTCCAGTTTGAGAACTACTATGTTAGTAACAGGACAGAATCATTAACAGATGGCACATAATAGGAAGTGGTGTATTTCACCCTTCTATTGTCCCATCAAAATAAACTAGATAAATGTTTCATATCCTAAACAAATTTTTCATACTAAAAACAGAGTCCTTACACAATTCTGATTTTCTGAAGTGTACTATACTATCCTAAAGTCTTCAGACTTGCAGATAACTCTATAATTCTGAACAAAGGTGCAACCACAGCACAGACAGGCAAACAGATGCTTTCATCCAACTACCATAAGGAGGAAAGACAGATACACATTCTGCAAACAGCTGTGCTGGCAGAAAACATTATTGAACCATGTGCTCATCACTCTCCTACTAGAAGTTACCTTGCTTAAAGATATGTCAAAATATGCAGAATTAACTTAAACAGTTTAAGTAGTGAGCCCTTCTATGCTATTTTATTTTTAATGAAGCAGGTCAGGAAGCACAAACAGATCTGTTAGTGCTAGCAGAACAGTCACAATGAACTACAGGAATGCTGACAGTAGTAACACCCGCTATTGGCATAGGCAAACAAAATGGTAAATTCATAGTGCTGAAGTTTGAGAACAGGCTAGGAAACAGTGCACCAGCCTACTGGAAATCACTGTTAAATATTCTTGTTACTAGTTTGCGTTGAAGTCATATCACTACACCTTTGCTGTAGTAATGCAATCTGCATTAACTAAATAAAATTTGCATACTTATTACAATTCTGCCGTTAATTTGTTAGACATAGCCTGCATGGTCATATCAAAGTTTGTCTTTGTGGGGAGAAAAAGTTATCAGCACATTTACACTTATTTACTTTGAAATGTATTCAGTGTTTAGTGACAAACAGAAAATGTATTTCCTATAGTGAAAGTCACCGAAAGTAAAATGGAAATACTAGGTAGGATCTTCAAAAGCACATGCATTACTTAAAAGCAGAAGTCCTCTTGAAGCAGAAGAAGATTTATGCCCCTGAACCACATACACATTTTAAAAATACCATCTTGTTTGTATAATTTGTATTACAAGTTACTGTATGGTCAATTAACTCCTATAATTAAGTGACTACCCAGCCATTTACCTGATATAGCAACCTTTGCTTTGCACGCCACTCGGTCTTCTGTCTCATTTTCTGAAAAGCTGCCAAAAGAAGAAAAGAAAAACGAGGTCTGAGATCTGTGCATTTAGACTTCTAAAACTCAATCCTTTAAACATTAAAAAGTGTCAGGGTTTTCATATTATAGCTCATTTCAAATGCTTTTCTTTAAAGTTAAATTTGGTATCTGTGGTTTAAGATATGAGTCATTAGATTCTTGAGGATAATCTGGAAAGAAGGTACACCATCAATTTTCTTAATTCCCTAGAAGATTTTACTCCAAAGCTTATTTAACCTGGGTATTAAAAGACAAGTAGATTCATTTTCCTTGTCTTTTCCAGCTCCAACAGAATCAAATATGTTGTCAATTTTTCCCCTTCTGTACACATCAATGAATAAGCAACTTAATTTATCGGTTCTATTATTGGTTAGAGAATTGCCACCTCCTCTATTAATGAGACCGATTACAAAATGTTGCATCGTTAATATTATGATTTTACATACAGGCAGACAGTTTGCTAAAGTGGTCAAAGTGTAGATCTCAAGGTCAACCTTAAATTGAATCAAAACAATCAGTAGATAATGAGTAACAATGTATCTGCCACTGCTCCTAACCAAATAAGGTGAAATGAAAATTTCTAACTGCTACCAATATCCTGACTTGCAGAGGCAGTATAATACCTTCAGAACTCACAGATTAACGACCCACGTAACAAGAAACAGGGACAAAATTAACTTGAAAACCCTAGAATTTCTCTCAGCCATCATCATCTTATCTGGATTAAGCTTTAACCACATTCCAGTCTTGAGCAAATACTGAAAAAAGAACTGCAAATGCACTATCAACTATCAAAGATACGATCTAAATGGTAGAAAAATAACTCTATAGCACACATCTCTTGTAATGACCTCCACTGACAATTCAAAGGATCCCTTAAGACAGAACTCTAAGCAATGCATGACAGACACAAATCAAGTAAACAATAACAGCTGACTATGAGTGTAAGAAAACAATACAGCTGTTCAGATATACCTCCAAGTATCTCTGCCCTGTTCTGGACATGTGCCACTGGTCACTGACATCAAAGATCGGGAGTTGAGTAAATCAGCATGTATACACACTTGATATTATTCCATCGTTCAAAAACATAAATAAAAGATGAACCACTATAGAGGTCTCCACTTTAGTAGGAAAAAGCAATACAACTGCAATAATTACAGAACACCACAAGTTATAACTGCTAGTTTTCAAAATCAGCTTTCACGATAATAGTTGATATAATCAGAAAATGCAGTTCTTTCCTTCAATGAATTTCTCCTACAAGACCATATTTCTGAAAGCAAAAAGTAGCAGGACTGTTCCTATGGATACAATTAACTGAAGCTAAGTATGTACTTGAAGAGTTTCTATGCTAAATTGCAACATAATATTTCATTAAAGTAATAACCTGAGAGCAATAGTATCTCTGCACCATGATTCTCAACATTGCACCCAAAATATATTCCATTAGGCAAAAAATTATAACATTATTCAAACAAACCATGTATACTTTAGTTCGTTCAAGAGTTATAATGTGAGAATATTTTCAACTAAACTGATTTTTCTTCTTATTTATTGCTGTATTTTTTATTACTTTGCTGTAGTTAACAGAAGTGGCCAGCAGAGGGTACCAATTAACCATGATGATTCCATCATTAAAGGGACCTTAATAACAATTGAAAGAGAAGTAGAAATAGGTGTATTCTGAGTTGGATAGTTTTGGTTTGTTCCTTCAGACTTGGTTAGGTACCTTCTTGCGTGCTAAAGGTCATCAGAAAATACATCTATTGCATTACCTGATACTCAGATGCTGAATTATAGTTTAACATCAATAATAAAATCTACACAGAAAAATATGACTTGTATTTAATTTTCTAAAGTAAAAAGAAGATACCAGAATGGTCTTATAAAGTAAAGTTTTAAGGCAGCAGTAATATATGTTTGTATGGGGGAAGACAGAAGGGTTTAAATCTACTTTCCTCGACAGGCTGCTAAGAATTCACGTAAGCAAAAGCCTGCTTCACAATGCTCCATTCGAATTTGAGCTGTTACTCACCATTCTTCGGTTCTGCATGAGATCAGCTTTTCTTTTCGGTTCTGTAGCTCTGTCCTGTATGCAAGTATACGAGCATTGCAAACCATCAGGTTTTTAACCGCTTGCAAGAGCTGGTCTTTTTGTGTGCTCACCGCAAGTAGCTTACAGATGCCTTCTCGCATCAGGATTTCAAAGTTAATCTTCTCTTGGATGTCGCATTCCTAGATATGCAAAAAGCAAACAAAGGACTAAACAAAAACCCAACTAACAATATCCTGAATTTTTAACAAGCTCTACTTATTTCACAGTTGGGATAGAAAACCCTAGGTTTTCATTACATGCAGCCATTATGACGGTTACTAAATGTAAAATGACGGTTCTCTCTTCAGGAACAAAAGAGTAAAACACAGCATGTAACATTCGCTATATCCATTATACATGCAAATTTCAAACCAGGTAGTAACATTAACTCACTGTAGCATCTGAAAGTTACTAAAAATTTATATACCTCAATGTGTCATTCATAGGATAACAACACATGGTCATTGAGAGGCCTAACTGAACAAAGCTTACAAATTAACGTCCCACTTTTTACAGTGCTCCCTACTAAAATAGACTCTAAACTCAGGAAAATACCTGAAATATTTTAAATTAGAAATTCAATCTCATTATTTCTTTGGCCATCTTAAAAAGGGTTAAAAAATGTGTGGTTTTCACTTCTTATTGATACAGAATTCAGATAACCCAGAAGCGAAAAAGGGAGAATATCCCAACACTTGACTGTTTCAGGCCGTGAACAGAAAGTCAGACAGCTGCGGTAGCTTCAATACGACACAAGGATCACTCCCTGCCTGATGGCACAGCCACGCACACTTTTCATTCAAAAGTATGAATTAATATAGACTTGCCTGTCAAGTCACTAGAATTCTGCATCACTCTTTTTTTGAAGGGGGGGGGGGTGTGTTCAAGGTATTATAAGAACTTCTGGGAAGTCAACTCTTTCCTACCTACTTTCAGAGAAAATAAACACTTATAAATGTGCATTATTCCTCACTTGCCACTTCAAAGAGGTCAATCCACAGCAAGCCAGAAGATAATTAAGGTGGAGGATCACAGACAGTTTGCTGTCTCCCAAAGGTGCACTAGATGCCACTGATGACTCTGATACACATTTCTTTATTATGTGGCCATCCCCGGCCAAATCAAATATTTCTGACACATAAAAACCAGAATGTTGTTATTGTATTGCAGGGTTGCATTGCAAATACATTGCAAGTCAGTGATGAATGAAGCTTTTTCAACACTGAGCAAGTGTCCCAACTACCTCTGGAATTAAACACATGGTGTCAGTTTTCAGTTTTATAGTACATCTGAACTCAAAATAAGTGCTTTGGGGATGGATCTATAAGCAATTGACTGAAATGCATGGTACAATAATTTGAATTTACAAGTTCAGATCCCTTCAGCAGTATAAGCCTCTCGTTCTATTTCCCATCTCTTCTGTTAAAGACAGCAACTTCATTATTGTTAAAATGGGACATAGAGCCGTACAGAAGCTTCTTCTGCCCTACATCAAGAGCCAGCAAGTCGCTAAGCCCACGTACACAAACATAGTTCCTCATTTTCCTCAGGTAATAAAGGACATGGGTTCCCTCCCTCAAGATGATAATGACCCCAGACTTGTGTCATCAGGCAAAGCAGGACATATATATTCTACAGAATTTGTCAGTATTTAAGACAATTAAGTCACATGGTGGGAACGTAGATGATGACTAGACACCACCATGAAGGAGGACACTAATAAAGTACAGAGCACTCTCCAGAAACTAAGAACTCTCAATCTGAGACCCCATGAGAAGTGTTTGGAACATGCACAGGTTACCACGACACCAGCGGGTTGTTTGGTGGTGAATAGCTCCCAAAGCTGATATCAGAGATGTTCTCCATAGAAGTTCTGCTGGTATTCCCTACAGCTGACATACAAAGGCCTGGGACCCAGTATGGCACCAACAGACTACCCTAGATTCCCCTCCTCATGGATTTGCTATCCAAATTTTCAGCCCAAATCAGTGCAGGACGAAGCAGTGCACCAACACCTCCACACTCCCAGTACCTGCTCTTTAGACATGATTTTTCTCAGCTCTCATCCCAGAAGGAAAGGAGAAACAAAGGGTTTTCAGCAATCATCTTTTACTCTGAGTCAAATTTTACACAGCTATGAAAAGCTAAGCAAGGCCCATAGCTGCCCCTAAGAAATAATTACTCATTCTTTGAGCCTAAACTAATACATCAGCTGTTACAAAGCTGAATTTCATCTCAGAAGAGTGCAATAGTACTTCCCACTAACATGTCCCATGGTAACAGGCCTCTGCACTGCTGCAGAACAGACCGCAGCTCCTCTCCAGGTCTATCAGCTGGTATATAACTATGGCGAGCAAACAAACCCCTCCTAATTTGGGGCATCTGCATGTAGCAGTACTGCAGCTTTCAGAACTACACAAAGGATTTAGTCCATGCTACTTCTCAGTCAGCCTCACATAAAATATTCTAGACCAGCATTAAATGGTTGTTGGGCCATACCTTATAAAATTGCACCATATAAATCTCATCTGAAGGAATGACTTAGCAGCCTGATTTGGAATCTATGAAGTTCTTTGTGTCTACCAAAAAAATTGGTCAGCTTTTTCTTTTTTCTCTTTCAGTTCCTTCTAAAAATATGAGCACACCATCTGGACTTGGAGGAATGACACAGCACTGTTTTGCCATATGCTGCCTACTAATGCACTGTTTCCCTTGTGGTCTCCATCCTTCCCCCACCAGTGGCAGCATAACGCGGACAAGATTACTAACAGCTGCTGAGATTTTCAGCCCCATGCTCAGGAACTGCCTAAGCAATACTTTCAGAAAGAGTCTTTGTATTCCTCACCTAACTATACCTAGAATATAAGGAATTTTACAAGATTTCTAGCTTTATGTAGATGAGGGAGCCACAAAACAAACAAATAAAAAAAAAAGTCCAACAACAGCTAGGAGAAAGTATATGGATACTGCTGAAAGCAGGACAGACTGAAATTTTACTTTGTTTAATTGACATCAAATACAGGCTTTCAGAATCTTATTCCAAGGTACTCTTTTGATTTATTCCCACAGTGGCTTACATCTAAACCCCACAACTCTACTATATTTATTTAAAATGAGCAAGTAGTCAGGCAGCAAGTACTCTTCTAAAACAGAGGCTGTGAAGTCAAGATACTAGCTTGGGGACTTTTCTACCTAGACGCAGGAAGTAGTTGCTGCAGTTGACAGCAGCAGTTTTACACACGCAGTTGAGTTCAGCTCATTCAGGTTTTTAAGTGATTCGAGGTTTAGAAAAAAAACGATCAATAGGAAAACCAATGGTTAAGAGATTAAAGAGCTAGAAAGGATCAGGTTCACGCTCCGAGACCCTGAGGAGAGCGAGCAGACAGCTCACCCGCCTCGGTCCGGGCTGCCTGCTTTCCCCAGCGCTGCTCCGCCGGAGAGCTGCGTTACCGCACCCAACACGGGCTACCCCCGCCCGACCGGGGCCGGCTCGCTCGCGTAAAGCGGGCTGCCGCGGGGGCCGTTCTCCAGCTCCGCAGGCAGGCCGCAACGGGCACGCCGAGCCCGGAGGAACGCGGGCTCCCTACCGCCGAGGCCCGGCGCACCGCCGCCCGAGCCGGAAGGAGCGGGCGCTGATCGGACCGAGCTGCTAACGGACGGCACCTGCGCCGCCCCCGTCCCCCGTCCCCCGTCCCCCGTCCCACGCCGCCCGCCTGCCTGCCTGCCTGCCTGCCTGCCTGCCTGCCTGCCTGCCTGCCCGCCCGCCCGCCCGCCCGCCCGCGGGGTGAGGGACGCCCGCGGCTCACCGGCTCCTCACCACCAACACCCGGCACGCGCCGCCGCCGCATCCTCCTCAACGGCGCCTCGTTCAAAACTCCCGCCCCCAGCAACGGCCGCCGCAGCCCCGCCCACCGCCCGTCCCTCCGGCTGCTCAGGGGACGTCCGCGCTTTGCGGCGTCCTTGGGCTTCAGCCGCCCACGCGCGACAGCAGCGCGACACATCAGCCTGTGGCGGGAGGAGCGGGGCAGAGCCGGCACACACCCCGCACACCTCCCCGGGACGCCCAGGTTATTAACCGCGAACGCCGCCAACGTCCCTAAAATCATCGCTCTGTTTCCGCAGATAAACGTGCAGCAATGCGTCATTAACCATTAGTAGTATTAACGCCATGCTAGAATAGTGAGTGTTGAATAACAAAAGTTCAAGACAACACCTCTGTTGGCTCCCGGTTTCTTTGTTCCTCGTTAATTTACTTCTCTGAAACAGGCCGACGCCAGTCGTTTCTGACCAATACTCTTTAAGAGGGCTGGCCGGAGAGGCCCACAGCCACTTCCCTCAGGGCTGCTCCGCAGGCCGCACCGCTGCTCGGCAGCAAGCCAGCAATCCTGAACCGCGTTCCTGGTTGTCTGCACTTCCTTCAATTACACATCTTTAATACCATGATGGTACTTCAATAGCTGAGCTGCTGGCACGTACTGTGAAAAGTATATTACACTAGTATATATCAAAATAAAAGAGCATTAATTATTCATTGGGTTGGCTGGAGAGGAACGGGAGCCATCTCTCTCTTCTGCTGCCAGTTTTGCAGTTCTGGTTGCCTTCAGCAGATGCAACGAATGAGCCAAAATAGTGTCTCCCATCCATCCCTGGTTTCTTGGCTTTCCTCGCTGAATTCCTCCTCGGCGGGTGATGGTCACAAGCACGGATCCTCGTTGCTTCGCACATAGCTGTCAACATTTGTGAGAAGTAAAATGTGCTGGAACGAGTGAGATACACAGTGTTGCTAACAGCTTTCTACAGAAGACAGAAGTCTCCTGGCTAACATATGCTTATTTAAAATATAAGACAATGCAGTTAGAAGGGAAAATTTGAAAAGCCTGGTTGCTTCATCAGGATTTCACGTAGGTGCTTGGTGGCTCTGTTTGCCCCCTGACATTTACAACCAGGGAACAAATGCAGGGGGCCAGCCTTCAAGGAAAATCGTGAACTTCTGGACCAAAAGTATGTATTCCTTGGTGGAAAGCAGAGGACAGGGAGCTCTGCTTCCCTCTGAAGTCTCACCTCAAGGCAGAGATGGCAGCAGCAGTTGTTGAGCAGTTCCTGTCTCCGTCTTGGGCCGCGTTCCTGCGGGTACGGAGGCATTCAGATACTCATGAAATACCGTCATAGCATCCTGAAGTCTTCTGTGCACCATTGGCAGGACACATGCCACAACTGGAAAACCCTACCCTAGGTTACAGATTTATAGACACCATGGTTTTTTCCTGGTTTTAGTTACTACCCACCCCCCCACACCCCCCTCCGTTCTTTAGCTACTGCGACTTTCTGAAAAGAAGTCTTGCACTACGTCCAGTGGAGAAATGCCATCAGGGAGCCAAAAGGCTTTTGCTTAATCAAGGTGTGATCCTTACAAGCTGCATATGGACAACCAAGATATCTAAGAGTGGGTTTGAGGGGAGATCGAAAGGAAAGTCTCCATGTAATCCTGGTGCTTCATGCATCCCAGCAGAAGCCTTGCGTTCCCATCTCTGCTACAGAATTCAGGATTTCGGACACATCTAGAGACACCCATCAAAAGAGGGGAGAACATGAGATGCCAAATCAGAGTGCCTTTTTGCTTCATGGTAGGGAGTATCTCTTAAGGTGTGGTCTGGCCTCTCCTGAATCAGTCAGGGATGGGATTTGAGCCTCAAACATCACCAAGTAATCTTCTGGTCTACAGAGCAAAACCAGAAACAGGAACACGTCATGGAGATACCATTCCTGGAACTGAAACCAAACAAGGGAAAGTCTCAAGTTAACTGAACTGCTTTATTGTTGAATCAGTGCTTGACCAAAGTAAGTGAGGAGGAGCTCCAGTCTTAACAAATATCAACGCCTGAAGCCCTTTGATGAGTTTTATGTAAACTATGCAAGCAGCTGGAAATGACAGCCTTACCATAGAGATAAATAAGGAAAGAATCACTGTAATTGTGCCTTACCAAAATTAATTCACCAACTCACAAGATGGTGCGCTACCACAGAAAACTAGCACAACATGTAAAAATGACACACTGAAACACTTTCCGCCCAGCATCATCCCAAGCAGTTCAGCACTCCAGGTTAGACTCTGGAACAACCCACCAGTGCAAGTTTTCCAGAAACACTCCCTGCAAGACACCTGAGAGCAGCTGTCTCAGGTGTGCACCAAAAGGTTGTTGTCAAAAGTGGTGGCAACATGGATGCAATAAATGTCACTGCAAAAGAACAAGTTATGCCCCAACCTATTTCAGGCAATCAGCATCTCTAAAGCCATTTTTGCTGGTGGTGTAGACAGCTCCCAGGAATCTGTGGCAGCTTTCCAAGAATTTTAGATGCTAATTAGCATGGCTTTGCTGTACAGTCTGTTCAGCAAATCCTAGTTTTAATAAGTCCCAAAATGTGATTACTAATAGCGTAAAGAGCCCGTGCCTGCAGCCCTTACACATTCCTACTGACATTGACTTGAATTGGAACCCTTAAGAAATCAGTGGGAGTTAAATGTGTAGGACTCAGCCCTAATTAACACGAATAGTATCTTCTCAAGCTCAGTGCATATCTGCTCCTGAGCTGGTTCAAATGCCCAGTCTTCCACTACATTAGAAACATGTTACTGCAAAGCCTGGCTTTTCACACTCTTGTACCTGCTTCTGCTTTGGTCCTCCTTTGCATTCAATTCCTAGAGACATTTGCTTTTTCTTAATAAAATCAAGCTTCATAATTCAGTTGATCTGTCAGATGCTTAATTAAAAAATTAAGCATTTCACCAAACTTCTAGCCCTTTCTCTTAAGGGAACATGAGACTGAGGCTTTAAACAGCATTTCTGTAGGTGTTGTTCCACAGTCCAAGCCTAACTCCAGCTACGCTGTCCTGCTGTTGCAGCACACATACTAACTTGAAATGAAGAGGGCTTTATGCCATCTATATTATCCAGAGATTTGGGATTCAACTAGAATTCTGCTCCCTAATTTAAGAGTAATCCCAGCAGACAGCAACAATAAAAAACCGAAGCATTGTAACCACCGCGTTTTCTTCTCCAGACAAGCCTCCACTGAAGGGCAAAGAAACCCAAGGCACAACCTACAAAACAAGGAAAATCCTGCGCAGTCACTGCTGCGCTAGTGCAGAGAAGCCAGAAGGGGGTAGGGTGAATTAAACAGGGGATCTATATCCTGCCTTCTGGGGTTTCTTAAGTGAAACATTTTTTTTTTCAGATGAATCACACCTTCACACCATCCTTTTATTTGCCACTCTATTTGCATTGCAAAGCATTTGGCTTCTTTCTAGTATTAGGGAAACTGGATAGCAGAGGAAAGATCATTGTCTGTCTAAATCACTGTTCTGCTCGAGTGTTACATCAGCATATTATTTTAAATGTTAGGCCCATCATTTTGGTTTAGCAGGTACAAAATGTCTACACCTACTCTTGACAGCACTGCAATATTTTTCTTAATTTCTTAGTTCCCACAGCTTGCTACACCTACTCCTTGAATATCATCAGAGTATGCCAGTAGAAATCTATTCAGTTCCTATTCAGATTTATCCTAAATGGAAATATATGAAGATTTGTACTGGACACATGAAAAGAATTTGCAAGCCTTTTTATAACTGACTTCTACTTATTTAATTTTAAACTGAAAAGCAAACTGTTGCCATTGATTGTGACTGACTTTGATTGCCATGACATATGACCATTATAGATTGGTTAAATGGGCAGAGACTCTGGGATTTAGGGTGTTTACCTGAATGCTCGCTGAAGCCAGGGCTAAGTTAAAAGGCAAAATTAGCCTCCATAACTCATTTCTTCATTTCAGCCTGCTGAGGTCAGTTGAAGTCTTTCCATTCACTTAGCTGGGCAGAAGGTCAGCATATAGTCATACGAAACAAATTAAATATGGGTAACTACCTTACTGTCATGCGCTTCTGCTTCAGTTTTGATTGGGTAAGGTGAAAATTAACCATCTGGCCAAAGATGGTGAGCTAAAGCCTAACCCTATCAAGGTGAAAGCAACGGCAAAAGAAAAGCTTGTTGGCTCCATTTTAACTAACTGAGCAGTATGAAGTAGCTATCTTCTCTAAGGTAGTCATGGAGTCAGTCATTGAAGACGTCATCCTAAAACATGCACGTGCCTAAATTAGCTAGGATGCATCATCCTTACCTTTCTCTGATAATTAGACACAGAGGCCAGAATAGCTTAGAGTAAACTCTTACTATTTCAGGTGTTCTCAGATTAATTTTACCCTGAGAACTTGCTCATCTTCTGCTCAAGGTTTTTTAATATTCTGCAGTCCTCCTTCAAGTGCTCCAGATGGCACCAGGGCCACGTCTCTGTGCAATGCCATCAACAAAACATTGATACCAGGTGCTTCAATGAACTATTTTGTTGATCATTGTATATTCCTGTAGGATTTCTAAAAGAAACTGTAAAAGCCTGGAAAAGTGCAAGGAATTGTTTTTCCTTTTTCCAGCTAAAAGTCCAGAAGCTGGCTCCTCCCAGTACTCCTGATGTCAATCCCATATTGAAATGCTTCCAGATTAAAGTACTGTAGCCTCTTTAAACCACCATGTATGAGATAAATGCACTCAAAATACATGTCATAATAGAAATAGTAAGTTACAAAAAATCCATCCCCATGTGAATCTGGAAAACAATTTCTGAGATCAAACCTGAAAACCTTAAAAATCAAATTAAACACTGCATGACTTTAAACTGCAGTTTGATGATCCTCTATGTCTTAAAGTTGCTCAACCACAAGACAAGTTGTGAAGTGTGGTTAACTGAGGTAGACCAGTCACATGTACTGCTCTGTTTCTGCTTGGGAGACCACGGCCATTGGTTTTGAAGCCAATTCACATGTGGTCCCCACATAAGTTCAGAATCAACCTCATCAGAAGTATCCTGTTGGACAAGGATCCTCACAGGTGATCAACAGCTTCACTAGAAGCCTTCCTCCAGCTGAGAAGACACTTAATGTGGACACACAGCGTCTAACAAAGCATAAGCTTTGCAGCCTTTCCCTAAGTTTAGAAACTTATACAGTCTCTCCTGTGTGACTTCCTATCTCCACAGCAATTGAAGGAACAAAATTATCTTTAATTCTCTCCAACATCAAAGCTGGTTGAAATTGGCTACTTGGATCCATTGCTAATAGAGGGACATTTACACACACAGAAAAATTATGGACATACAAAAATGATACTGCCATGTAAAGGCAGAGAGGTCCTGTCAGCTGCTCAGCATTAAAGGCATATTCAGTACGAAAAGGATTTTCTTAGAGGTTCTACACTGTCAGTCCCATGTCATACCTTTATACCAGGATTTCTCTGTTGGGTACACAGTCCTGCTTTGATTTCCAGTGCATTTACTAGAGGTGGTGTTTGCTGTATAAAATATCCATCTGAGATAGTTGCATTCAAATGTTTGCTTGGCAGCCTGCTGGTGAAGTCACTGTTTTGTGTCATGTGAGAATCTACCTGGGTACTATATGTTCCAGTTTTAGGGTCAGGTCTGTTACAATTTTTACTAATTGGTCTTGCACAGGCAAGTGAAAAGTCACTGGATCATTTAAATGAATTGCCATTTTGAATTTGACACAGGGAGTAAATGCACTGAAAATATCACAAATCTAAACTGCTATATGAGAAAACAATGACAGAAAATCACTTTCCTTTTGATAGCCAGAGGACTATCGTCTATTGCTGGGAGAGCAGATGTAAGCCCACTTCTGATAGCAATCTCCCAGCAAAAAGGAGAGATTCTCCACTCAGCTCTCAGGATCAGCAGGTGGATACAGGCTGAGTATTTGCAGATGGTCTCCTTTTTTTTTCCCCCATACGATTTAGAATATCTCTGCAGAATACAATACTTGGCAAATAGTCTCTGCCTGAAGTGAGTTTGTGGTCTGGACTGATTTTTTTCCAAGTACTGGAGTGCAGGCATCTATGGAGAGAAAAATGGCACAGCAATGTGGTCTTGAGGCCGAGCAACATAGCAAAGCTATGGGTTTTTTGCATTTTTCTAAGTCCTGACTTGGGTAACCAGCTGCATAAATGGGCATTTGTCAGACAGCTTAGGCCAAGAAAGAGTAGCAAACCAAGGATTAAGGCAAATGTTACTTCGTGAAAATAACACAGTAAAAACCAAAGAATATGTCATTACTATCAATATACATTTTAAAAGCAATGTAATAACCATTTGTGGTTGGAAATTTTTATCAGAGGTATTAAGCCTCTGGTCCTTAAGGAAAACTTGGCTTACAATTATGTCTTGTTTCTCATGGAAATAGATACCAAAAACCTACTGAGCAGTTCATCCACTCAAGTGCTTAATGAAATACATCCATAGGGATAAAAGGATTTAAATTTTCAGAACTGCCAGTTAATTTTCCATTCTGAGCATCCCTAGTCCATGCGTCTCCACCATACTTCCCCCTAAATCCAAACTCAGCTGTGGTTTTCTCCCGCCAGCAGTGACCAGAGGCAAGGCGGTGCCCTTCCCTCTCCCACTTAGGGTGTAATAGCACTGTGAAAAAACTTGCCTCCATGAAACCTCAGAAGACCCATAATACAACAAAAAGCACTTGCCAAGGCACAGCTGATTCCAGGATCCCGCTCAGGGACATAAGGCTGTTCTTGGGAATAAGCCCAGTGTCAGAGACTACGTCTTTTATACAGGTGACAATTTTCTGCTGAATCACGCCAGTGTTGGATCAAAATTGTTCATTCACATGTAAGAGGGAGTAAAATATCTTTTTTTCCTAAGGTGGAAAGATCTAAGGAGGAAAACTTGCTGCAAAGGACAGTATGGTGACGGGCAACATGCCTTCTTCACGCTCACCGCGGTTTCACTGCAGGAAGCCAGTCCAGTTATTTTTTCTGTTACTCCAGTTCCCCTTGAAGTCAAACCATGGGGAGGGGATGACATTGGGCTATACCTATGTTCTCCTCAATGTGAGATGGAAACATTTCTTGTTAATGACAGTATTTTTTGCCTATTATGACGACCTGCTTTTACCATTATGAAAAAGCAGAGGTTGAGTAGCAAATATGAGTAACTACATTTTACCTGAGGTTGGTTTGTCAGAGATTTCTATCATCCTTCTAACTGTTTCATGGCCCGTTAAATGAGCTGAGACAACCCTTCATGTCACTGTTAGCATTTCAAATTAAAAATAATGGTAACAATAAATAGCACCTCATGATTTTACAGACAATTTAATCCAGAAGAATAACTAGTTCTGCCTGGATGCATGCATGACTTACACACATGCACATATTTACTTGCTTATTTTAAAAAAACAATTTGAGTTCTAGGAAGCTATTTCTAGCACTTGATTCTAACCATGTGTTTGTACAGCATCATCAAAATGTAATCAGGCTGTTTAAAGAAAACCCAATAAACATCAAGTACATTTTTCATAATGGGTTCTTTAAGCAGCTAACACAGACACAGGGGGAAGTTACCTGATCTGGGACACAGAGAATCACCTTTTTCAGATAATTCCCAAATACGTTTGTGCAGTAAGGCCCGCAATAAACAGTTTTAACCAACAATTTAAAATCTCTGCTTTCTCATTCTTTCCCTATTTGGGAATGCCTTCCCTGACCCCGTCCATCAACAATCTCTGCAACACTGAGTCATCCTACTTACATATATAGATTTTGTGAGGGAAAACACAACCAAAAGCAAACCACTACCTACCACAAAGACCATTTTTACTTCACTTATTTCATAGTGTGGACACTCACACTACAGTCTTAATGTTTTATAAATATCCCTGCTCTGTCGTACAGTCTCTTCTAGACCTGTATCAACTTCCACCTTTAAAACACCAGCCCAGGAGGGAGCTTTGAAAGGCAGCTACTCTTTGTATCGCTCAAAGTCTCTCCCTAAATGTACATCTCTCTCCACACTTCTAGTGAGGGACACGTTCTTTCACACACGTGTGTTGTTACATCTGCCTGCTACACAGACAAGTACGTGCTCTTGCTGAATAGATTTAAACAGGCGATTGGCACCAACAGGCACTGAAGCACCCAGAACTTCGTTGGCAGCTCTCATGCAGGCAGTACACACGTTACTAATCTGAACAGGTTTTTCTCATCACCACCCCAGTCACATGAATTTTTAGGCATTCCTTCTAAATTATCTTACTACGTGGCATCGCTAAGTTGGTGGAGAACAACTACATCTTTGACCATTTTAGGGGTAATAACTTTCATGCATAATTGGCACCATATTGGTTTACATCACGCCAACTGAATTTTACTGTCAGTCATCTCAATGGTTGGCTAGAATGTCATCCATAGCAAACAGGCTTCTCCAGACTACATCTCTGAGGGCTCAGATTTTTGTAAGGGATGAATCATATGTGGTGTGTTCAACACACTGGAGGGAAGGGATGCCATCCAGAGGGACCTTGACAGGCTGGAGAGGTGGGCCCGTGCAAAGCTTATGAAGTTCAACAAGGCCAAGTGCAAGGTCCTGCACATGGGTCAGGGCAATCCCAAGCGCAATCCCAGGCTGGGCGGAGAATGGATTGAGCAGCCCTGGGGAGAAGGACTTGAGGGTGTTGGCTGGTGACCAACATGAGCCGACAATGCATGCTTGCAGCCCAGAAAGCCAAGTGGATCCTGGGCTGCATCAAAAGAAGTGTGGCCAGCAGGTCAAGGGAGGTGATTGTCCCCTTCTACTCTGCTCTCATGAGACCCCACCTGGAGTACTGCGTCCAGCTCTGGGGCTCCAGTACAAGACAGACATGGACTTGTTGGAGCAAGTCCAGAGGAGGGCCATGAAGATGATCAGAGGGCTGGAGCACCTCTCCAGCGAAGACAGGCTGAGAGAGTTGGGGTTGGTCAGTCTGGAGAAGAGAAGGCTCCAGGGACACATTATAGCAGCCTTCCAATACCTGAAGGGGTGTACAAGAAGGCTGGAGAGGGACTGTTTATAAGGGCATGGAGTGATAGGACAAGAGGTAATGGCCTTAAGCTGAAGGAGGGTAGATTTAGATTAGATTATTAGGAAGAAATTCTTCACTGTGAGAGTGGTGAGGCACCGGCACAGGTTGCCCAGAGAAGCTGTGGATGCCCCCTCCCTGGAAGCATTCAAGGCCAGGTTGGATGGGGCTTTGGGCAACGTGGTCTAGTGGAGGGTGTCCCTGCCCATGGCAGGGGGTTGGAACTAGATGATTCTATGATGATTCTCTTGTTAGTAAGGGTTTCACCTCTGGACGTTTCTAAACTAAATTTACTGATC